>NC_091767.1:105022351-105328679 GCF_029378745.1 Bos indicus | reverse complement strand
ACAGCGCTGTCGCTGGGACACTGACTGTGGGCTTAGTACATGCTTCGTACACGGGATACTGTGCTTTGGGCACGTGTAATTCTCCCACTAGTTTTGGAGTAAATACTCTGATCACTCCATTTCACAGAGGAGGAACCTGAGGCTGAGAGAGGCCTCACTACTTTTTAAAGATCACAGAGCTAGGGGCAGATCTGAGGTGTGAACCCAGGCAGTCTTGACTCCAAGGCCACGTTTCTAATCAATATGAGAACTTTTTTTCTGAGTGTCCATGAGACCTTGTATGGGCAAAGTGTCCTGCAGGTGTTTGATAAATAGGAGTTGAGCCTGAGTTGGAGGGGACCAGAATACAATCTCATTTCTGAATGTCTTTAGATCTAATGACCTTCAATTCTACCCTCTGTTTTCTAGGATGAGGAGTGAAGGCCATGACCCGAGACTCTTCCCTGCCAAGGAGGAAGCTTGCCTCCCGTCTCTCCCTCCAACAGCTTTACTCAGCTGCCCCAGGGGCAGATCAAGGCACTGTTTTGGCTTGGTTTCCAAAAACACCACTTCCCAGAGGTGTCCGCCTGGCCAGGGTTTCTGCAGCTGGGCCCCAGACAGAGGAGAACGGGGCTCGCCAGATCTTAAAATAAACCCACCATGGGAATTCCGCAGCATAAACTCACTTTCTCTTATCAAACAAACAGAAAATAAGTTCAGGCAGGTGCTGGGCAGTTGGACATGACCTTGAGAATCCAGCTTGGGGAAGGGATAGGAGTGTGAGGAGGTTATACACAGAAGCTGCCTCTGATCCCCTTAGCAATTTTTGATGGTCTCCTTGCCAGCACCCTGGGGAAGACTTTTATACATGTGGAAGAAGCAGAAGAGCCCAGAGTCCTTCAGAGAATACCACCAAAGAATGACTAGTTGCACAAATTACTTTCAAGCTCAGATACTTGCATGTAACTCCTTGGATACAAAACAGGCTATGGGTTGCTTTTGCCTGGAAAATAAGACTCCAATTGCCCCCAGTGGTCTAAGAAGGACTGGATGGGCTGGTACATTTTCCTTTGTTACTAAGGACTTTGTACTTCATCCCGAAAGTTTTGGAAAAGCCACTAAATAGGTTAAAAGCAGGGGAAGGGCATTCTGGCTAAAGAAGTAAGGGTTATGTAGTTAGATTCATGGGTGAATGATCCGGAGTCAAATGATTTTATGACCACTGTGCCTCAGTTTCCCACCTGTAAAGTGGAGATAATGATGATAACAAGAGTGCTGATGTCAGAATGCTGCTGAAGGTCATGGCAAGTGTAGCATCAAGAGGCAGGAGCAGTGCTCAGTGAATGCCCACTGCCTCGGGTCTTGGGATAGTGCAGGCACCTCTGTGTGTGTGCCTGCATGTGTGCACGTGTGTGTGTACACATACACTAATGTGGGTGAGTGTTAGGAAACTAGAAGCAGGAAAAAAACCAGAATGTAAAATATTCACTCTCTTTGACTTTGCAACATCGCCATTTAGGAATTCGATGGATAGATACTCATGAACAAACATGAGGGAAAACGTATGTACAAGGACCTCTTTTGAAATATCATTTACATAGAAAAAACATTAGAAATAACACATCTGTCTATTAATAGGGGGAGGACTCTACATTAAGGCACATGCACAGAACAGAATTCTAACCAGTCATTTCCCAAACAAGGAAGTAACTCTAAAACTCAGGCCCCCTGTGTATAAGTTGGGGACATTTATATCAACCCACAACCTAGAGTGATGGTGTGGCTTCCATGAGCTGGAACACATACAGCGTTCATTTGATGAACGAGAGAGAAAATCAGCAATTTGCTTTCCTCTCTATCTTCTGATTTGTTTGGTTTTCTTCCTCCAAAGGAGTTAGTTTCCTTTTATAACTTAAAAATTAGCCATTTCCATGTCTGCCAATTTAAAAGTTTGAAAAATGGGTAGGTGACACAGGCTGGAAAGAGGACAGAACTGTACCTGAACTTTAAAACTGAAGTCAAAAAACATCCCTCCCAGAGCTAGAAAGCTTAGAGACTGAACCGCTGCTGGAATCCTGGGTGAGGTACCAAAGGGTTTCTGTCCATCATAAAGGCTCTGCCCCAGTTAGCTGACGTTTCCAGTTGGCTGCTCTTAGCTTCCTGCCTCTGCAGGCTGCCCCTCCTGACACCTGTGGCCCCTCGTCCTGGTCTCTAGGACCAGCCAACCCAACCTATTCTGTCCCCATGCTGCCTCCAGCCAGAAAGGACGTGGGGGACTTCAGTATTCTGGGAGGCTACACCAGTCCCCATGCTGTTGATGTCGTGCTGTGAGTTTGCAATCTAAACTTTGTTCTCAAGAGCAATTTCCACCTGCAGCTGGAAGGCCACAGGGCAGGGAGGTTCAGGGCTGCCACTGCCTGTGGGACTTCAGACAAAATGCTGATCCCTGACAGCCTTGTTTCCACCCACTGTGAAACGGGGACTCATGACCCTACCTGCCTTCCACAGCCAAGGGGAGCATGCAGCTAGCTCACCCACTTCTAGTGCAAGAATAACTGAAGGTTTTGTTGTTTTAAAAACAATGATAATAACAGTAAGAGCAATAGATGATTATATCTACTGCAGAACACTTGGTATGTGCCAAGCATGTTACAAAGACATAAACATCAACCTAAATGTTACCTAGAGATTAAAAAAAAATCTAGTGTATATGTATGTGTAGATGGATATGAATATCTATAATGGATTTCTGTAATTCTTATCATCACGAGCATCATATATATGTATATATATACACACATACGCACAAACATACCCACACTTGTGATGAGATATGATATATGTGCCAGGTCTTATACTGTACATTAGGTTCTGGAGTGTTTTCACAATTAACAGTCAACAGATAATCTTGCTAATCATCACTTACTGAACACTAGTTTTGGTACCAAGGACAGTTCTAACTCCTTCACCTGTATGACTCTCATGCAAGGTGAGGGTGTTTGTCCTCCATGTACCAATAAAGTTAACAGGCTTAGACAGAAGGGACTTGCCTGAGGTCAGAGTCAAAGGCTGGCACACAGAGGATTCAAGTTGGTTCTCACACTCTAGACTTTATGCTCCGAACCACTATGTTCCTATCAACCGTCTGCTGCATCATCTTCAGTGATTACAGGATGTTCTGTCATATGAGTGCCTTGTGATTCATTTCAGCAACCCATTCTCTTTGGATTTGTAAGAAGCTTCTAATTTTTCACACATGTAAGCATTTCTCTTCTATGCCTATTACACACTTCAATTAATAGATGTCTAATTAATATGTGGAGAAAAAAAGGTTGCTAAAAACATTTTTAGGACTAAATCTTTAAACACATTAACAGATTTATTTCCTTAAGACATACTTCTTAGAGGTGGGGCTGCTGTGTCAAAGCTTAAGTGCATACTAACAGGGATACGCAGAACGGCAGTGACAAGACGCTTGCTCCCATAGCTGGGGAAGGCCTGGTTTCTGCACTGTTGAGGAAGCTGGGCTTGGGGGTCCTCTTAGTGGGTTCCTTATGGCATCTTTTCTTCAGGAAGTAAGAGTCTGACCTGCCGTCTTTCTACCTGCCTGAGGATTAGCCCACAGCTCAACGCGACCGCACCCACCCGGTGCTTGACTAGGCTTGCCCTAGCACCTGCCTGGTGTCTGCTTAATCTGAGCAGTTGGGACACTCTCAAACTCCCCCAGTGTCAGAAAGGGAGCCAGATAATTGTTGCTTAAATGCAGGCTCTGCCATGAAAGGCATGCCTTGTTTTTGCTGTGTGACCCTGGGAAGGTGACAAGTTGCCTAAGCCATGCTTTCTCCTTCTGTAAAGTGGGAACAGTAGTAATACACTTATCCCCTTGGGCTATTTAGATGATTCCATGAGACAAGCCTGTTGGGCAATGCCCACAGTGTCTGGCACGTCATAGACACTCAGTAGTTTCTGCAGACTTGCCACCAGCCATGTTCAATTTATTACAATCTTAGGACTAACAATTAATTCAGGTCCTCAGCTTCACTCTCCTTGCTCAACAAGTGGCTGATGGCTACCATGCAGGTGAACACAAACACAGAACACACCCATCTCTGCAGAAAGCCAGAGCACTCGCAAGGAAGGAACTCTAAGCAGCTGACCCAGCACGGTCTCTACCCTCTTGTCTTGACTGCAAAGCCCCCGTGTGTCCCTCTCCCCAGCCCTGAGAACCCGATCCTGGTCTGCATTTTGAATTTCATCCAGCTGCTTTTGTCACCTCATCTATCAGAGATCCTAAGAAAAACAAACATTTCAAAGCTCGTGGTCTCCTTGAATATGCTTTTGCGGGTGTAAGTTTGTTATCGTAGCTCAGTGAATTAGTTCTGCTGTTAATGGGTCACTGAGCTGAGGGGTTCCTTTAGAAAAGCAACATTAAATCAATCACCCTTTAGATCTGTACAAAGGGGAACAACAACCAAAAAAAGATTTAGTTTATGGGGGTCCAGTAGCGAGTGGCAGCTCCTGGCCCCTAAGAGGCCGGCAAACTTCCAAACTCACGTTATCGTTTACTTTCCAAGCGCACTGAGCTGGCTGAGGAAAGATGCTGTAGAAATGGAACTTAAGCAGGGCTCCGGGAGGGGACGGGACACCGGATATGGATGCCGGCTCGGCTGGGAATGGGAGCATGGTAGGACTCTGCTTTTGAGGAAATCCCTAGCACTCGGGTCTTTTTTAGAGACCCCAAGCTAGGGGCTGTTTATGGCACCAAGCGTGGGTGCTGACCATTCAAGAGACCTCGGGTGTGAACTGTATGAACTTTACATGGAGATGGCCCCGGAGATCGTTCAGTCCAAACGGGAAACTGGGAAGACCCACAGGTAGTGGGTCTTCTGGATTTCAGGAGGGACAGCCTCTCTTCGAATGCAATCAGAGGCAAAATCCCGTCAGAAACGGAGACTGCTAGAAGCGGGCTCCCCTGGTTTAAGCAGAAACAGAGGCTCAGAGTCACACAGCCACTCAGAGTGCCCCCACCTCCCTGACAATGATCTCTCTGGCACAGACTCGCAAACCACCCAGATCGCTCAATATCCCACTCAGCCATCAGCTAGGTCTCCTTGGAAGAGTGGCACAAGAGGGAAAGAGAAAAGACGGTCTCCTGTGAAATGGGGGTAGTTCCAGCCCCATAGGCTTGTTGAGAGAGTTAAACAAGATGGCATATATTAACGTCCTTTATGAACAATAATGGTTTGATTTTTTTTTTTTTTAATCTTTGGGCTGTGCTGCATGGTATGTGGGATCTTAGTTTCCTGACCAGGAATTGAACCCATATCTCCTGCATTGGCAGCATGGAGTCTTAACCACTGGACCACCAGGGAAGTCCCATGAACGGTAAACTTTTATATAAGTAGAAATATTGCTATACAAATCAACTTTATATACCTGTTGTTAGAGAAATTACTCATATTCCCCCTACTTGGTTTTCTTCCTCCTTCCTCCCTCCTCCCTTTCTTCTTAGCAAACATTTTTTAAAAACACAAGGCCTGTGCTAAGCGCGGAGAGAACAGTGATGTCTCAGAGACAATTTCTGCCTTTATAGAGCTCACTTGCTTTGGTGGTGGAAAGAAACACCTAAGTTGAATATTATAAAAGATCTGGATGCTCAGCTAACACACACAAGCATCTGGTGCTTTACTCAAAGTCTCTTGACCTAGGGGTGAGGCTGTGACCATCCTAAGAAAGGGTATCTCATTCGTTCTTTTTCTTTTTTTAAAGATTTTTATAATGTGGACCATTTGTAGAGTCTTTACTGAATTTGTTAATATATTGCTTTTGTTTTATATTTTTTGGTTTTTGTGGCCACAAGGAATATGGTATCTTACCTCCCCAACCAGGGACTGAATCTGCATGCCCTGCATCGGAAGCTGGAATCTTAACCACTGGACTACCAGGACAGTCCCAGGATAGCTAACTTTCCAAAGATGTTATAAGGACTAGAGCTGGTCTTGATATACACTAAAAGGAAGTGCAGGGGATCTTGGAATGCACAGAATGAGTTATTAACACTGTTATTGATGGTACTAAAAAGGACTCTGAGCGGGTATATGCAGTGAGGGAGAAAACAACTCCATCTCATGTAATAATTTCATTATTTGTAAAACCAAAAGAATTCTATTTTACTGTAATAAAACAGTAAAAGAGCATGTGAAAATTTTGTTGTTTTTTTTTTTAAAGGTTCAACAACCACCAGCTTAGGAAACTATAGCTGCAAAAGTAGGAGAAACCTCGGCGATCAAGTCCAGAGTTTCCATTTTCTTGAGAAAAGTGGGACCCAGAGATGGGAAGTGACAGACCCCAAGGCAGCAGGTGACCTAGCAGCAGAACCGGCCCTTCTACTCAGGTTTCCTGACTTTTAGCCCTGGTCAGCTTCCCAAAGCATCTTTCTGAGGAGCTTTTAGATACAACATCTTCCTTGCATCCCTGAGGTACTCATGGAAGGCACAGGTACTCGATTATTTGGAATGAAGAGATCTTAGGAAAGACAGGCAGCCTGCTTGAGCCAGGCCGGGAGGCCACGTCTGACACTGGCACTCTGGGGCGGTGTGTGGGCCCGCAGAGCGTGGGCCTTACCTGCATAGCTCATGAAGTTATTGTATGGAGTGTTGAAGAAGCTGTTGAAGCCGCATGTGTCGTTCCCTGGCCCCGGGTCACCGCAGAACTTGTGTTTCGGAGCTGGGTTGGTATCACTGCAGAGGTCTCCAGTCTCATAGGAGGGCTCTGTCTCCATGCAGGGGTCGCTGCAAGACTGGATTTCCGAGATGCCTCGGAAGATGTGGTAGAGGCCCAGGCTGTGCCCAATCTCATGGATCATGGTGTGGGTGTGCCCAGGGATGCCGTAGAAAGATGGATTCAAGACGATGCCGCCTGCCAGGGGGAAGTCAGAGTGTTAGGTGAACTGGGCACCCTGCTTCCTGCTGCAGGAGTCCCCAGATCCCTCAAGGGGGAATGGGGCATGGCCCAAAGTAACCACAGTCTCCTCCACCCTATGACTCCACAGCTGAGAGCCGTTCTGACTTGTGGCATGAATCAGTGATGGAGTAGGAAGAAGTCTCAAAGTCATTTTGTGCAGTCCCTTCATTTTTCAGTTGAAAACACCGATGCCTAAAGGAGCGAGGCAACTTACTCAAGGGGATGTCACACTACTTAGAAGCAGAGGCATGATTACAATTCAAGACCTTTGATTTCTGGATGGCAAAGATTTCAGCTGCAACTTCTTAGGAAGTAAGGCATGCCCCAGTTCGTGAATATGCTACACAAATTGTTTAAATGAAACTCTCATGCCCTGACTCCTTGGTCCCAGCTCTCATGTTGCCTTCACTAATGCTGTGAAGTTCAGCAAGTTGATTGTCATCTCTGAATCCCATTTCCGAAGCTCTGTACCCTACAAGAGTGAATATTCATAAAGGCCAGCACTGGGCGTACTCACCATTATAACAGTGATAATAGTCAGTGTTTCTTGAGCATTTATTACATATTTTCAGGCCTTGTGTTCAGTGTTTCACATGTATAAGCACACTTAATCATCTCACAACCCCATGAGAGGGGCACTGACTCACAGAGAGGTGAAATAAGTGGCCCATGATCGAATGAGTAAGTTGGGAGTTCAGATCTGAACCCAAGATCCTTGGGTTCCAAAGCCAGGGATCTTAATCAGTTCTGCTGCTAATGCCCACCACAGGCACAGACTATGGTATCTCATTAAGTAAATGTTGAATATCTGCTGAATGCCACCCCAACGAAAGAGGTTTTGCGAGGCCTAAGTAACTGCGTGTAAGTAGCCAGCATATCACCTTCCACACAGCAGGGGCCTTGTTCACTGTCTGACCACTTGGTACCCCAAGTGCACTCCAAGAACGGGCATCATCAGCTTCACCTGGAGGTGATCAGAAATGCAAACCCTTAGGCCCCACCCCAGACCTAAAGAATCAAAATAATAAGTCTTTTACCAACAGCCCCAGATGATTTGCCTGTATGTTCTAGTTTGAGAAGTGATAAACCACCCTACCTATCTTAAAAGAATGACCATTTCTTCCCTTGGGCAGATAGATGGATCAGATCTCAGGAAAACCAATGGACAGCATGGTTCTGTGTTTGTTTTTAGCTCCTGGAGAAATACATACAGGTTGGCAGATAGATATTGCAGCTGGAAAACCCAAGTGTGTTTGAGGGAAGGTTACGCTTCAAGTCCGAGCACAGAGAATGAATAAAGAAGATGTGGTACATGTTTACAATGGAATACTGCTCAGCCATGAAAAAGAGTGAAATAATGCCATTTGCAGCAACACGGATGGATCTAGAGATTGTCACAGTGAGTGAAGTCAGACAGAAAAGCAGAGATACTGTATGACAGCCTAAGAAAGGGGCGTCATCAAAGAGGTGATACAAAACGAACTTACAGACAGAAAGAGACTCACGGACTTAAGAGAATGTACATATGGTTGCCGGGGGAAAGGAACAGTTAGGGAGTTTGGGATGGTCATGTACACACTGCTACATTCAAAATGGATAAGCAACATGGACCTAGTGAATCGCACAGGCTACTCTGCTCAATGTTATGTGCCAGTCTAGAAGGGAGGGGAGAACGGATATAAGGATATGCATGGTTGAGGCTCTTCACTGCTCACCTGAAACCATCACAACATCGTTAATCAGCTATACCCCCCACCCAAAATAAAAAGTTAAAAAAAGAGAAAAGGCTTCACATCTGAGCCATCTGCAAGCGGTGGCTGTAAGTGCAGAGCAGCACATTACAGGAGAACGGTGAGGAGGGAGGCCCTTGCTATTCTCTGCTGGCAAGCCTGGAGCAGGCGTGGGGGGAGTTTTATCTCAGACTGAACTGCTGGGAGGGCAAGCTTGCTCAGTCATGGGGCTCATGGAGTCGATTAATTCTGAGCTGCTCAGAGCCTTCCAGCACAAAGATAAAGATGTATGAGGGGGTGTGTGTGCTTGCACGTGTATGTGTGAGAAGCGGCAGGCAGAGGCAGGGAGGAAGAGAAATTGAGACAGGAAATCTCTCTCAATTATTTTCTGTCAATCATAATATGAAACATAATCCCCTTCCCACCCAAGGCTTTTTCCAGGGATCATGGTGTAACAGCAGGAAAAGAGGGTGTGTATATATGATTCTAATAAATTGGGTTTGATTGGGCCTACTGCAGAGGAACTGCTCAGGATCAGCATGTCTCAGGACGGAGAGGTGGCAGCCTGGGAGGCCGGCTGGAGTTAGCCTGACATGGGTTGTAATCTTCATTCTGTTTTGCAATGGCTGTGTGATCTTGAGAAAGTAACTTTGCACCTCTGGCGTGTTCTGAAATAAGCAGCAGCAGCAGAGCACCAAAGATTCTCAGTCTCTCTGTGAAGCTGTAATATTGAGGTCAATGGAGAACGAAGGGGGGCAGGGTGCTGGCAGGGCCCCATAGGTGTTTCCAGGGGACAATGACGGGACTGCAGGCTCGATGTCCAGGCTGGGTCTCCCAGGCTCCCCTCTTCACAGAGCTTGAGGCCTGTTTCACTGCTTCTCTTAAAAGGTGAAATAACTTGAGGCTGACATCATCCTGAAATACTATAACATGCCGTGGATTTATAGCCTTCTGTATGCCTGGTCCTGAGCCAGTCTCTGAAATTCAAGGAATTATCAGGAGTATTTCTCTCTCACTATAGAAACTTGCTGCTCAACCATTCTAAGCTTCTAACCATGACCCTTTTGGTTGATTTTTCAAAAGGAGAGAATTTCAGCCCTGAGAAGGGTCTTCAGAGGCCCTCTAGTCTAACTTCCTCACTTAAAATCTGAAGACATTGAGACCTGGAGAGGAGAGAGACTTGCCTAAGGCCATCCTGTGAAGGGAAGTCACAGCTGAGAACAAGCCTATATGTTGGCTTTGGGCCAGCAAGATTCCCATACATCATGTAGGCATGTGATGCGAGTTAATCAGCTTCAGCTTGCCTAAGCTGCACACTCTCTTTCACCCAGCCCCTGTCTGTCTAGGTCCGTCTGTCTACCCATCCATCATCTATCTCATGGTTTCTCAACAACAGCACTGCTGGTGTTTGAGGCCGGGTAACTCTTTAACACAGGTATCAAAGGAGACTCAGCGGCATCGCTGGCCTCTACCCACTCGATGCCAGTAGCATGGCCGCATTTGTGAAATCCAGAAATTTCACTCGACCTTGTCAAATGTCTCCCAGCACATAAAATCCTCCAGCTGAGAACTGCCAGCTATTTATTGTTGTCTCCATCTCTACGCAACCACACATATGTGTGTATGCACACACATACACAGACATACCAACTGGTTTCACTAAACAGCTAGCAGGAGATAGTGCTCTGGAGCCAACTAAGTCTAGAAGTTAACACAACTTTATTGTTTGAAGTTGCAAAGTCCCTCAACTCTAAGATATTGTGGATTTAGAGCAGCTACTGGACTCTGGCTGTATCACTGGAAAATCAGACAGGCCTGAGGAAAGATCCAGCATTATCCCTCTGCTGAGCCCTAACATTCTCAGAAAAAGGTACCCATTGAGTCATTACTATTCACTGCTGTAAATAATAGGAACATTCTAACACATGCGAAAAAGCTAAATGAACCACAGTGCCCTCACGCAATGGCATATTGTTGGTATTTAGTCATTAAGTTGTCTGACTCTTTTGCAACCCCATGGAGTATTTAGCCTGCCAGGCCCCTCTGTCCATGGGATTCCTCGGGCAAGAATACTGGAGTGGCTCAAGAATACTCCTGAGCCACGAGGGAAGCCCCCGATGGCATTTTACATGGCCATTTAAAATCTTGGTCTTTTTTTTGTTGTTGTTGTTAGCTCATATCTTTATTAACCAATACACAATTACTTGTCTTCTGGTTTGTTGAAACAATAGGTCAGACAACATTTGCCACAATAATGTCTGTCGAAGTGACTGGTCATAAAAACTCCAGCACCACATTCATCTGAGGGACACTCCTGGCAAAGGCGACTGATTCTGCCATTCTCATCCACCTTATAGTATTTCAGAACAGCCAATTTAACCTTCTTTCTCTTATGCTTGTTCTTCTTGGGAGTGGTGTAAGACTTCTTCTTCCTTTTCTTAGCGACACCACGAAGTCTCAACACTAGATGAAGAGTAGACTCCTTTTGCATGTTGTAGTCAGACAAAGTACATCCATCTTCCAGTTGCTTGCCAGCAAAGATCAGTCTTTGCTGGTCAGGAGGAATTCCTTCCTTATCCTGGATCTTGGCCTTTACATTTTCTACTGTATCCGAGGGCTCAACCTCGAGAGTGATGGTCTTCCCCGTCAGGGTCTTCACGAAAATCTGCATCTTGGCGGCGGTTCCACCACAGATGGTGGATCCGAAAGAAAATCCTGGTCTTTAGAGAACTAGACATAACTCAGAGACAGGCTTTTCTCTTGTGAAGTTAAGTGCAAGAAAAAAACTGGATGAGAAGCAACTTTGAAGACTGTTGCAACATGGGAAAACGTAGATGGCATAATATTAAGCGAAAAAAAAAGAACACAAATTTGCATCTATGCTATGATTTCAGATATGCACAAGTTAAAAAAATGCATATCTACATGCAGATGAGTACTGGTAGAGAACATGGAAAAATTGAAATTAAAGGACAACAGTGTTTGCTTACAGGGCCTGGTTCAGAAACCATTGTCATTTCTGACTTTTGGTGATTGGTTTGTATTAACACACGTCTTGTTTATGGATATGCATAATTTGAATGTAAGAAAAATTCCTGGTGGTGTCGGTGGATGGAACATGGAAGAACAGGGAGTTCTTGCAAACTCTCTGCTTCCTCCTTTCAAGCCAACCCATCACTGGCTGGCCCAGCACAAAGCCGTTACTAGGCTGAGAAGATATTTGCGTGAATGAAGAGGCAGGGGGTATACGGAGAAAGCAACCAGTGAACAGAGTTGGAAACCTAAATTCCAATTGTGGTTCTGCCCCTGATTTGGGTGTGACCTTAGATAAGCCCCATTCACTCTCCACATTTTAGTTCCTCCACTGGTAGAACAGAATTAATAGTATTGTGTTATTGTTCAGAGCCTCACTTGATGGCTGACAGATAAGGAATGCTAAAGAGTTTTGCAATATTAAAAGAGATCAATAACTAAGTTGTTCGTTGTCTTTACCACCACTATCACCATCAGAATCGTGACCCCCATCATCATCTTCACTACTCAATGTATGCCTGTCCCAAGCCAACTTCTTCCTGAAGAAGTTTCCAGCTCTCACCTAAGTGCATCAGGGCCTCCTTGTCCCACGGCCAAGTTGCTACTCCTGCCAATTCCTCCTCTGAGGAGTTTGCAAAGAAGATATTGAGGTGTGTCGATCCATCCAGTCTAAGAATGTTCTTCATCTCATTAACATCCAAGTATGCTCTGTAAGAGAAAAAGAACCTTGGCTGTCATCATCATCCAAAAAAAAAGGTACTATTCAAATAGCAGGTACTCCCAGATTAACTGAGTCACACTGTGTGCCAGGCACCTGGCTAAGCACTTTATAAACATGACCTCATTGACTTCCCCCAATAATATTATACAGTAAGTGAGGTGATCACATTGTACAGACCAAAAAAAAAAAGTCCTCGTGAGTTTGAGAAACTTGAAGGTTTCTCAGCTTATAAACAATAGCAGCGTTCAGTTTAGAACCTCAATCTAAAGGCAACAACTGTCCCTAGGCGCTCTGCTATATTGACTGATGACATCATATGGACATAGAGCGAGAAGAGACCATGGAAGAGATAACACATATTCTAATCCTGCCTTCTTCTCTACTTCATTCACTATGGACCTTGGACCATTTATTAGGCAAACATAAGCTACACTAGGAGGCCTGCTTTGCATCTCTCTTCCCATCTTGCAAGGGAGTGTGGTCCAAAGTGATTATACGGGTTGCCCAGAGTTGCAGAACTGGGTTTCAAGGTCAAGTCTCTCTGGCTTGGAAACATATGTTCTTTTCACTGGGGCACTTTCTACCTCCCATAGATGATTCTGCATTCTGTAAGCCTTTATTACTTTGTCCATAAAACAGGCCAAGGTATATATCACATTGGAGGCAGCCATCATTGCAAAAACCTAGACTATATACTGATGTCTTTGGAAAGTGGATTAATTCCACACACAATCATCATTAGGTCTTTAACACACCGAACAAACATGTCAGACAGAGAAAGAAATGGTCTTTGGAAAGAGACTGGCATATGCCAGGTGCTCAATAAATAAGAACACTTCCCTTGTGGAGTACGACTCTCTCTTCACAATAGGAGTTATAAAGTTTTTGGACCAGTCACAGAGTCAATGGATCACAGAGGGAGTTATCTTACCCCCCGTCATGCGTCTTTCAGGTGGCACTAGTGGTAAAGAACCCGCCTGCAATGCAAGAGATGCAGGTTTGATCCCTGGGTCAGGAAGATACCCTGGAGAATGGGATGACTACCGACTCTAGTATCCTTGCCTGGAGAATACTAGAGCCTGGCGGGCTGCGGTCCATGGGGTCGCAAAGAGTTGGACACAACTGAAGCCAGTGAGCACACATGCGTGCATATTCCCTCTTGGGATACTTGAGAACAGCTAATAAGCATTTTTGGAGTGAAGTTAGAAATGAATCAATGAACAAAAACATATATAAATAAGCAAGCAGTCAGCCTGGTGTAGTAGGTGAGATAAAACCTGTGAATAATGATCTTTAGTGGTTCAGATGGTAAAGAGTCTGCCTGCAATTTGGGAGACCCAGGTTCAATCGGTGGGTTGGGAAGATCATCTGGAGAAGGGAATGGCACCCCATTTCAATATTCCTGCCTGGAGAATCTCATGGACAGAGGAGCCTGGCGGGCTATAGTCCATGGGTCACAAAGAGCTGGGGACGACTGAGAGACCAACAATGATCATTAATGTGTGCTGGGTCCTTCTCTGTGGTCCCTCACTCCATGGATAATCACCTTTAGTCTTCATTACACTGAGGAAGGTGGTATGGTTATCCCCATTTTCCAGATGAAGAAAAAGAGGTTCCCGTAACTTCAGACATTGCTTGGGTCACACAGCTAGCTGGAATCCCTTTTCCACCGTGCTGCCTCTCCAGGGTGGGGGAGGCGGTGGGGCTGGCACAGAGCCTGGCCAGCAAAACACTAATGATGCCACCTTTCTCTTTTCTTCCTGGGGTCACAGAAGAAGCTCCCCACATGTGAAGCAGTAAAGTCAGAGGGCCCCAGCGGGGCCTGTGGGACCCTGTCTTCCCCTTGAGCCCCATATGACTCTGCTCCCACCCCTGAATTTCCCACAGTGTGCCGTCGGCAACATCTGCCTCCCCCGTGCCCTCATGATGCATTATCCTCAGTGCCTTTACTCACGCTGCTCCTCTCAAGGACTCAGCTCCTCTGATGAACGAATCCAACATCTGTGCCGGCATCACTCCTCCAGGAAGCCTTCCCCGATTGCCACCTCACCTCTCTCTCTTCTACCATCTCTGTACCCCTCCACCTCGTATGAGCACGCACACTCACACCACTCCACATACTCCACTGGTCTGTATCTACCACTGTCTGTGGCTCCCTGGAGGCTGGGAATGTGCCTAATTCATCTCGGTTTATCACCCAGTTCCCAGCACAGGGCTTGACCGTTGGCAAGCATTCAGGAGATCTGGATGGAGGGGAATTACATTGGGAAAGAGAAAATCTAAAACGTTGAGGCCCCAGTCTCAGCTGCAGCTTTCTTCCTATAAGGCTTCAGCTTCCTTATCAATACACTGGGGTTAGGAACAGATGCCCAGTGCTTCATGGGGCACTTCTGTGGGTCACAAACCTGTGCCTCCACTCTGGGGGAAGAGAATACGTCTGAAACCTACAGTGCCCTCCCGGCTCCACGTGTGATCAAGAGCCCATGATTAGTCATGGGACCATAATTTTTCCAGCTTTTCAATTACCAAAAAAAAAAAAAAAAAAGTTGCACATGTGTTGGAGATACAAGCAAGACCTGGAGAGGTCACACCTGTGTCTAGGCTGAGCTGACCAGTAATTCCAAGGACAGAAGCTGAGATATTGACCCCAAATCTCACTGCTATACCTCTGCTCCCCTCAGCTTCTGAGCCGAGAAGCCTTGTGAGGAGTTTGAACGAGTCTTCTCTGTGATCCGAGTAGAAATGAGGAAGGTTAAGGACAACACATCGTAAATTCTTGCTGCATGCCAGCCCGTCCTAGCTATACCTGCTGTCTCACCTCTGTGCACAATCTGAAGCCACGGGGCAGAGCATGGAAGATGACCTGTTCTCAAGCCAAAGTCCTGGGTTTGAATCCAGCTCTTCCCCTGGATGTTTGGGTCCCCCTGGGTTATTTACTTAACTTCCTGTGTCCCCGTCTCTTTATACAGAAGATAAACATGCGAACAGTATCCACCTCGTCGAGTTGGTCTGAGGATTTGGGACATTAATAAAGGAAGTTTCTGGCACGCAGAAACCCTGGGTAAATGTTTAGCCATTTCCAGTATTCATCCTGGTCCTACAGATGAAGGAACAGGGGTTCAGAGATCATATAAATACTGACAAGGCCAAGTCCAAATCTCGACATGTTCAACTCTTCCTTCCACTTCACCCTCAATCCTGAGCCCTCTCAGGACCACAGGGAAAGGAAACACCAAGTGGGAGTGGAGTGAAAACACCAAGACGCCGAGGCTTCCCTGGGTCGGCCCTTCCCACGCAATTTATTATTTTCTAATTGATTTGCCCATTTCCACCTACCACTCTCTGGTGCAGAGAACACACATATTATTAGAGAAAGTCACCTCTTTGTCCCATGGCTCCAGGCTGAGAAAGCTTCAGGAGAGGAAGAGGGGGCGGGGCAGGGGCAGGGAGATGTTTTAATTGGTTGTTTATTCTGATGTAATTGCAGAAACCAATCTTTTCGGTGGGTGACATTCATCCTGGCTCAAGGAAGATATGTGGGATATTAAATAAATAGACTCCCTTGCTTGTGTATATATATATATTTTTTGTTTGTTTGTTTTGTTTTGGTTTTTGGTTTTTGTTTTTCACACTTTGAGAAGCTCCTGTTTCCCTAAAGAGATGGCCCCTTTCCTCTCCAGTTACTTCCTGGAGAAATAAATATTTCCTCTCCACGCAAAGGAGAATAGTTCTGTGGCTAAAAGATTTTGTTCTGCTAGCTCAGGTCCTCCCGCCAGTTCAGAGCCAAGCTGGGTGTTTCCCAAAAGTATCAGGGGAAAATCTTGGGGACAGGAGTCCATGTATTTAACTTCCTCCTCCATCTCTTTAAGCTCTGCTGGACTTCCCTGGTGGCACAGTGGGTAAGACTGCACCTGTCAGAGCCGGGGACACGGGTTTGATCCCTGGTCCGGGAAGATTCCATATGCCTCGGGGCAACTAGGCCCAGGTGCCACAACCACTGAGCCTGCACTCCAGGGCCCGCGAGCCGCGACTGCTGAAGCCCACACACCTGGAGCCTGGGCCCTGCAGCTAGAGAAGCCATCGTTATGAGAAGGCTCCCCCCGCCCCGCCGCCAACCAAGGGTAGCCCCCATTTGCCACAACTAGAGAAAGCCCACACATAGCAACAAAGACCATGCATTACCAAAAACAGTTAATTTTTAAGAAAAGGTTTGCTAAAAAAGAAAGAAAGAAAGAAAGAAAAGGTTTGCTTATTCCCTTTGCAGAGGGATGGAAGAGAGAGCACAGGAGGTCACACTGAGAAGGACCATTCAGAGTTGACGGAGATGGATGCTAAGAAGAGGAAAAGGGTTTGCTGAGGGCCACTTGCTCTCCGTTTTGTTACCATGGGGAGGTTGGTCCCCCGTGGACGCTCTAAATTGGCCAAATTTCTTTAAAAAAAGCAATTACCTCCCCGCAATTCATCTAAATCCCAAACTGTGTGTTTATTAATTTATGTGCAGGTTCTACTTGGCTGGACAGTAGATCCGGATCCACAGGCAAGTTGCTTCGCTTCTCTGAGTCTCAGCTAGCTCATGGGGCTACCAGAGGGCTGGACCGAGCCAGCTAAGCACCATTCTGGCACAGACCTCCCGCCACCACCCTGCATTTTCTGGTCTCCTATTATTTCTCTTATCTCCTCCTAGTGGGAAAACCACCTCAAGGCCACTCTCTGGTCTCAGCCTGCAGTGTCTCCTGCCTACCACCCACTCTTCTTCTTCCCCCTACAACCTCCCACCTGTGTTCTTACAATTTCCTCATCCCAAGAACCTCTGGGCTTGCCCAGTGATGCCCGCTCCTGAAGCACGTCCGTCAGTCTCTCTTCTCTGCCTTACAAGCTCCCTGAATCTCAGCCTTTAAATTCTTTCCCTCCCTGCTAGGCTCAGTTTACATGCAGTGCATGCCACGTGTCTGCTCCTGACCACTCTCCCCTGTGAGGTGGGGCAGTGATGTCCACCCATCAGGGCTGTCAGCAGGACTAGAGGCAGAAGAAAGTGTTCTCCCACAGTGCCTGGCTCATTCGAAGGCACTCATTGATTAGCCGAGGCTATTTGTATTGCATTATTACTATGTTAATTACAAGGACAATTATTAGCAACACCAAAATCAACAGTATCAACCTCTATCTGAAAATGATTTCACCCTCCTCAGAGGCTCCTAATTTTGATTCTAGTTTCTATTATCCTGCTCGATTATCGTCGCTGTACTTTCCATCAGTCTGCAATAAGCTTCAAACTTATAAGCCGTGTCTTTATCCTCTCTTTATCGCCTACACCTTTCCTTCAAGATACGAGCTCTCTCTGGTTGGCAACTTTTGAGCACCTCTCTTGTAAGCTTCCCAGATGGTGCAGTGGTAAAGAATCTGCCTGCCAACACAAGAAATGCAAAAGACGCAGGTTCCATCCCTGGGTCGAGAAGGTCTCCTGGAGGAGGCAATGGCTACTCGCTCCAGTATTCTTGCCTGGAGAATTCCATGAACAGAGAGCCTGGTGGGCTGCAGTCGATGGGGTTGCAAAGAGTCAGACAAGACTAAGTGCCTGAGCATACACATATTCACATACACTCGTAAACTGTGTAACTTCAAAACAGGATGAGGAAGTCCAGGGGTCAGGGAAGTGAAGTGAAGTGACTTGCCCAAGGTATCAAGTAAGGAGTGGAAGGCCTCTAGTCACTGGCCTATGTATGACAGCACTTGGGTACCAACAAACGAAGTCACCTCTCCCTTTGAGGCGGGAGGGGCATAGTTCCTTGCAAGGGGGCACAGTGTGGAGAGTTAAGCGTGGGGAGGATTGTAGCATCCACCCTCCATTTCAGCTGCACACCCCTGTGCAGAACCTGACTGCCTGGATTTCTGGCCCATTCCCACCATGCTCAGCTGTCTAGGTTGCAGCTCTGAGTCCCCATCTATTCAGTGAGCTTGTGAACTACCAGCATTTTCCAAATCGAGGTCTATGGAAGGCTAAATCCACAAGAAGCAGCGGCATATTTAAAGGAAAAAAGAATTTCCAAGTCAGATGGTTTTAGGACATGCTCTGTTAAACAAGGTTCAATACATATATTTTTTTAATTGCAAGAATTTTCAGAGCCTTTAATATACAAAATGGGAGTAAGACAGAGCGTATGAAGTATTCCCAAACACATTTGACCATAATCCTTTTTCTCCCGCCCCACGGCTGCCCTTGCCAAAAATCAAATAACAGCACAACCAACCGAGCTTGGGAAATGCTGGGCTCAGTTGGAAAGTCCCTTCTCACTCAGATCCTCTCCCGACTGCCTGTCAAGAGAGGTGTCTTGGTGTCTCTTTTCTCCCTGTGCAGCCTTGTACCTGGCTCCTCCTGTGAGGGCTGTGAGTCCCCTGGAATGTCAGTTTCAGAACGGGGCCTGGCCAAGGCGTTCTCATGGCTTTTACCCTTCTGCCAGAACTACATTTCAAAGCCATGAGAGCAGTCCTGGAGGGAGATCAAAGCTCTCTCAACTCAACTGTCATTAGAATATTTTCTTTATGCATCTCACTCGCTCGTGAGTGCCAACAACATATTTCCTAAATGCACTGGCCTGAGATGGTACAACTCGGTAATAATCTCAATGAGAGGGCTGTCAGGGCCTGTTTTATTGAATGAGAAGCAAAAGGGAACTGCGTTCAAAATGCAGAACAACAACAACAACAGTCTCTCCAATGGAGTCATGAAAGCATCAAGTTTTTCTAACTCTAGACCGTAAGGCACTAGCTTCCCTATTTTCAAGACGGTGAGAGACAAGGTACAATGAGCTCAGGTCAAGACTGTGTCTCTATTACCACTCAAAGCAAATGGACTCCCCACAGCAGAAGTGATGGCTGAGCTCTTTGAGGATTGCCAAGCCAAAGTCCCGCTCCCTGGACCCTTGATGGGCACAGGCAGGTTATGGGAATGGTGCTGCCCACCTGTAAATACTGTCTATTTGAAGAGGGTTTGTCTGAGCTGCTCCTGGCTGAGAATGGGCTATTTCCAAGCTAGAGGCTCTTTCAAAGTAAGGGGAAGCACAGTAGAGTGCTACAGAAAAACTCTTCTGTTTTTAAAAGTGAAATTTGTTTAACTATGACAGCATAATGTTTACCCACTCAATGGACACAAACTTGAGCAAACTCTGGGAGCTAGTGAAGGCCAGGGAAGACTGGCATCCTGTAGTCCATGGGGTCGCAAAGAATCGGACACAACTTAGCGACTGAACGACAACAACGTTTAAATAGAATACCTTAGATCCTTATCCTCCTGTAGCCCATGTAGAGAACAGTCTCACACAGTAAACTCTGTTAACTACATGATTAAATGTTCTCCGATGGATTTCTAGATGGAAATGTTCTGGACTTAAGTCTATTCTTCACGCAATGATATGACAGCGGAGCGTACGTATGTCAAAGTCACACATACGTATTCACTATTTGCTTTGTGTACTCACTATTTTCTTCTGGCATTATACACCAAGACCTACCTAACTACTGTCATCCCTGGCCTTATTTTTCTTTTGGAAAAAAAAAAATAGCCATATTTTAAGACAGAGATAGAATAGGGTTCAAATCCTCCATCTTCTACCAAGTGACCCTGTGACCTTGGAGAAGGGACTCAATCTCTCTGAACCTCAATTTCCCTATCTGTAAAATGGGGATTTTAATATTCAACCTAGAAATGGGAATATAAAAATCCAAAGTGGTAATACACAAGAAAGTCCCTAAAAGACTGCTCAACTCATGAAAAGGCCCTAAGATGCGCAATTTTATTTAACTAGCTCATGGAGCTAGGGGCTTCCTTGCTAGTTCAGTGTTAAAGCATCTGCCTGCCATGCAGGAGACTGCCTACAAGGCAGGAGCCACGGGTTCAATCCCTTGGTCAGGAAGATCCCCTGGAGAAGGAACCCACTCCAGTATTCTTGCCTGGGAAATCCCATGAACAGAGGAGTCTGGCAGGCTATAGTCCATGGGATCTCAAGAACTAGACACAACGTAGGAATTACAGCACCACCATCACTACGGAACTAGAGGAAACTGGTCTTGGATCCAATGTTTATCGTGTCTCCTTTCCATCAGTGTACCCTGGTTCCATCACTGAACCAATGTGTTTATCTTCCTCATAGGCAGCTGCCCCATTTCTACAACTCACAGAAGAAGTCCTATAACATCGCCCATTTCCAAATTCTGATTGCAGCCTGTCATTCCCATGGAAGATCTCAAGTCCGTGAGGCACTCCTCCACTTTCAGAACACACCAGACCATTTGAAAGTGATTATCAAATATAAAGATCAAAGCCACTCAATGCAAGTCATTAAAACAAGATAAACCTCAGAATGTTTATTGCATCCATATCCTTGTTCCAAATAACAAGCTTTCTCCAAACTGTGACCAGTTCTAAAACCTGGATGTTGTACTTTTACCCCAAGGGGCCTAATGATCTGGACTTTATTCTCCTCCTCAGTTTCATTGTCAGAAATGCCTAAATCTGTTCCTCTTGTGTGTAAGAAGAGGTAAAGAAAAAACACTTGAAGAGTTGACTTAAATTCTCAGAATCCTGAATGATTGGTTTCAAAGATAATAACTCTTATATGGAAGCTTGACATACAATCTAAGAAAAATGGAACAGCAGCAATCAAAGATCAATTGAAAATTGATCATTTTTTCAATTCTTTTAGTGAATGAGTCATTCTTTCATTATCTATCCTTTAGCCTCCCTCCCTTCCGGTCTGCCTGCTTTCATTCTTTACTTCTTAACTTCCTTTCTCCTTGTATATGATTCATTTTTTTTCCTCTTTCATTCTTCAATGCTTATTGAGATTATATCATATACTATACTTTAAGCTAGAAGTTGGGCATAAAATATGAATGAGAAACACTTTTCTCTATCAAAGAGCTAGCAGTTTTATGAACGAAGCAGGACAAATTATCAGATGATCACAACACGATGTGATAATACTAATAAAACCTACCATTTGGGGGAGTTTACTATTATACACACTGACACTGCTTAAGTCCTTTTTTAAATTGTCTCTTTGAAGCTTTACAAAAACCTTATGTGTTAAGTATGAGTATTCCCATACTTGCAGGGGAAGAAACCAGGGTTCAGTGGGGGGGACAGCACTTTCCCAAGATCCTCCTTTGCACTCATAGGATGTAAGTCACACAATACAATCTCTAGTGGATCCCACACTTTAACCATTGGTCTCTTACCTGTGCCTCTGATATGTGTTATGACAGAGCGAGTGCTGAATGTGATGGAAGCACAGAAGGATGGCATTTACCCAGGTGAAGGCAGGGGGAGATACCATTGTGGTTTTCACAGGAAGAGTACAGCTTGGACCAAGTGTGGGAGACAGAGCAAAAGGGCCCTGGAAACACATAAGAAGAAGGGGATACAACAAGTCCTCGGTCTCAAATCTGGGACCACGGGAGTAATTTTACAAGAGGCAGCTGGAGGGGTCAGCAGTGGCCACATCAGGAAGGGCCTTGTACACCAGGCTGTGGAGGATGGGCAATGTTCTGCAAGCTTTAAGCAGACCCTGGCAGACTTTTATGGAAGAGAACAAAACAATCTGGTTCATGTTTTCCAAAGAGCCTTCTGGAGGAATGTGGAAGATGGACTGGAAGAAGGATGAAAGTAAAGGCATCGGCGGTGGCTTGCAGACACGGGGATGTGAGCATGTTGTCTGCTGCTGCTGCTGCTAAGTCACTTCAGTCGTGTCCGGCTTTGTGCGACCCCATAGATGGCAGCCCACCAGGCTCTCCCGTCCCTGGGATTCTCCAGGCAAGAACACTGGAGTGGGTTGCCATTTCCTTCTCCAATGCATGAAAGTGAAAAGTGAAAGTGAAGTCGCTCAGTCGTGTCCGACCCTCAGCGACCCCATGGACTGCAGCCCACCAGGCTCCTCTGTCCATGGGATTTTCCAGGCAAGAGTACTGGAGTGGGGTGCCATTGCCTTCTCCGGTGAGCATGTCTAAGGAGAGGTATTTACGCTCAAGGGTCATTTGATGTTTGGTGGGGTCAGGAGCGAGAGCAGGTGAAATGATGGGTCTGGGTTCTGATGAGGTCTGCTGGAGCGTTGCTCTTTTATGATTCTCAGATTCTATATATCAGCCGCCCACTCCCATCCCCCATTGCCGCCCTAAACTCTAGGTCCACCAGTTCTGTTTTTCTGGGGCTGTCAATACACGTGGAAGGTCAAGGTCCACCCCCAGGAAAATCACAGGCCTGCAGAATAGGATCCTAGTGAAACCAGGAGACGGGTGGGATTGAGAATTGTGAGGATATGGACAGGAGGAGAGGAGGGTGCTGATTCAGAAAGGCAGAGAGGATCAATGGACAGGTTCGCAGGTCTCTGGATTGTCTTAAAAATTGACGTGAAAGTAGCAATCTCTCATTCTGACAAATAAATACAGTATTCAAAAGGTGAGACTCCCATACACGCTGTCCCTCATATCACAAAATAATGGGTACTGATGTAGGACTCTAAAGGAAGGAATAAAATAATCTCAGAATAAAGGACACCAATTTAAAAGGAATACCTTTTATCAAGAACTACTCAGCTCCTATTTTTCTCATTTCTCACTCTGAAAAAGGCTTCTAGAGACTTGTGGAATGGAAAGCAGAGTGTCAGACACCTGGTTCCTGGCAAGCTCAGCTCCATTCACTTGGTTAATGTGCCCCATCCTTCCAGACCCAGCCTAGAAGCGACTCTGACCCCTGATGAGTCAGGTACCCACCCTTGCTTCCCTCAGCACCTTGGACTTCGCCACAGCAGTACTTCTCCAACTAGCTACTTATTTACCTGCAGGAAATTCCATGAGGGCAGAATCACACCTATCTTGTGAAATGCTCTTTGTAACCCCAACACCTCACACAGTGCTTACACATAGTAAGGATGCCCCCCTGCCCCCCCACACACACACATGAACAAACCATCACTCTCCTAACATCTTCTCCTGGGGTTCTACAATCTCTGCTTTGATAGCCCCAGGGACTCCGAGCTTACTGATTTTCAGGGAAGCCATGAAACTGGAAGAATCCCCTGATCTGTAAGGAAGACCAACAGTTGAACTGTGATGGTGTGTTCGAAAGTACGAGGACGGTGATATGGTGATTGCACATCGAATCACTGCTCTCACAACAGTAACACACAGTTCCAGGGCCCTCAGCTATCTCTCTCCAACCCCTCACTTTCTTCTCAGAGGATCAAAACCATGATTGATAAATAATACAACTGACCACGCTGAGAAGGATATACACCGCTCACCGACAGCCCTGTGGTTGGTCTTACACTTGATGTTCAGTTAAATAAAGACCAATTGCCTCTATGTTGTAAGCTGTAGCAGCCATAGAAGTCTAAGGACAGGTGGCAATCTCATTAGACTGTCATTTCACTCTAATTTTTAACCATTTAAAATTTAAATGATGTGAAGATTGACCCCACACATTCATAGTTGGGCAGATCTGAGCAAGAATTACAACATTACCTTCAATGTGAGTCAATATGGCAGCTTCTGGGTGTTAGTCTGGGCCCACACACATCACCTTGTTGTCGTCGTTCAGTCACTCAGTCGTGTCCAACTCTTTGTGACCCCATGGACTGCAGCATGCCAGGCTTCCCTGTCCTTCACCATATCCTGGAGTCTGCTCAAACTCATGTCTGTTGATTGAGTCAGGAGGCCATCCAACCATCTCATCCTCTGTTGCCCCCTTCTTCTCCTGCCCTTAATCTTTCCCAGTATCAGCTGAAGCTGAATGGTTCTATGAAGACCTACAAGACCTTCTAGAACACCACCAAAAAAGATGTCCTTTCTATCATAGGGGAGTGGAATGCAAAAGTAGAAAGTCAAGAGGTACCTGGAGTAACAGGCAAGTTTGACTTTGGAGTACAAAATGAAGCAGGGGGAAGGTTAACAGAGATTTTTTTGCCAAGAGAACACATCAGTCATAGCAAACCCCTCTTCCAACAATACAAGAGACAGATCACCTAACCTTAGGCAAATCATAGACACATCTAAAGTGCTACCCAGTCATTCTAGTAGATGAGTGTGTCATCTCTCAGAGATCCATACCATCTCTGCATGATCCTGCATAAGCCTAGTTAGTAACTTCCACAAACTTGGGTCTCTTGAGGGATTTAAAAAAAAGAGACAGCTCTCCAAGGGTCATGTGAAAGTCAGGGTTCAAATATGGGGAAATAATGCTGGAAAGTATGACACTCTATGTCAGGCTGTCGAAAGAAGAATTAAATTCAAACTGATTTTTGGAAAGAGGATGCCACGTTCGGGGCCTGAGGGAAAAGAGAAGAGCAGAGGTGCAGACTGCCCAAGGTGGGGCTCTTTCCTGAGGCTTCTACTGGGACCGGGGTGACAGTGGGAGGGCTTTTTTTTCCAACTTGTCACAGAGTATAATTGTTCCTTCATTGCTGCTCTCTACGTGTCCTGCTCAATTAGACATGGGGCCTGGCAGATCCTTTGAAGGTAGGGACTGTCTCTCATTTCCCTGAATGTCCCCAGCGTCAAGGGTTTGTACTTTCCAATAGTCAGCGCCTCTCCCCTTCCTTTTTTTTTTTTTCCCTCTAGCCCCAGTCCCCACAAGCCTGGACTATAATGCCTGAGCATGCAACAGTTCTCCGAGCTCGTCTGTCCCAGTCCTCCCATTTCACAGAGGCAGAATTTGAAGTCAGAGAAGTGACTTATTCCGTTCTGGCTTTGAAGTCACTTGGAAGGATCTGGTCACTTCCTTCCACATGCTCTGCCAATCCACAGGCAAACTCCCTCATGTCTGCCTTCCCCTGACTCTGGAAGATTCTGAGACACTCCAGGCTTTGGTGGAGTGACAGTCACCACTGCCCTCGGTGGCCATCAACATGGGTCAGTAGTGAGATGCCAAGCTCAAGTATGAGAGCTGTGGCTGGCTGTCTGAGCTCCAAAAAGGCCGGAATCAACAAACATCACAAGCTTGAAACGGAGGACACGAACGCCCTCACCTTCAATCCATCATCACCAGACCCACAAAACGACATAGACTCTGGGAAACAGGGAGAAAGAGAAGCAGAGAGGGATGGAGAAAAAGAAAACAGCCCTCCATAAATATGAAGAAACAGGAGCCTCTTCAATGGCTACAGACAAACCCGTGAGCTACATGCTGCTGTCCACACAGTGGTTTTGTGTCTGCAGAAGGTGAGAGTGGAGGTGGGGGGGTTCCCTCTCAGGAGGTGGAAAACTGGCCAGCTGCAAGCAGGCAGGTACAAGCTGGGCTGAAATCAATCAAGGGAAACGTGTTTCACGAAACCAAATGTACCGGTGTCTGTTCAGCCCTTCCTCACAGTCCGGCTGCTCCGTCTCCTAACCTGGAAGGGTGTCTGACTGAGCGCTGAGGCCGTCATGAGTGGTCAGTGTCACCCGTGGATGGAGGAAGGAAAATGAGAGTGCTGACCGAGCCAGACACAGGGCGGAGAAAACCCAGCCGCCTCCCACTGAGGCCCTCAAAAGGGCACCGTGCGCTCCATTTGTCTGTCCAGGGCCCTGGGAGTGGAAACATAGGTCTAGGAAAGGGGTGAGAGAGGGAGCAGCCCCCGCCTGGTGGGGCCTCCCCGGTGTGTCTTGGAGGAAAGGGTCCAACCTTCACCTGTAAACGCTCAGGTGGGTGTGCTGTGGCCAGATCCCCAGGCGCAGGTAGAAGGCCAGCTCCATCCTACCCTGCCCAGTGGGTCCTGAGGCCCTCGGGGGCACCGGCCTGGATCCCAGCCCCCTCCCTAGGATGCTCACAGGTGAATTTCTTGGTAGGATCCTGGAACCCCGACAGGCCTGTGTTTTTTGATGGGAATGCATACACTCCATGTGACCTGCTGCCTAACTCTTGCACAAATAAAAACATTAGCATTTCGTACATGCCAGGCTTTGGGAGTAAAGGAAATCTTTAAAAAATGGAATTGGCAGGTGTAAAAATCCAAGAGCCCTTGGTAGTACAGAGTGATTAGGTCACATCCAACTCCCAGTCCAGCTCGGAGGTTGTAGCAAGGGGGCTCAGGATCTGAGAGGGGCTAGGAATTTGGGCATGTGCATGTCAGAGGTCAGAAGGTTTCCCAGAGACAGAAAATTTCCAAACAACCATTGTTACTTTGAGCGGTCACTAAGTCCCAGGTGCTGTTTGAAAGGGTTGACCGGGTACACTTTTGTGACATCCTCTAAAACCACCCAACGTTACTTTCATTCCTGGTTTTACAGAGGAGAAAACTGAGTCTCTGATCATGGAAAAGACTAGTTCAAGGTCACAGAAATAGTAAGTGGCTTGATTCACATCCCCTCTGTGTCTGAAACTTGTGTTCTTCTTTATTTTCTGGACTGCCCGATCCCTCACTCTTCTGCACTGTCTTGAGCATCTTATTAACCACATCTTCAGGGACCACGAGCAATCCTTCTCCTGCTCTCTATCACCCCTCTAGTCTGCTCTCAAAGACCAAAGTCATGAGTGTTTGTGGGTCACAGACAGAACCTGTGAGTCGAGGTGGGCTTTGTTCGGAAGAAAAGCATGAGGAAATCTCAGACTGAATCAGAGGACGGCAGACCACGTGGATTAGGGGGCCTGGATGGGGTGTTCGCATATCTACACTCAGGCACACACGTGGGCTGGACATGGTCGAAAAGTCTAGGAGCTTCGACTGAATCAGCTACCCACCCACTATGACCCCCCTCAACACTGAGGGGATCGTTCCGTGTTGCAGAGATGTATCCTCTAACACAGACATCTGGGGTGTTTTCAAAGTAAACTACTGTGTGAGCTCAATGAGTTTGATAGAAGTTATGTGGTCTTCATTTAAAAAGCCAATTCTGTGGTCAGTCCTCAAAAAAAAAAAAAAGTATTTTAAGAATGGAAGTAATCTGAACAAATGCCCTCAGTGTGCGCACCGAAGTTTCAGCCAGACCTTCTTTATGAGCCTGCAGTCTCCGTAAGACAAAGCTGGTAGAAGAGGAGCCCACGTGCGCCTGGGGGCAGGGAGGGGAGCCTCCCAGCACCTACTATGTGCCACGCACTGGCCCAGGTGCTTCACACACCATGGCTCCATTTAAATTTCCTGACATGCCACACCCAACTGTGACCGTTGAGAACCCAAGTCATGTTACTGCAAGATGGGCCAAGGCAGACAAGGAACCAAGACTCAAGTGCTGGTCAGTCTCCAACACCCCTCATTTCTCCATTCCACCAGGCCTGACTGCTGTTATTGCTTTAATGAATGTTAGTCACGTTAAATAAACTCTGATATTCTGATTATAAAATTCCAAGCAATTTCTCTTACATGATTACTGGAAAAGGATGAACAAAGTTACAGAAAAAAACAACAATGCCTTCTTTCATCTGCGTGCTGGTTAACTCTTCCCAGAACTCTTTCTGGGATGTTATTTTGTGTGACCCTCGAGGCAATCGTGTGATCCTGGCAGTCAAATACCATTGTTACTATTTTTCCCTTTGGACAGACGTGGAAACGGAGGCCCGAGGAGATTAAGAGACTTGCATAGCTAAGTCAGGGCTCGAATCTGTTTCCCCTGAATTCTTCTCTCGTTCTTTCTAAGTCTGATTGTGGGAGGTTCGTAATCTGATGATCAAGAGAGGGCATCTACCTGCATGAAGCCTCAAGCATCTACCCCACCTCTTTCTTATACCCTCCCCACACCTGCCCACCTCCATCTCTCTGCTCCTACCTTGCTCTTTTATTCCACTCCAGACCCTACAAATGCTGGAAACCTGTTTGTATACCTTCTCGACCAGAAAACTTTTCCTGATTGCTCCTGACTGCTATGAATCTGCCTTTTCTCAGAGCTCATGTAAGTCTTATCATCTGTCTGGTTCATTTGGAAGCGAATCATCTGCTCTCTTGCCATCTCTTGAATGACTGTAACAAAATGTCATGAAACCACAGCACGCAGATACCTTGAGGACATGGATCATATCTTCAATCCCTAGGGCATTTCTCACAGTCCCTTGGATAACAAAGTCCCTTACCAAAATACGGATGATGAATAAGAACACAGCCTTCCTGAACAGACTGCTTCCAAGTAGCCAGCTGCTAAGACATCAAGGCAATGGAGGGCACTGAAATGCCTCGGGAGGAAGAAACGAGACCCCAGGACTTGTGCTCTGCTTGGCCCCCCTCTCTCTGTGAGGCCTGGGTCAGCACTGCCCCTCTATGGTCATGGGGGCTGGACCATTCCACCACTCATTTCAGCTCAGAGAGTCCCTGATTCCAAGCAACTGTGTTAGACGTGCAGGGAACGGAAGAGAAGAAAGTGCATGCTCTGTGAGATCATTCTAGAAAAGAAGTAAAAAAAAAAAAACAAACCCAATAAGGGTCTCATTGGAAGGCAAACCATCTACTGGCCTCAGATAAGGGGCAGGAGAAGAGACTGAGGAGGATGACAGGCACTGGCAGAAGGGTCACGTAGACTGCCTGGAGGCTTATTCCAGCCCTTTCCAAAGATTCCAGCAACACCCACTTGGGTCCAAAGAAACAAAGCACGGCCCCAGGGGATTGCCCTTGTTACATTAAAAATAATAATGCAGAGAAGACAAAGAAAACGTTTCCCTGTGAGCCATCGTCCGGGTGTCTGGGAGGTCTCCTTTTACCTGTCCTATTCCATAGGAACAGACGTTCAAGTGAAGTTCACCTAACGATGCCAGAGCTCGCAGCTAGAAGGGGTCCATCAGGAACTTGGTGGGTGTGTTGCAACATCCTCTCACCATGAAGTGTGCCCAGCCCGAAGTGTCAACTGCCCCTGGATTTCCTGATACCAGGGCTTTCTATTAACATCCAGGTTTTTCATTTCATTTATAAAAAGATGCACCAAGTACGTTCTGTTTGTAGACATTTCTAATGGCTGCAAATGAAGTCCTACCTACCTGGCTTGTCTCCACTATTGTAGGGAACGGCCAAGAGTCACTGGAATGTCTTTTTATAACTGTCCAGTCCAATAAAAAGACCTGTGCTTCCCCTCCAAGACAGCTCCTCTTGGCTGAGACTGGGGGGTGGGGGGTGTCCTTCTTTCACACCAGGGATCGTGATGCCTTGTTTGCTCACCTCTCTTATCCACTGGATAAGAGAGAGAAAGAAAGTGAAGCTGCTTAGTGGTGTCCGACTCTTTGCAACCCCATGGACTGTAGCCTGCCAGGCTCCTCCATCCACGGGATTTTCTAGGCAAGAGTATTGGAATGGGTTGTCATTTCCTTCTCCAGGGGATCTTCCCAGCCCAGGGATCGAACCCAAGTCTCCCACATTGCAGGCAGATGCTTTACTGTCTGAGCCACCAGGGAAGCCAGGATATCCACTGGATGATGAGCTCCAAAAGGGCAAGGACAGGGCTGGCACAAAGGGAACATTCAACATTTAAAGAGAAAAGAAGGCAAAATAGGAAGGAAGGAGGGAGGAAAGGAAGGAGGGCCTAAAGAAATGAAAGGAGGGATAGAGGCAGGCTATAGTTTTTCACGAGATAAACCGAACCCCTTTCTGCTTATGCTCCAGACCCCAGCCATACTGAGTGACTCCATATTCCACAAGCCCTTCCTCATCCCATCCCTCCCCAACCCCTTACTGAGGCTGCATCCTCTTGGTGGACCCGCTTTCTCAGTGTTCTGTTTACTCATCCACATCCACTCCCTAGCCCCCTTCTTTGTCCATATCCTCACTCAGGTATCCTTATCCTGCCCTCTTAACAAGGAAACCCCATGGCCAATCTAGCTGTAATAGTTCTGCAGTGGCTCATGGACATCCAAAGTCCTTATCTGATTCTCTTCCAAACTCCCTCATCTCAGCATTTCACGACTCCACATGCTCAGAAGAGGAGGGCAAGGTCAGAGAGCCGGGGAGCAGGTATCCGTGAAAAGCAAGAATGTCAGCACAGTCCTGAGAAGCTTCATCGCAGTAGATGACTGGGCCTCGGAAACCTAGAGGGCCCTTAACCTCATTCTGATCACTAATGGATTATATGAGCTTAGGCCTCAGCTTCCCTCTATGGGGGAAGCAGGCTTTGGACCCACTGATCTCTGAGGCTGTTTCTAGGTCTGACATCTAACATCATTTCGATGTCTTCTGTAGCCTTCTGCTAGGACTGGGTGAACTTTGTAACACATGAACTCCTGAGAACGTGGACTAAGGGGGCCCAAGGATTAGTAGGCAAAGAATGGCTTCGAATGTGTTAGAAGAAAGGTAATTCTCTGATGGAGTCTGCACTACTGTATCACTGGTGGATCTTAGTTTACTCGAAGGAACTGCTACATAAGCTGTCAGGATGATGAATTTTACTCAGTGCCACTCTAAGTAAGCTGTGCACCAGCCACTTCTCATTAGTCTATGGCACAATGAGTATAGAAGTGGAGAGACAACATTTAGAAACTTTAGAGAACTCTTGACACTGCTTCACCATTCTTGGGGATACTTCATTCATAGCAGTTCATTTTTGTTGTATGTTACAAAAGAATTGGTTGGCAACGTAGAGGAAACAAAACTGGTTCTCTACCACAGACTGAGAAGTAGTAATTGAAATATTATCTTTATTGTTTTTACCCACTGAGAGAGAGGGAGGGTGGGAGGCAGGCAACGCAGGAGCATACCTTGTGTATAAAACAAGTTCACCTCTTCATTAAAAATCATCGAGACAATGTCAATCTAATTTTCTATTACAGGTGTTGTCCTTCTTTCCTAGCTCCCTCTCTCCCTTTCTTTCCTCTTTCTTTCCTTTTTCATTCATTTCTTCCTCCCCCCCCCCCCCCCCGCCCCGTCCCTCCCTCTTTTTTTAAAATCATAAAGCAAGTGTTTTCTCTGCAAATTTCCACAGGTTTTTCTCTGCACACAGGAGAGCTGATTCAGCCAGAATGCTGTGCCCCTCCCCCTAGCTTCATCAGGAGGTGAAACATACCCGGTGGGGCTCCCTGGGGCACAGGACTTTCCAGCCAGCAAACACACAGGCCCTGGTGTGAGTGGTCACAGTGCTGGCAAATGGCTGCTCACGGGCATTCTGGACATGTGGTCCCATGACTTAGAAAAGAGGAGGCCGCTGGCACCTGCCAGCACTGTCTGCTGATGGTCAACTCTCTAGAACCTTGGGCCCCGCGGCCCCGGCACCCCAACCACAGAGGTCAGCTGCCCTTGGTCCTGCCCCAATCATACTCAGCAGTTTTCTCCCAAAGGCTTTACGAAAGCCACCTCGCCAGTCACTCCTGCTTTTTGACTCTGCCCCTTACTGCTCCTTGGATTTAAAAATACCTCCCTTCCATGGGAACTGTGGAGTCAACAGAGCAAGACTCAAATCTAAGCTCTCTATGCTTTAGCTGAGTGACTGGGGGTCAGTCCCTTCCTTCTTCTGAAGCCCGGATTTCCTTCCGCAAAGAAGGGACACAGGTGCTCACCTTCCTGGCACTGGAAAGGTGCTGAATAAACATTTGTTGCATGAATGAATGAATGGATAAACGGACAAATAGATGAGTGGCTTCCAGTATTCCTGGCTCTTTATCTATCCTCCCACACCCACTCTACCTGGGCATCCCAGGAACTCCTGGGGTCTGGCTCAGGAGAGCATACATCACATTCATCTCAGAAGTCCTGCATTTGTGATTTAGCCAGATGTCTTTCCTGACCTGGGACTTTGGTTGAGTCATTTCACTCTTTAAGGCCTTATCAGTTAAATACAAAATGCTAACCCTGTCCAGTCATTCTCATCAAAGGCCATCAAAGCCTAACTAGAGCAGAGATGAAAGTGCATGGTGACCTGGAAGGAACCTGCCACACACCAAGGCTTTTCCTACATGGGCTGCTCCCATCTCTGAGCCAAGGTGAGAGTCCAGGGGCCCGCCTGGACTCAGCCAGAAGGCTGAGCTGACGTGCTCTCTGGCTTGGGGCCAGGCATGACATTCTCTTGCCAGCATCGTCATTCCTCTGCACATAGGTATTTTGTCGGTGCATGGGAGGCCCTGGCTCTTGTGAGAGAGACATAAAGAGAAGAGTCAGCAGAAAACCTGCAGAGGTTGGCAAATGAGCCAACCAATCAAGCCATCAGCAAGGCCAGGGTCCTGTGAGCTGGAGAGAATGGAAAAGTTCAGCATGAATCTGGAAAGTCAGGAAAGTGGATGCAGACTGTCTCTCTGACTTAAAACTAGTCCCCCTGGGTCCCACATCAAATGGCGGTCACCTATGGTCCACCTCTGGGTGTTTTGGGGGGTTGCTGGTCAGAGTTGTAGTACCAGGCAGAGGCTAAGTCAGGCATTAGACAGAAAATCTGCCCTCCACCATTTCCACCCTCTTCTCAGCAATATGTGAAGCTCCTCTGCCTTGAGTATCCTCCTTCTACCTCAACTCAATCTACTCAATCTCTGATGTCCAAACCGTACCTAAGCTTTCCCTAAAATGTTCAGGCTGCAAGTCAGCTGTTCCTCTTTGACCTCCTACGCATGCTCCATGCTGCCTTTCATTGTTCAAGAAGCGGCAGATGCACATATCGAGAGGCAGTCACCTGCTAGCCCCTAGGAGAGACTTGCTTGGCCGGCCCTCATTTGATCCTCAAAGCAACTTCACAAAGTAGGTGCCACTGTCATTCCCATTGTACAGATGAGGACATCTGTAAGAGGTCACAAAGTAAGGGAAGAGCCCTGAACCCAGGATTCTTGCCTGGAAAATCCCATGGACAGAGAAGCCTGGCAGGCTACAGTCCACAGGGTCCCAAAGATTCAGACATGACATAGTGACAGAAAAAGTATGCAGTCTGTCTGACCCCAGCCCATCCCAGCTCCACCAGAACTGCCCAACAGACCCTTCTGCTAGCACAGAGGCAGTCATATGACTCTGTCTAGTACGGTACCACTAGCCCCAGGTGGCTACTGAATTCTGAAAACGTGGCTAGTGTGATGCAAGAACTGGATTTTAAACTGCATTTCATCTTCACTAATTTAAAAACAGTCACATGTGGCTAATGACCACTGCACTGGACGGCAGACTGTAGCTGTTAGTACTCAGCCCAGGTGGTCCAGTTCCAGACTCTGAGCCTTTTGAGAAGACAGGATCTTGAGAACTCCCTCTGAGCCCATAGGAGGCGATGCAGAAATATTTCGGTAATGGACTAACCTTGCGTATTTGTTTAGTCCCTAAGTTGTATCAGACTCCTTGCGACTCCATGGACTGCAGGCCACCAGGCTCCTCTGTCTGTGGGATTTCCCAGGCAAGAACACTGGAGTGGGTTGCCATTTCCTTCTCCAGGGGGTCTTCCTGACCCAGGGATCCAACCCGCCTCTCCTGCACTGGCAGGCAGATTCTTTATCACTGGGCCACCTAGGAAGCCCAACCCTGCATGCAGTCCTGTGATTACTTGGTCCAGTCTGCCTTGCGAATTGGGAAATTCCCGCAGCCCCATTGGGCGTTAGGAGCCACACCCATGGGTAAAAGGGGAGGAGCTCGACTCCCTTACCTGTGCAGATTGTCGGGCTCGAAGCAGGTCTTGGTGACGTCAGTGATATTGGGGTCACAGCACTCCCCGCCGTCGAAGTTGAAGCGCTCGTAGTTGCAGTCCATGTCACACACCCCGTTCTGCTGCTTCTTGGCGAAGGCGGGGTGGCGCAGGTGGCGGCAGTCCCCGCCGTCGTGGCCGGTCAGCGTGTGGTTACACTCGGGGTCGCAGTTCTCGTCGCCGATCTTGCTGATGTCGCAGTTGGCCAGGATGAGGCGGCGGCGCAAGGAGGAGTTGCTCACCTCCAGCACCTCGAGCTCCCAGGAGATGTTATAGTGCTTGAAGGCCTCGGCCAGCTGCTGGTGCTGGAAGTCGATCTGCTGCCGGCTCACGGTGGGGTTCTCCCGGCCGTCGTCGTGGAGGTTGACCACGCGGTAGCGCACCACCTTGGGCTGGCGGAGCCGCGGCAGCTGGTTGTAGTTGGCAATGACCTCGGGGCTGTCGCACAGCGTCTGCCCGCACAGCGGCGGCTCCAAGCTGGTGTCCAGCCGGAAGCCGTGGGCGCCGCTGACCTCCACGCGGGGGCTGCTGCCGTCCTTCATGGGGGACCAGGCTCGCTTCACATTGTCCCAGTTCTCCTGCAGGAGGAGCTGAGGTAGAGGGCCCTGGGGGCCGCGGGTCCCCATGTCCAGCAGGATCTCGCGTTGCGTCCTGGCCACCTTCCACAGGCTGAAGCGCTCCACGGAGCCCCGGTAGTTGTGGTTCAGGGTGCTGCCTCCCAGCATGAGGACTTTACACTTCTGGGTCAGGGGGCTGAAGATCCCGCCCACCTGCTCCCCGGAGGTGGCCACCTGGGCACCGTTCATGTAGAGCTTCATCAGCCGCCCGTCGTAGGTGGCAGCCAGGTATACCCACTGGCCTGGGAGGTAGCTGCGGTGGGCATTGATGGTGGTCACTTGCCGGGCCCGGTCTGTCTTCAAGGAGAAAAAGTAGCGTGGGTCTCTGTTGCCTTGGTCACTGACGGTGTGAATGCCCACGACCCATCCTCGGTCACGTGAGGCATAAGAACATTTGTCATAGAGCCCTATGTAGCCCCAAAAGAAAAAGATGAATAAATAAAGGGTGGAGGAAGGAGGGGAGAGTTCTTTCTTTCTGATAAAATTCCTATCAGGATGCCCAGAAGAGGAAGTCACAAACTGCGCTCAGTGGCCTTCTGGCGGTGACTGACTGAGCCTTTGGGACCACCCCGAGGGCAAGGTGAGGGCTGGAGGAATGGAGAACACGGATGAGGTAGCTTTGGGAGGTTCTGACCACAACTTTAACCCATGTGGTTTCACTTTGATTGGTTCTGAGAATGGGGCACACAAAAAATGACATTTGTTTGCAGAATACACACTTGAGCTAAAGAAAACAACAGTAATACTACTAATAATTAAAATCTGAAAATCTTTGATTTTGCAAAACCGTTGGATGGGGAAGAGGACTTTTTAATTAAAAGTGTATTTTAAGTGTAGAATGACATACATGGTGAGAGGGAGAGGTAAGAGAAGAATCAGAGAGAGAAAATGCTCAACAGAAGGTGCATTTCGACAGCTCTGACTATAGTCACCATAACGGGAGTGCATCAGCCACCAGCTCTCATCAGTGATCAGTGGTGGTGAATTGCCGGGAAAGTTGCCTGGAGAAGTGATGGTCATGGACTGCAAAGCTTCTATCGTAACAGTAGCCCTGACTAGCTCTGACATTCACCCCCAAGAAAGCCAGGCGTACTTACTATCTGAGCTGGAAAGGTTTTTAAACATCAACAATTCCAACTCCTTCACTCAAAAGTTAAGGGAGTTGAGACCCAGGAAATGGAAGGTATTTGTTAGGTTACATAGTCACTGACAAATTTCCTGAGACCCAGTTCAAACCTGCTTTTCTCTAACATTAATGCTAATATTTTAAAAAGTAAAAGTCATCCTCTTGGCATAAAAAGATGTTGGGGACTCCATCATTAAGTAAAACCAAGCCTCTGTCACAAGTGAGGCATTGTGTGAAGGTCTGCATATGCATTAATTCATTCAACCCATTTAGCACCCTCAAGGTGATGATATTAAGTTAACAAAGGAGGAAACAGGAATTGAAGGAGGTAAAGAGATGGATGGTTTAAGGTCAACTGGTTGGTAACTAGATCCTAGATCCATCAGACCCTAGGATCACTGTCCTAGGTACTAACTCTACCTCCCTCTCCCCCATCAGTGTCACCAGGGGTCCATCTGCATAAAAACACCTGCCTGGGTTGTCCCAAATTTCAGTTGAGTGTTTGGGGAAGTTCCAAGCTAGACATCTCTAGACTTAGCCTGGAAACCCCAGGAAGTCACTAAGTAGATTCTCTCTGGATCTAAGTCTCTTTACTCTCATCAACTCCTGTTCCCAGCTTTTATGGAATACACCCAGTGTCCTTGGCACAGGCAAGCAGTTGGATGGGGAAGAGGACTTTCTAACTAAGAATGTACTCTAAGTGTTCGATGATGTACGAGGCTAGGTGGGAGGAGAGAGCAGGGATAGGAGAACGAATAAAAGATGCTCATTTAGGAGGACAGCCCCTACTTTCAGCTGGAGAACTGCTGCGGTCACCATAACTTTGAGTGTACCTCTGCCATTAACACTCATCAAATGAGCACAGAGAGCTTCTAGCACAATCAGTAGAGAAGGCCCACACACTTTGTACTTCTTTGTGGGTACTGGGGCCTTCAATTTTGTGTAAATCTGTTAGCAGCTGACATGGATGGTAGTTTTGGCCAAGCTTCCAAGTCCACCTACATCTCCCCTATCACCATTCCCTGTTCTACCAACTTTCAAGTGATGGCCAGGGTCTCCTACAATATCAACCTGCTCTCAGGCCTTGCTGAAACACCAAGTATTGGTGGGTCTTGGTTCTCTCCCCGGCAAGGGAAGGGAATGCATGAGGTTTCCCTCATACGCCTGCTCCACGGGGGATTTTCTGTGATCCCAGGTTTCCCAATGGCTAAAACAGAAACCACCTCTCCCAGGAAGCTTTCCCTAATGGTCCTGTGAGGAATAATCACTCTCTCCTCTGAATTCTTTGTACTTGTAGGAAACTGGACATTTACTCTCTGGTTTTGGAGTCTCCCCTAGACACGACACTTTTTGAGAATGATGACTCTGTCTGGGTCATCTCTACCCTGTCCAGCATCTTGCACTATGGGGTGTACACAGCAGGCACTCAGCAAGTGTCCCACAAATGCACACATGGATGATTCTGAACAGAGTGGGAGAAGAGAAAAGGTGAAATAGAAGCAGAGGCACTAATCTATGACTCCCTGGGTAAAGGACAGAGAGAATCAGAAGACAGAGTGTGTTCTTGGCCGGATACAAAGAGCAGGGCCTTTGGAGTCAGGGTAATTCTGATGACAACAATTATTGGCCATACATCCGGGGCAAATCGCTTCACCTCTGTGGATCTCAATCCCCTCCTCTCTATCTCTCTTTACACATGTTGTCACGCTTAAAAGACATAGTGGCTATACCATCCTTGGCACACCATGGCTGTCCAGATGGGACTACATTGTTAAAATGCTAGAGGGTCTCAGAGTGATGTCAAGGATGCAAAGGGGGGAAGGATGAAAACAAAATGTAGCAACACCAGAGACAGTAGGCACCCTAAAGACCAGGTGGCTGATGTGTTAACAGCGGGTAGGATGAAGGCTCAAAGAGCACGAGTCCTCCTCAAATTTACTGGCAAACGCTACTCAGAAATCATAGCCCAACCCCCCTCCCCTTGGCTTTGCTACTGTCATGAGACTTGCATGGTAAAAGCTACCTCCCCACTGACCTCTCCAAGGCGAAAGCTCCGACTCCACATTTGGAATGAGCTCCCCTATGTCTTGCACTGATAGCTATGGGAAGTATGAGAGAACAGGCTTCTGGACTTCACCCCCTGCCCCTCTGACCTTGCCCCCCGTCCCCATCCCTGCCCTCCCCACATCCCACCTCTCTGCTCACCTTCTCTTCCGCTTCTGGCTAACAACCCCCCTACCTCACCCCGGAACAGAAAATTCTTCTAGTGAGAAAATTCACATCTGGAACAGGATTCTTTCTCTCTCTCTCTCTCTCTGCAGGTTTTTATTTGGCCGGGGGCTCTCAGGCCTGGCTTTCCTGTTGCCTTTGGAAGGTGGCTGGCTGGAGTAGCAAGGTAAAATGTGACCACATCTGAGAGTGCCCTCAGCTCAGGACCTTCCTGGGACTGGGGTACATGGGCTTCGGGCGCCTCTGTTTGCAGTTGAGAGAAAAGAGGGAATCAACAAGAACGGCTAGACTCTGCGACATGGAGCGGAGGACCAAGAGACAGCTTAGCCCCAGGAGGCAGAGAGGAAGGGCAAAGGGAGGGTTTCAGTGGAACCAAGAGGAAACACAGTAAGGAAATGAGAACCCTGAAGCAGTGGCTGCAGAAGTTCAGAGGGAAATATTTACCTGGGGTGTTAGTGGTGAAAGGAAATCACTGAATTTCAATACGGATGGGGGGATGGGGGTGGGTTGTAGTGGTGAATGGGATTTATTTCTGGGCAAAAATAAAGTAATCAACAGCAGCCACATTTCAGAGGGCTGGATGGGAGACACCGCTGTTTCACCAGCCTGGAACTGGAGAGCTGGGACCAGAGATCTGGGCTCTCGGTCTGCCGCATGACCTTGCCGGGGACAAGTCACCCTGCCTCTTTGGCTGCCAGGCCTTATTTCCCTTTTCTGAGAAAGGAGGAGTTGGGAGTAAACGATCTCCCTGCTACAGTTTAAGAGCTCTTTTGTTCCCTGTGAGAATGGTTCCTTGTAAGGAGGAGATACTTCAAAAATGTGCGTTGATTTGAATCGAATGCCTCACGTCATCGCCAATTCTTGTGTGCTTAGAGGACACGTCCTCTGTGTGTCTCCACACCAGACATGCAACAGTGTTCTCTGGAGGACGTGGGTGAATGCCAGTACCCCTCCACCCCATCCTTCCCCACGGTTCTCCAGGAAGATAGAGACAGAGTGAAAGAAACAGTAAGGCAGTCTGAACGTCGCACCATCTGGGCGGGACTAGAGGTTGATCCCGGGGGACACAGCCTCACGGAATGGCCACGGGCAATCCTGCACACCATCTAAGCTAATTAGCATAAGCCTGCCTCAGAGCTGTGAGCACGTGCGAGCAGGCAAGGAAAGTGCCAGAGCCCATTCATTCCCCAGCCAATGGCCGTCCGGGGCACCTGCACGGATGAGGAAGTAGAGGCCCAGGAAGGAGGCTGCCCTGGGTCTCATGGCCAGCATCAGACACTTGAACCCTAGTCTCTCTAATGTGTCCCTATCTGCTGGCAGCCAGATTTGCTGTGAAAGGGCTGCACAGCCCAGCAGAAGCTTGATGTTTATTTATTTTTATTGTATCTCTCTTTCTCTTTTTATTTTTTCTTGGTCTCAACTCACCCCAGAGATAGAGGGCATGCACAATGGGGGCAAGTTCGAATGCAGAAGGCTTTGCAGGGAGTTTCCCAAAACCTCTGCCCGGGTCACTCCGGGAGAGTTGTCTGGGCTTTGGGGCTAGGATCACTCTCAGGATCCCTGCACTGTCAACGCCCGGGGGCAGGGTGGTGGGACCACGCCACTCCAGCCCAGGTATAGACGGGTCTTCCTCCCACACAATCATCACACTCCTCCCTGTCCTAGACGTCTGTTTGGTAATTATGCATTCAGTGTCTGCTTCCTGACTATATCTCTCTCCGGTTCATTTCTAAACGCCCAACATCCAACACAGCATCTGGTACCTTGCAGGTGCTGCATAGAGTCTGTCATTAAAATTATAAAATAAAGGAAGGGAGGGAGCAAACCAGGGAGGCAAGAGAAGGGGCGCGGGGGGACACTTCTCTATCACTCTGCTCCTTGTAAAAGCACCATCATATTATTAATACAATCACATTGTTTAGAGCGTACTCAGCGCCATGTGCTTTATGGGACTTCTCTCACTTGGTCTTCACCACAAAACTACCAACGCAGCCCAGTTTGCAGAGAAAAACAGAAGCTCAGAAAGGTAGCAGCTTGTCCAAAGCAACACAGCTTAGACTCCATGTCCATAGGAGTCCCAGACCCAACTTCTTAATCACATCACTACACCAAGTGCCAAGTGCCACACACATTATCCTGGGCTATCTGAAGACATGCCCCACCCCCTGCAGAAACATCTTTGTAAGTTCAACAGCAGCAACACAAGCAAGTGGAACTGAACTGCAAAAAGGCTGCTTTCTGTGTCATTCCTCTGCCTGGGGCTCAAAAACTGGACTAAGAATCAGCGGTCCTTTATGACTAGCTTTTCGTCGGTTCTACCTGACTTGCCTCACTTTACTGGGACTAGAGACTTGCCCGGGCCTGGTTGTCTGTCTGGAGTCTGGGGTGCCTCCCTGCTTTGTCCTTCAGCATCTGAACCTCCACTACTAGCCCCCTTGCCTATGGGTTTCTGACTCAGCTTTGCTCCATTGCCCAGGTTCTATATTGCAGTGTTCTTCATCTTTCCTTCAACGTTGCTGTCCTGCTCTTGGCTGCCTCCCATCTTCCATTCCATCTGCCATGGGCTGAAACGTGTTCCCCTCAAAAAACTCCTAGGTGGAAGGCTAGCCCCTCATCCCTCAGAATGTGAATGTATCTAGAGAGAGATCTTTAAGGAGATAATTAAGCTACAGTGAGGTTATTGGGGTGGGCCCTAATCCAATAGAATGGTTGTGCTAAGAGGAAGAGATACAGATACAAGGGGAAGACACCATGAAGACGTGGGATGGAAAAGGTGCCCTATATGGGCCAACAGAGAAGGCAATGGCACCCATTGGAAAATCCCATGGACGGAGGAGCCTGGTGGGCTGCAGTCCATGGGGTCACTGAGGGTTGGATCCGACTGAGCGACTTCACTTTCACTTTTCACGTTCATGCATTGGAGGAGGAAATAGCAACACACTCCAGTGTTCTTGCCTGGAGAATCCCAAGGACCGGGGAGCCTGGTGGGCTGCCGTCTATGGGGTCGCATAGAGTTGGACACGACCGAAGCGACTTAGTAGCAGCAGCAGCAGCATACGGTCCAAGGGCAGAGGACTCGGAAAATCCAACCCTGCAGACACTTTGATCCCAGACTCCTAATCTCTAGGGCTGTGAGAAAATAGATCTCTGTTGTTCAAGACAGCAAGTCATGGTGCTGTGTTATGGTAACCCTAGCAAACTATAATACTGCCATTCAACAAGTTTTTTTTAAGCTCTCCCCCTGAAGTTTCTCTTAAATCATTTGCTGCTCTGTACTCAATTCAGTATCCTTCTTGGTTACAACACATTGTCTCAGCTTAACTCCTACTGTGGGCAGGGCAAGGAATACTGCAAGGATATAAAAATGGGTGGTGTGGTCGCCTCACAGGAAAAGCTCCTCCCAGGAAAGAGATGCTTCTTCGCTCCAGCTGGAGCCCCTGCTGTGTACTGAGCATGCACATAGCTGCTTCTGGGCCAAAATGTCTCCTATGACCCTCACAAGCAACCTTGTATAACAGGTGCTGTTTACAGATGAGAAAACTGAGACTCAGAGGGGTGAGGTCAACCTGCCCAAGGTCACACAGCACTAAGGGGGAGGAAGGAGTGGAATTCAAGACTCCTGATTTCAAGTTCAGTTCCCCTATAGATGAGCCAGACCTCCGCTAGGAGGACCTTGACATGCACTGGCATTCACATTGCATAAGACACTTTAAGCAGCCTAGCGCTGATGTAAAGTACACAGGAGGATGTGTGTCAACCAGACGCAAATTCCATGCCATTGCATACAAGGGACTTGAGCATCCCACAGCTTTTGGTAACTACGGTGGGTCTGGGAACAAATGCACTGGGAATACCAAGGCAGAACTGTAATGATAATAATAACGGGCAATGTAGTGGTCTCCTGGCTAAGCACAGACATCCCCTTCCATGCTCATAAGAACCCAGTGAAGTGGGCTTGACTGATCTTCCTTGACAGAGAAGGAACAGGTGCAGAGAAGCTAATTGGCTTCCCTCCAAGGATCTCAGCTAGAGAGTGGGAGAATCCCACTTGGGCTAACTCTAAAGCCAGAGCTGTCTTCTAGGATGCTCTCTTTCAGGGGGAAAAATCTCTTGGCCCACGGTCAAGGTTCTTATGCCCCAGCTCTGCCACTTTGCTGCTGTAGGTCAATGGGTGGGCAGTTCCCCCCAGCAAGGGCATCCTCAAATCCTCCCCTATGAAATAGGAGGGTTTTATCACACAGCCACAGAGGTCCCTTCCACCTGAGACCCTCTGTAACTCTGAGATCTCAGGTCTTTCAGACGTCCCTGCCTCAGTTCCTACTGAAGGGGATATAAGGTCATGGAGGAGTGGGGAGGAGGGAGAAGAAGGCCATTTCAGGCCCTCCAACTTCAGGATGTCCACTAGCTGTGGAACCTCAGCCAGGGGAATACGAGCAGAGGTGAGAGGATGTGGGGATGAAAGGGGGAATTTAGGTCAACAATCTGGTTTCTTTCAGGAGGCTAAAAAAAAATTAAAAGCTAAAAGTTGAAGCTGGTCCTTTTTTTTTGTTTGTTTTGTTTTCCGTTCCATGGTTTAATGGCTGATATCAAAGCCACAGAGAAATGCTTGAGAGAGCAATCCTATGGAAAGCTTTTATCTGTCTAGAGGAGGGTGATTAAAACAGACAGATTCGGGTTAAGTATACCCATGGCCCCTGCACTTGGTTCATTGGTGGGGGAGGACCACCAGGGTGACCCTGGAGGACTCAGCAGCACCAGGCAGGTGCCCGAGGGACTTCAGCATCCCCATTCTTCCAGGCCAGCGTACCTTGGCTCAAAGGACGGTGCTTAGGCTCAGTGGAAGGAGAAGGCTTGGAAGAAATCACACTTGGCTAGAGGCTTCTCCACACTCTGCTGAGTTCTGGTTGTCTCTCCCTCTGGGTGTGAGAGGCTGGGATATCAAGAGTGACCCTTTGGGGCAATTCACAAGGTCAAGATCAGCTCAGCATCTCCTATGTTCGTCCCATGGGTGGGGCTAGGTCTAGGTGGAGCAGTGTGACCCGCATCCATGGTGGTGCCTGTGTCTGCTCCCTGACTGTGGTCTTTTTCCCTGCTGGGAACCATCACCCGAAAAGTCCCTGATATTATCAGTCCGCTCACTTCTTCTTCTTCTTCTTCTTCTTTTTTTTTACACTAGCCTTGTGACCTTGGATGAGCTCATTCAACTCTCTGAGGCGGTTTTCCCATTTGTATTCCAGGGATTAAACAGTCTCATTCTGTATACTTCACAGGTCTTTTTTTTTTTTTTTTTGAGAGAGAGAGAGAAAGGAGATAAATGGATGCATATTTCCTTGTAAACTATTTAAGGCCATTTGGATGTAAGGCAAGGTGAACAAGAGTATGTCTAAGGGTTCCTAAAAATCCATTTTCTGTATTAATACACAGACTTACATAACACACTGGGGATGGCAAAGTGCTTTTAGGGGCTCAAGGCGCAGCCCTGTTTCCCTCTGGATTGTGACTCTCCAGGCTGCCTCCTTCACTCACATGAAAGCAAGCTCTGTGAATATAGCACGGTCAGAGTTCTAGAGACCAGCAAACACTCATTCAGGTGCTGGCTCTGCCGTGCATGAGCATGACACTTGGAAAGTCAGAGCATCTCTCTTGTAGAATTAGTCTTCTCATCTGTAAAATAGGGATGATGCGATCTACCTCTGCTGGTTGGAGGGGAAACTAATAAGACAATAAACGTATCCACGTATCCCGACTTGGCACATGGGCACAGGCGATGGTTGGATGGCATCACCTACTCGATGGACATGAGTTTGAGGAAGCTCCGGGAGTTGGTGATGGACCGGGAGGCCTGGCGTGCTGCAGTCCAAGGGGTAGCAAAGAGTCGGACATGACTGAGCAACTGAACTGAAGCATTTGTACTGTGGACTGATCTGTTGGAATCCCAGCTCTGCTGCATGTTAGCTTGTAGCCTTGGGCAAAATCCCTTCACCTCCCTGATAGTTTTCTCAACTGTAAACTGATAATAACAGTACTTAAGGCACAGTGACATTTTGAGGATTTAGTTAGAGAATACAAATACTCATCTGCATAGCACGTGATAAATGTCAGCTATGCTGTTTAATCAGTATTAATGATAAACGTCTGTGCCTTTTCCTCCAAATTGGGACCATTTCCCCCCTTCTGTGTAGTTAAACTTTATCCTTTCTGAGGCTGTTCTCTGAAAGAGAGAGACCTGTTCATCACTCTCTTTTTCACACGTTGTCATTGAAATTGGTTCATAAGGGCTTTAAAAAAGGAAGTGGGAGGGGGAGAGGGAGAAGACGATAAGGAAGAAAGAGAGGGAGGCAGGGTTGGAGGGGAAGAGGAGTCAGGATGAAGAGGAGGGGAAGAGGAGTCCGGATGAAGAGGAGGGGAAGAGGAGTCAGGATGAAGAGGAGGGGAAGAGGAGTCCGGATGAAGAGGAGTCAGGATGAAGAGGAGGGGAAGAGGAGTCAGGATGAAGAGGAGGGGAAGAGAGGAGTCAGGATGAAGAGGAGGGGAAGAGAGGAGTCAGGATGAAGAGGAGGGGAAGAGGAGTCCGGATGAAGAGGAGTCAGGATGAAGAGGAGGGGAAGAGGAGTCAGGATGAAGAGGAGTCAGGATGAAGAGGAGGGGAAGAGGAGTCAGGATGAAGAGGAGGGGAAGAGAGGAGTCCGGATGAAGAGGAGGGGAAGAGGAGTCAGGAGGAAGAGGAGGGGAAGAGAGGAGTCAGGATGAAGAGGAGGGGAAGAGGAGTCAGGATGAAGAGGAGGGGAAGAGAGGAGTCCGGATGAAGAGGAGGGGAAGAGAGGAGTCAGGATGAAGAGGAGAGGAAGAGAGGAGTCAGGATGAAGAGGAGGGGAAGAGGAGTCCGGATGAAGAGGAGTCAGGATGAAGAGGAGGGGAAGAGGAGTCAGGATGAAGAGGAGGGGAAGAGAGGAGTCCGGATGAAGAGGAGGGGAAGAGAGGAGTCAGGATGAAGAGGAGGGGAAGAGGAGTCAGGAGGAAGAGGAGGGGAAGAGGAGTCAGGAGGAAGAGGAGGGGAAGGGAGGAGGAGGAGGAGGAGCTACATGTTTTCCTTTGTTCACCCTTAGAAGTTGCCCCCCGTGGACGCGGGTGCTGACACTAGAGCTGCCCCACAGAAGAGCGCTGACCTTTGGTCTTTTTGATGAAGATCCACTAACTTCAGAGATAATCACATTGCGTCTCAGAAAACCCTCAAGCCAAAGCCCCCCGCCACCCACACTCTTCACAGAAGCCCCAAGCTCACCCTTCACATTCACAGAATCAGGCACAGTCAGGACTGGAGGCTCCCTCAACAATCATTCAACAACCTTTAACACCCAACCTCCTGTCTGAATCACCTGTACATCTCTACAAGTGACCGTGTATCTCCAGAATCAGACAACTTCTGAACCCCTGAAGAACAAGGCCTTTGCACCTTGGGGCATTTCTCGGTGCTCACCAGTACGCTCTGTCATGTCTGACTCATTTCAACCCCATGGATTGTAGCCCACCAGACCCCTTTGTCCATGGGATTTCCCAGGCAAGAATACTGGAGTGGATTCCCACTTCTTATTCCACCCAGGAAGAAGCATTAGCAAGCAGATGAGCAAGTGGATTCTTGACTACTAGCACCGCCTGGGAAGCCCAGTGCTCACGCAGAGTGAGCCAGAATCCTCCCCTTTCCTCTCCACACAGTGGTGCGGGATCTGGGCTGCAGGAACCCACAGAGTTATTCAGTGCGCTTTACCCAAGGGAGCCCTAGAGCTGTCTGAGGCTTTTCTCTGTGTTATCCTTGGCTCTTCTTTTGCCTAAATCAACATCCTCAAGTCCTTTCTGATTTATTAATCTGTCCATTCACCAGTTCCTTCAACACACAGTCACCAGGCATCCACTGTATCGGGCCCCGGCTGGACGTTCAAATATGAAGATACACCCTCTGCTGAGAGACCTGCTGATCCTTAACGCTAGTGCCAGTCCTTCTGTTAAGGCAACACAGATACAATAAGAGTTGATACTATGCAATTAGGAAGATCTATTATCCCCACGTCTGCCTCCTTCCATTATCCCTAGGATCTGACTTGTTCTAATGGCTCTCCAAGCCGCATGAACCTCCTGAGAAACAAACAGAGCCACCACTGATGGTGCGCCATGTACAAGACCAGACCTTTATGTGTATCATCTCACTGAATTACTATACCTACTCTACGGGATAAGTTCTCTTAGTCCCAGCTTATGGGTAAGGAAACTGAAGCTCAGAGTTGGACTGACTGGGCAAAAGTCAACAACAACACAAACAGGATTCGGTGCCAGCTCTCTGATTCCAAAGCCAGATGCTTAGCCAATGCCTTAAGTTTTCTATGGCTAAATATAAGCAGAAATTATTTTTTACTTAATACTTATTTTCTCATATACTCAACGTTTTACTGTTCCTTATGTTAATTACACAGTCTGTCAGTGATAACAAGACAAGAAGCATTCTTAAGACTCCTTGAAGTTTTAACGTGTACAAAGGACCTTAATTACTTCATTCACTTCTCCCAAGAACTCTCTAAGACATTATGTTCACAATTCACACAAATGGGGAAAATGAGGCTCTGAGAAGGTAAAGAGTATACATCTCTTTACATCTCTGCATTTAGAGCCTTAGGAGGCTGCTGAGGACCTAAGTACTCAATCAACATTTGTTGAACAGATGAATGAGCAAGTGAATGAATGAATGAATGAACAAATGAAATAAAAACCCAATACCTGTGAAGAGACTCAACTGGAGGATTCTGAGGTTTGGACTCATCTTTGTAGTACTGGAGTAAGAGTCCTGACTTGGAGGCAGGGCAGGCATCCTGGTGACAATGAGTAAGCCCCTCTGTCTCCAGGGCCTCAAATGTCTATCCATCGAGTAGGAGGTTGGCATTGGTGGGCACTAGGTTGATTGCGTAAAATACTGAGAAGAGCAACCAGAGGTCAGGAAAGACGCTTGCTGTGCGACTAAGCTGTGTGACCCGAGGCAAGTCGTGCTTTCTCTGGCCTCCTTTTCTCAACTCTGAAAGAAGATCGTGGCGAAATCGCTTCTGGGGCTTTTCTTCAAATGTAGGGAGATTTCTAAATTGGGAGTGATGAGACATGAACTTGTGTCCTGATTTGCCACTAAGGTACTATTGATCTGCTGCAAATTCCATCTGGGGTGGCATCATGACTTTCATGGACCCTGGAGGCTTTTTCTTTCTCCCTAAATATATATATTTTATGACTGCATTGGTATAAAGATGTAATAATCTTTATATATACATATGAAGGGTGTAAAGGGTATATATATATAAAGATTATATAAATCTTTATATTACATATTTAAATATATATAATGAAGGGTGGTTTCATTATCATATATGTATTATTATACTAGCTTTTTTCTTCTGATTAAAAAAAAATTAAGCCATTTTTATGGGCCTCTTAAAAGTGCTGTGGACCTCAGGCATTGTGTCAACTGCAGCTAATGGATGAGTCAGCCTTGGGTCCATCTCGAAGTAGACGGGTCTTCATCCACAGAATAGCATTGGAGGAGGCATTGAGTGCCTGCTGCCTGCCAATCCAGGGAGCTCGGAGGGATACAGTGGATTCCCACACGACGAGGCCAGTGATGTGACTTTCCTAACCGGCGGAGGCCCACAACAAGGTATGTGAAAACACACGCTAGACAGTGTGGGCTGCGTTCTGGACACAAAAGCTCCTCTGGGGCGAGCCTGCTGTCGCCTCACCCTGGCGCGCATAGCTAGGGGCGATCCTTTCGGGGAGTGAGAAGGCAACCAGAGACGAGAAAGGGATGTGGCCAGACAGGCAGATCCCTGCTTTGCTGGGCTGGGGCATCTGGAATCACTCCCCAAAGCGGGGGTCGGGGTGGGGGCAGTGGGACTGGATGTTTGTCGAGCACGCGCCGTGTGCCAGGCACCGTGCGTGGCTCCTTGAGAGGAGTAGCTCAGGTTCCCTTCACCATACCCCAGCACTGTTTCCTCCACTTACAGATGAGAGAACTGACGCTCGGGCAAGCCCAAGCCGGAGTAATTCGCTGGCAAATGACAGAGGTGCGGTTCAAACCCAAACAATCGGTCTCGAGGGCTCACGTTCCTAAGTTCTGAATTATGCTGGCCAGTCAGGGGAAAGCTGACCACATGAGGACAAAGGAGAGTTTTTAATTATAACTAAATAAAGCATAATAGAGTAAGTTCTAGTGGAGGTATAAGCCAAAGAGCTCAGCGGAGGGAACACTTGATTCAGACAAGAAGGCTCCGGGAAGTTTCCTTGGATGAATGACATAACTAAGCTTGAACGAGGAATTTGGTGGGAGAGGAGGGGTAGGGGGTGGGAGGCTGGGCAGACCAGCTTTCTAGCAGTCAAGAGCTGTGGTCACTGGAAGGCGACTCTGGAGATGGAGAAGACATCTGTTTTTGATGGCACTGAGGGAGCTCGTAGAGGGAAATGGCACAGCTAGATTGTGCAGGGTGGTGAACGCCAGGTGAAGAGATTTGAAGTTTATTCCATAGACAATAGGGACTCTTTGGTGGGTTTTCAGAAACAGAGTTCATCGGGGTAGGGATCATCAGCTAGGGATTTCATGATGCTATTACTGATAGAGTCACAGAGCTGAAAGAACCAGGGCTCCTTTCTCCGGACACCCTGTCCATTGCAATCCCGAGCCCTTCAGCCTTAAAGACTTATAATGAAAGGCATGGGATGTAAGCAAAAATTTTGAAAAGAGGGCTGATACACTTTTCAAATATGAGTTTTCTATTGTTTAAATATCCACTAAAAAATCATAAATTATGACTCAACTCAAAAGAACTCTTTAAAAGTCCAGATGGGTAAGTGGTATTTAATTGTTCACTAGGACTTCAGAATTTAAATTTTATTCCACTAGGTGGAGAATGATCTAGCTCAGCTTTGAGCTTGCTCTCTAGCTGACCTTGATCAAATATCATGTACCTTCTGGGGCTTGGTCCTCTCATTTACTGAACTAGGAGAGGGTGGGGAGTTGAATCTCTGAGTTGTTCCCTATCTGATCATCCATCACACACACTCTTGAGGTGCATGTTGTATCACCTGGGACTTCATACTCTGAGTACTTAGCCTGGGACCTGAAACAGATTAGAGCCAATGTATAATCACTGAATGTATGAAATGAACTGAGCTTTTAATTCAGGCGCCTGTGGAATCTTTAGTGGATTTTTAAACAGAAGGTTTGAAATAGGTGATCTTTTTTTTTTTTAAACAAAAAAGCATAAAAATAAGCAGATCAATAACACAGACAGGCTAGTGTTTCCTCTCTAGCTGTAAAAGGTGCTGAGGAACTCAAAGACTCTGGAGTAGAGAAAAGACTGAGGGGAGGAGGCCAAGGACCCTGCAAGGTCAAAGGGGAAACCAAATGTGAAAGAAGTAAATGCTAGAGAGGATGTGGAGAGAAGGGAACCTCCTCCACGGTTGGTGGGAATGTAAACTGGTGCAGCCACTATGGAGAACGGTGTGAAGTTTCCTTACAAAACTAAAAATAGAGCTGCCATATGACCCTGCGATCCCACTCCTGGGCAGATACCTGGAGGAAACCATAATCCAAAAAGATCCATGCGTCCAAATGTTGATTACAGCAATATTTACAATAGCCAGGGCATGGAAGCAACCTAAATGTCCATAATAGAGGAGTGGATAAAGATATGGTGTATGTATGTATATGTATATATATATATATATATATATACAGTGGAATACTATTCAGCCATAAAAGCAGCAAAACCGTGCCATCTCCAGAGATGTGGCTAGAACCTGCAGACTGTCAACCAGAGTGAACTAAGTCAGGAAGAGAAAAACAAATAGTATAACATCGCTTATAGGAGGAACCTAGAGAAATGTTACAGATGAACTTACTTGCAAAGCAGAAACAGAGACACAGATGTAGAGAATGAATTTATGGATACCAAGGGGGAGAGGGGAGTGGGATGAATTGGGAGACTGGAATTGACGTATAAACACTAACATGTATAACGTGAAAAGTAAAAGTGTTAGTCGCTCAGTCGTGTCCGACTCTTTGCGACCCTATTGACTGTAGCCCGCCAGGCTCCTCTGTCCATGGATCTCTCCAGGCAAGAATACTGGAGTGGGCTGCCATGCCCTCTTCCAGGGGATCTTCCTGACCCAGGGCCTACATATAACACAGATAACTGATGAGAACCGACTGCACAGCACAGGGAACTCTACTCAGTGCTCTGTGGTGACCTAAGTGGGAAGGCAATCTACTATTTAAAACAGAGGGGGTACATGTATAAGTGATTCACTTTGCTATACAGCAGAAGCCAACACAACATTGTAAAGCAACTATACTCCAATACATTAAAAAAATTTCAAAACCTGAAAAAGCATGGGGGTGGCAGTAGTGTTCTATGAACACCAGATAATTCTGTTTCATCAGACGAGTCCACGTAAGACAACAGTTCTCAACCAGTGAACATGTGGTAATGTTCCTATAGACATTTTTGATCAACGCAGCTAGGGAAGGGAGGCTGCTTCTGCTTCTTGTGGGCAGAGGCCAGGGATGCTGCTAAGCATCCTAGAGTGCCTGGGACAAACTCCCACAACAGAGAATCACCCTTTCCAATATCTCCACTGTGCTGAGGTTGAGGATCCCTGATATGAGGAACTAGGAAATGTTATGGTAGAAAATAATGCTTGCGGAGGAAGTTGAATGTGATGCTAAGGAATTCTAGCCTGACCTAGAGGGTTTGTAGTGGGATGTAGTGAACTCTGGGACTAATTCTATATAGTACTTGACCTTCGGGAAGTCACTTAACTTTCCCATACCCCTCAGCTCTCTCAATCTGGAATACTGGGGTTATAAGAGTATCTATTTCAGAGGGTCCTTGTGAAGATTAAAGAGTTAATACACGCAAAGTCCTCAGAACAGCGTCTGGCACTATTACGTGCTAAATATGTTAGCTATTATCCTTACCATGTGTAGGTAATAGGGAGCTACAGTAGACTCAAGTTTGAGAGAGTAACAAAAGAATCGCTTCGGCTGCTGCTAACACTAGAAAAATGATCTAGAGCTTCGTGATCACCGTGTGACTGTTACATCCACTCAATGAATAATCCTTCTTCAATCAGCTTCTGCTTCAGATGACACGGCAAGCGGGATGTGTGTGGGTCTGTGTCGCTGTTCTCTAGCCACTCCCTGTCGGGCTCTATTTTCCAGATATCCCAAGCCCACATCCAACTGCCTCTTCAGTCCAGGACCCTCACGGTTTTAATGAATAAGTGGAAGAAGACAGAGGAAGGCAGATGGAAAGATGGAAAGGCAGAAAGCCTTCCACGAAAGCGGCTGCCAGTGACACACACCGCTCACAGGGATTCCAAGGGCAGAGCTGGGGGCGTGTTCTAGAGGATTGTTCGAGCTTCTGATACTGTTCTCTAGGAGCCCTTGTTTGTAAACAGATATTCTGCTGATGCTGGGCTTTGTAAGGGCAGACAGAGTCTGGTGGGGGTGGGGGTGGGTAGCGGAGAGTGTTGAAGAAAAAGGCAGGTTGTGTCCGCGAGCCTTAGACCATGTGTTTGTTGTTGAGAATACAAAGACCTCACTGTATTAAATGAAAATGCTTGTTTTACAAGGCGAGTGGGAATATGATAGGTACATGTCGAAAATGCTTCAGAAACTGAAACAACTTCATGCCACGAGGGCTTCCTCCAACATCATGCATCCAGGCGCACACACGGATTGTGAAGTCTTGGGGGCAAAAGACAGTCCCAGAAGCTAAGTGACCATCAGCTCCCTTCTCTGCCCGCTCTATGCAGCCAGCCCTTTCCCCACCAGCCCTGCCTCAATTTCACAATCTCTACTGGGTTCCCACCACCTGCTGACCCAAGGTAGAAGCCGTTATTGATCTAAAATATTGGAGTTGATAAAGGGGCCTCCATTCATCTAGACCCGGATCCAGAGCACTGCTGGGAATACTTAAAACCATGTCACTAAGCAGGACAAGCACTTGAATTTTTTTTCAAAGTAGTTTTCAACTTCTGAAGTGAGATTTTCTAACTGTGCTCTAGTAGAAGTGAACGGTTCAGTGGAGGTTTCTCAGATTTTTATCAAGGACTCACAGTGGTGTGAGGACAAGAACTGGAATCTCCTAACTCTTGTCCTCGGAGAAGGCAATGGCAACCCACTCCAGTACTCTTGCCTGGAAAATCCCATGGATGGAGGAGCCTGGTGGGTTGCAGTCCATGGAGTCACTAGGAGTCGGACACGACTGAGCGACTTCACTTTCACTTTTCACTTTCATGCATTGGAGAAGGAAATGGCAACCCACTCCAGTGTTCTTGCCTGGAGAATCCCAGGGATGGGGGAGCCTGGTGGGCTGCCGTCTCTGGGATCGCACAGAGTCGGACACGACTGAATTGACTTAGCAGCAGCAGCAGCAACTCTTGTCCTAGCTCTAGCATGAGAAAAGTGAAAACAGTGAAAGTGTTAGTCACTCAGTTGTGTCTGACTCTTTTTGGCCCCATGGACTGTAGCCTGCCAGGCTCCTCTGTCCATGGAATTCTCCAGGCAAGAATGCTGGAGTGGGTAGACATTCCCTTCCCCTAGGGATGTTCCCAACCCAGAGATGGAACCCAGGTCTCCCACACTGCAGGCGGACGCTTTACTATGTGAGTCACCAGGGAAGCAGAGAGCCTGGTAAATAGGCTACATGGATGGAAGGATACATTGGTGAGGGCATGGACTGATGGAAGGGTGGAAAGATCAATGTATGGAGGAGGGATGAAGGGAGGGTGGGGGGGAGGGAAGGAGGGTAGGTGGGTGGATGTTGGGTGATGCCTGGATGGATGGAAGAGTAGATGGATATTTGGATTCACAGATTCCTGGGTAAAGTCCACAGTGAATAATTACGATAAGGACCACCTCAGGCCACTTTGGAAGTGAACTTGCCTAGTTTAAAACTCAGAGAAACTCAGAGAACAGAGTTTGAATAAACAAAGTTGTAGATTATATTTCTAAGGAATAAACGAACTTCTCCTCAGAGGGAAAAAAAGTCCCCAATTCTATTTACTCCAACAAGGGTACAGATGAAGGAAAGTGCAATTCCTCAGTCTGATATGACAACTCAGCATCAACATTCTCATTTTCACAGATCTCCTAGAGTGTTCAGATTTGAGAGCTGGGACCAGGCTTCAGGAAATGACCCCTTAGGTCTCCTTCTTTTAGGCATTTAAGTCATCATTTGGGGGCCATAGACCCCTTTTAGAAAGTGACGAAAACTTTCAACCCGCTCTCCAGAACAATGGGCACAGTCTCAAAGTTCTACAGAAAATGTCTTGAGGACAAGTGTCTTCAAGTCCTCCTGGAGCAAAATGCAAGGAACCCCTCTTCCCCCTATTGGTTTAAAATATTAGTGCTATTCAGATATTTTAGTTGGTACTGGTATTAGCAAGGAAACAAGTGGTAATGATATTCACCAAAATATTAAGTAATAACTAAACAATGAACTAAGCAATAACATCAATAGTGAATTCATACCACGACAGTGGTATAATCAACACTCTACTCTTGGTCTCGTATGATTCATTTTCCACATAGAGGTCAAACTGATCTTTGGAAAACAAACACCAGACCTTGTAACTTCCTTGGTTGAAACTCTGATAACTTTCTAGTTCATCTAGATCAAAATCCACATTCCACAACCTGGGCTACCTTTAGCTTCAGAAACATAGGTCTCGTAATGGCTTGACTATCTGCTTCTTCAACCTGCTAAATCTTCTTTGTCCTGCCTCAAGCTCTGTGCACTAGCTCTTCTGTCTCTTTCTTTTTCTCTCTGGAACTCTATTTGTCTTTTCATACAGCTTGTTCCTCCTCATCTGTCATTCAAGCTTCAGCTTGGCCACCTGCATCGATGTCCTTCTACTCTGGTCATTCTCCACAGCATCCATTTTCATTGCTTGTCACTGTATAAGCCCTTACAACTGATTCCCTATGTGTGGTCCTTCTCTCCTCACAAGAATACTAAGTCCACGAGGGCAGGGAACTGTTCTGTCTTTAAGCATTGCACCTCTAAGAGTATTGGGCACATACTACATTTTTATTGACTCTATGGAGATGCATAGAGGGTTTTGGGGAAGCTCTGGTGTGTGGTTTAACCTCTCCCATTCTTGGGACTTTAGATTTCCCAGCTATAAAAGGATAGTTTGGGTCCTACTCAACTATAGGAATCAATGATCTAAAATCTCTATGACCAAGTTCAAGTGAGCTGGGCTCAAATCCCAGAAAAATATGACTAGATAGAACAATGGTCAGGAGAACTGGACTCTTGTCCTTCTCTGTCTCTAAGTTGGAGCAGAACTTGGAATCTTTTCCCTGCCTCCTCTGGACATCAGATTCTCTCCACCTGTGAACTGAAGAGACCAGATCAGAAGTGCTGCAAATTTATGGCATTCATGCATCCAGAAGTCCATTCACGTATCTGCCAAACCCCAGCAATGTGCCAGCCCTGGGAAGGTGTGCTGAGATGGCAGGCATGCTTCTCGCCCTCACGCTGCATTCACATCCTCTGGGAGGTCTCCAGGGCACAGGGGAGGCTTGCAGAGCACATCCTCACCATTGCAGCTGGTTCTTTAGCAGCTCTCTCCAGGGACAGGATAGGAGAAACTGAGAGAAAGCCTGGGGGAGAACTGAAAGCCAACAGAATGATATACTGGCTCAACAGAAAGAAAGGAGGCTTAGTAACAGGGGAAAGGTGGCAGGAATATATACAGGGATTGGGTCAGCTCAGAGGAACCAGAGCCGTGTCGAATGGCTGTCATTCACAAACACGTTTGCTCTCATTGCCTGGCCCTTCTGAAGGCTCATCATCATTTCTCAAAGCACCTTTCCTTTCAGACGTCCTCTTTTCTCCCTTATGCGGAGCCATCTCCAATTCATTTCACAAAGTCGACTGAGCACCACCAGCATGGCTGGCGCTGTGTGACAGGTAGGAATAAAGCAGCGATAACGACAGAAATGGTCTCCGCTCAGATGGAGCCTGGAAACAAGTGGAGAAAGACAAGTACGAAGGCATCACAAGACCATGACAAACGCAGTATGGAGCTGTTGGGTTTGATTCGGGTGGTGATAGACTGAATCGTCGAATCATTTCCTAGTGTCATATTCCTAAAAGCTACTCTAGGTCAATGTCCTTAGCGGAGACATGAATCAAAGAGTGTTTACTGTTCTACTTTGACTTACAGTTCGACGCTTAAAACGTCATGCATGGTACACATCCTTATGCAGGGCAAGGCGCACATTCCACATGCACTCCACCTACTTCACGAATCCCCAGCCCTTCTAGGGGGAAGGAACCTTTTTCAGCCCCCCAAATCTCAGAGTACTTTCTAGCCCCCATAACAAACATAGATGTGCAACAACACAGTTTTTCTGCTTCTGAGCTTTTCCAGGACTCTATTAATTGCTTAGTTATAGCAGTTACCATGATGTCATGTAGCTGTTTACCAGTCTGCTTCCGCCACCAGGACTGGGAGTTCCCCAAGGGATGGAACTGTGCCCTGTTCTTTTTAATCTGCATCTCCTAGCTCGGTGTGTAAGACGCAAAGACGTAAAGGTTGCTCAGTAACCAAATAGATGGGTGGATAGATGGAAGGAAGGAAGAAAAGAAGGGAAGCTTACCTCTCTGAATAAACTGCCATTTCCCATTCAACTTTGCAGAATGTCTAGGACAGAGGTTTGGCATGTAAGAAATACTTAAGTTAATAAACAGCTGTATGACATTTCTAATAAGCTCACTAACGTGAACCCACAGATGTATCCATCATCTGACACTGTAAAGGAAAACAAAGTGTCTGGTGGAAAAAGCACTGATCTGGGAGTCACGAGATCCCAGTTCCAGTTTCAATTTTGCTACCAGTTTGTGCGCTTAACCTCACTCAACTCAGTTTAACAAGTTAACTTGCCTAGATCTCCGTTTCTTCATCTAAAAACTGAGCAGATTTTATAAAGCAGACTCTATTGTCTTGGGAAAGGGAAGAACAAGATATCATATTTGCTGCTAGCAGATCAGCTCTAATCAGCCCAGTGGGGTTTTTTGTAAAGGAGTAATCCTGTGAACTCACTACTGGCTCTACAGAGGCTTAATCAGCTTCAATGAGAGCACATCACAAACCAGCCTCGTTACTCCAGAGTCGTTCTTCTGCTCAGAACCCCTGGTTCTCACAGCATACCACCTACATCGGGCCCAAACTGGCTCTGAATGTATCAGGTCCCTCCTCAGATGGTGAGAGGGTCGCCGTCTCTGCTGAGCATGTTCCTGGGGGAACATTTCTCAGGCCCTGATTCCCAAAAGTGAAAGGGGCTCAGTCATGTCTGATTCTTTGCGATCCCATGGACTATAGTCGGTGGAATTCTCCAGGTCAGAATACTGCAGTGGATAGCCTATCCCTTCTCCAGCAGATCTTCCTAACCCAGGAATCGAATCGGGGTCTCCTGCGTTGCATGCGGATTCTTTACCAGCTGAGCTATCAAGGAAGCCTGATTCCCAAAAGAGGAATCCAGAAACATGTTTGGCAGAGCGAATCTTTGAAAGTTTATTAGCTCCTGGTAGACTATGTAAAAGTGGGAAATGCTCTGGTAGACATCAATGGCCTTTTTGTTCAAAAGTTACTGGCAAATAAAATATATTCTGAACAACAAAGAGATTTCTTAGCCAATCTCTTTAAAGTCTTATAATGTTTATTCCAGTTTTTCTTCCATCTCTCTCTCCCTCTATTCCTTCTCTTTTGTCCTTCTCTTTAGTCTCTGTAGATGGTTGCATTAGCCACTGGGGGTAGCCTCATCCATCCATCCAGCCAGCTAGGCAGCCATCTATATAGCATTCACATATATTCATCCTTTCACGGAACATTTACTGAACAGTTACTGTATTCCAAACAATGCACTAGGCCCTATGGATAGAGAGAAAATTAAACTGGCCTCAGCTCCAGTTCCACGACCCTTAAGCCGTGAGGCCTTCAGCAAATCATGTCACTTTCTAAACCAAACTCCGAGGGTCCGGTGTGCAGCCCTCGGCACAGGGCCAGCACACAGTCAGTGCTCGTTATGAGCTGGCGGCTTTTATTACTGTTATTACCGCTGAGAATGCGTCTCCTCCCTCAAGGGTATATAAACAGCGGATAGAGGATTCCAGACCCCAAGGTCACCCCAAGGGCTCACAAGATCAAGGCCAGCCGACGGGAGGCCCGCCAATCACAAAGGAGGGAAAACCCAGGCAACAGATATGACAGCTAGGACACCCGAGGCCCAGCAAGGACCTGCGAGGGGGGACCAGGGTGGAAACCGGAGAAGACAGCAAAGCTTGGGATTATGTGCTGCTGTGCACACACAAAACAAACGCTTCGCAAATGGGCAAAGGACAGAGTGGGAAAGACCAAGGTTAATCTGGGGCTTGGATTAGAAAGGCCGAGATGTGAGTTGAGGAGGCGTCGACTACACTGTCCCTCCCCCACCCCGTGTTTGGGAAGGCCAGATTATCTTTTCTTTTCCCTTCTGACTTCTTTGCTCAAGGGGAAATGGAATTAACCACTGTGTAATGTTTCTGAGTGTGACGCACGGGCCAGGTCATGTGTTTTGGTTACGTAATGCAACATGCCTGAGGTTCCCAAGCTCTTTCTCCCAGAATCATTAGAAGTGTAGCTGGTTCCTTTATCCACTCATGCATTCATTAAACAAAAAATCTCTGTATTTCCTTATAAGCGAGGCGTGCGGCCAGGCAGTAGAGAAGCTGAGAGGACCCCTAATTTGCACAGGATAAAACGTGATAAAGAATTCCAGGTGTTTTGATAAACGTGTGCAGAGCATATCGAGACAGATGCATAAGAGAGGTGGCAAACAAGCGGTATTTGGGGAAGAGTCAGAAAGGGTTTCCCAGAAGAGGAACATTGAGCAGAATCCTCTAGATGCTTAAGCGCTCTGCAACACGGTGCCTGCAACATTTCTATGTGGGGATAGAAAGGTATGTCAAGGATCTAGGGGATCTAGGAGGTATGTCAAGTAAAGAAAATGATGGGGAAAAGCCTATGGCATTTATCTGGGGGACTGTAAATAACTGCAGTGCTATTGAAGGGCCTCTAGCTAGAGGTAGTAGAGGCAGATTAGCACTGTAGCAAGATTTGACTGCGGAAAGCTGAAGGACAGGTTGAAGGAGGTGTTGGAGTTGAGGCTCAGAGAAGTGGGCACTTACAATTCTAAGGGAAGAGTCAAAGCAAGAGATGAAGAAAGCCTAAGCTAAGAAAGGGGAAGGAAGGTTGGCTATAAACATGTTAAAAAGGCAGGACAGACAGGACAAATATGCTTCTGCTGCTAAGTCGCTTCAGTCGTGTCCGACTCTGTGCAACCCCAGAGATGGCAGCCCACCAGGCTCCCCCGTCCCTGGGATTCTCCAGGCAAGAACACTGGAGTGGGTTGACATTTGGTGGGTGACATATCTAGGGCAGGTGACACTAGATGAGGACAGAAGGAATTTTGGAAGAAAGAGGATTCAGCTTTGGACATGTTGAGTTTGAAATGCAGGCTGACATTTTCAATAGACAGCTGGATCTGTGAGTCCAGAGTCCACCAGAATCTGGAGATAAATGATGCTCCTCAGCAGAGAGATGGTACTTTGATAGGGAAGGATGCAAAGCAAGGAGGGAAGCAGACCTAGCCCTGGCCTAAGACTCAGAAGACAGAGGATCTTACCCTGAATGGTCACTGGTTTGGACAAGTCACTGTTTCTACCACCCCTTGGTTTCTCATCCTGGGAACAAATGGCTCTGATGCTGACTCTCACACCCCTGGGTTCTCTGCACTTATGGGAATGTTTCTTCACCAGAGTAGAGGATGCCTTCCTTCCTTACATTTTATGTGTACTGCGCATCTCTTAGAGCAAGGCCACCTTGTTCCTGATTGGCCTGTTATCAGCTCTTTCTCTGTACTCTTACCAGCCTCTGTAGCCAAAAGATCTCCAGTTTCATTGGGGGAAATAAACCCCTCTTTACAAACATATCTGGTGATATTCTGCTCAGCTGTATTTCTTGTTTATAGAGCAAAAAGAATTAAGAAGAAGTGGATGTGGGACAGATGCAGGAATAGCTTCTTGCCTACAAAGGTGGTAGGTACAGGTTAGACCACCAGTCTCTTAAAGGCAAAACAGCAGATCAGGGATCTGTAACAAGTTCTATGCTCCCCCACCCATATACTTGGCCTCCCAGATGACTCAGTGCTAAAGAAGCTACATCCAATGCAGGAGATGCAGGTTCGATCCCTGGGTTCAGAAGATCCCCTGGGGAAAGACATGGCAACGCACTCCAGTATTCTTACCTGGGAAATCCCATGAACAGGAGCCCGGTGGGCTACAGTCCAAGGGGTCACAAAAAGAGCTGGACATGACTGAACCACTAAACAACGACCCACGCACTTCGATCCCAAGCTGTGATCCAGCACCTCCTAGAGTTTCTGTCTCTGTTTCCTCCAAATGGACTGGAACCTGGGACCCCTCTCAGGTTTTCCAAAACTGAAACAGGGCCATCTCTCCTACTCTTCCATGGTCCCTGGGTTTGTGACAAGTAATACTGGAAAACATTCTCTTTCTCTTGTTGGAAGAAAAATCTGGGGATGACAGTGCTGGGGATTCCCAGAAGGAGAATAGACTAACAGATGGCTACAGACTCCCGAGTTCTAGTATTTTAATCATGAAGTGATGTGATTAAAGTGATAAGCATGACCAAAAGGCCAGTGGTCTACGCCAGTGTCCAGCCACTTGCCTGGAATGGCTTTTGTACAGTAAGAAATTATGAAACCTGAGTATTCTAGCCATAAGCCAAGATGTGATCACTGAAAAGGTCACTTGGCGAGTTTTTTAAAAAATATATTTACAGCAGCTATTATTAGCAATATCATTCATGTGATGGCTTCCAGCTCTCGGGAAGTACCAATATTCCCTACATAATGTCTTCAGTCAGTCTTTGATGCAGATTCTACCCGTCGGTACTCTGCTTGTGGACAGGAGGCTTTTTGAGGAGACATTAAAGCATACATGTCCATGAGAGAGCCACATTCTAAGTTGGGGTCGGCCAGTGATACCTGAGCAAGAAGGGGCGCCATGTCCTTTTTCAAGGACGAGGGTAGCTGGGAAAGAGGAGCAGTGTGGGCCAAACTTAGTCCCCGAGGGGCACAAGCGCCACCTGGTGGAGGAAGCCTCACTCAAAAAGGAGGAGCACGGGAACGACTGCCAGCACTGATCGTGAGGATCACGGGGCCCCAGGGGACCTCTGCTGGACAGGCCTCTAGGCCAAAGGCAGACAAGGATGAGCTCCTCCTCACCCCCACTGTTCGGATGAGGAAAGTGGGCCCCAAGAAGGAAAGTGCGTTACCCAAAGTCACACAGCAAGCTGAGGACTGCGCTGGGCTGGACCTGACCCCCGCCCTCCACCCCCTGCCCTTAGCCCCTTGTGCTTCCTTCTCCAAACCCCACAGCCTCCTCCAGCCAACCCCCCTCTGCTCTGAGGCCTCTGGTCCAGAGTGACTTCTCATCACTGCCTCCCTCCTCTTCCTGCCACCCCAGCCCCACGCAACTCCCTCTTCCTATTTTGTCTATGTTCATAAACATTCACCCAACATGATGAGGTGAGTTTCCTTACTCATTCGTCTTCTGCCTCTTCTTCCTTCTCACTTCTCACCCCCGACTCCAGAATATAAACTCCCTGAGGTCAGAGATATCTTCTTTTGTTCCTTGCTTTGTACTGACAGCCTAAAACTGTGCCTGGCATGCAGAAGAAACTCACTGAATACTTGTTGAATACTTGGGCAGGGAGGGACATGTCCTACTCTGCTCCTTGTTTTTAATCTGCTTTGCTTAGAGTCTGTACAATGAGCCCATGCTGCTTCTGTGACAGGAAATGATAAAGTGTTTATTCTCTTTGTCCTTCATTTTAGTTTTTGTTTTATGTGAAGACGACAGGAACAAGCCTTTCCTGAGTGGGGAGGGAGGGAAAGGCAATTCCTAGCTCTGCCAAAGGAGATAAACATGTCTAATTTATAGAGTTATTGAGAGAATTAGAAATGGCGTGTAGCAAGGACCAGACACACACAAGACCCACACGAGTTAGCGTTTACTGGGTGCTTCCCCGTGGTCTAGATTCCATTACTAAGCGTTTTCCACATGGAGGCCCAGTTAATCTTCAAAACAACCCTATGAAGTGGGAGCCAGTATCATCCGCATTTCACGGAGGGGAAAAGTGGCGCTTGGTGATATTAAGTAACTTGCCCTAGGTCACACAACTGGCAGGCTGGAGAACCAGCCAGTCACACTCAGGTGGCCTGACTCGAGTTCTACCGTCAATCATTACAAAATACGTCCTCAGTAAACATATGCTCCTTCCTCCCGTTTCCTGAGGGTGTCAGCTCTTTCTTAGTCAACTATAGTTTATCCTCCTCCTCCATCCCCACCGGGCTCTAGAAGGTTCTAGAAGGCTTCCAGGGCCATGGGAGATGCAGAGAAAGAAGGAGCCAAAAAATAAATAAAGAAATAAAGAAACAGGGGTAGGTGGAAACGTGAATGAGTGTGTGTGTGTGTGTGTGTGCGCGTGCCTGTGTGTGAATGGTCACAGTGTGTTTTGGGCTGTCACAATGATTAGGAGATTCTAGGGGATTCTTATGCACAAAACCAAGGATGTAAAATGCTTCCCAATGCTGGGGATGGTTCCATACAGCAAGGAATGCCCTCACGGACATTTCTAATTGCTCTGCAAGGCTCCACCTGCCCCTCCTGTCTCTTGTCTTCCTCGAAAGCTCTCCAGGACGGCCAGTCACCTGGGTTCACAGGTGTATAGGCAGAAGGGCCGAGGGAGCTCCCATGTCTGCACCCTGACTTTCAGTTACTCTCTGTGTGACCTTGGGAGAGTCCCTAACCCGCTCCAAGTTGCTGAAATGCAGTTGGAAACCTGTCAGCTCACAGATCACACAGGGATCTAAGACTTCAGCTCCTCCTGTGGCTCTCCAACTCTTTTAAACTTTTTATGATGGAATTCTTCAATCAGGCACAGGAGGACAGACAAAACCTACATTGAAGCCCGTTGTTTTCTGTCATCTGGCTTCAGCGATCATCAGTCTGCCAATCTTCTTTCATCTACCCCTCTTCCCCCCAACATCCTAATTTTTTTTTTCCTGGAACACTTTAAACAAACAAAATAGACATACCGTCATTTTATCCATAAATACTTCAGTACGCATTTCTAACAGAATAGATCTTTAAAAATGTATAATCACAATACCGGCATCATGACTAACAAAGTTAACAATGTCAGCCCGTGTCCACTTGAATTCTGTCACTGAGAAACTCACACAGTCCTTCAAAGGAAGTCTTGTAGAATCACACAATTCAGGCAGTATAGGGGAAGGGAAGGTGCAGGACGCAGAATGGTTTGCTTCCCTTCATCTCTTCCCTGCTGCTGCTGCTGCTAAGTCACTTCAGTCGTGTCCGACTCTGTGCGACCCCATGGACAGCAGCCCACCAGGCTCCCCCATCCCTGGGATTTTCCAGGCAAGAACACTGGAGTGGGTTGCCATTTCCTTCTCCATCACCTCTCCTCAGGGCATTCCTAAGATTGTGGAAATCTTAGGATTTCCAGTGTGAAAGCCTCTGTTTCATTGCTACCCAGCTACGCACGCTGAGAACACTGAAGCAGAGAGGAGCAGTTAAGTTGTCTGGGTCACACGGCAAGTGAGGCAGACCTGTTAATTCCAACATCAAAGGATTCCAGTGAGGTCACACATAGGGAAAGGTTTGCTAACTCAATCACTGTTTATTGTTGGACTGTGAAGAATGATGATAAAGGTGCCTTTCCAGGAACAACGTGGATCTTACAAAGCACTCACATCTCTCACTTTCTGGATCCTCCAACCAGTGTGGACCTATGGACTAGATTCTGATCTCAGCCGAGAGCTTCTCCTGCCATTGTCTCACCTGGTTCTCGTGACAACATGTGAGATGGGGGTGTTGACTGTAACCACACCTGCAACTCTCTCCCCAGAGGCTCCAGGTCACACAGCTCAGAGGAGGCCAAGCTGGGACTTGAGTCCAGAGTTCCTGGCTCTCAGTTCCAGGTTTTCAAAGGAGCTAAAGGGCCAAGACCCACAAGTCAGGTCTGAGTTGAATGTTTCTAGTAAGTGCATCAAGGCATGAAGCAGAGTCCTCAGCGCAGCAAGAAAAAAAGATAAAAGAGACACTGAGGGAAAGGAAATTAAATTCCAGAGACGGGGCAGCAGGTGAGGGGAGAAGCAGGCACTTACTGAATTCTTAAGCCCTGGACCAGCCATAGGTAGATGAGGCTCAGGCTGCCTGTATAGGGGGTCCTCCTACCTGGGGTCCCTGGGGGTCTTCTCTCTCATCTAAGACACCCTACAGCCAGCGCTGGTTTCAGAGTGATCATAAGGTGAGGGGATTTGGGATGATAGGAACACTTGCCTTCTTTCAGGAAGGACTAGCCCTGGGCAAAGTGGGGAATGTCTTAGCTGGGGTTCCTTCCCTCCTTCCACCTCTTTTTCCTCAGAAAAAAAATACACCTCACTGCTCAAGCATGGTGAGAGGTCCATTTGAACTCAGATGTGTGGCACTCCATGTATTATCCCCTTTGTGAAGGAGTGTTTGCTCTTTAAAGGAGGTACCAGAAGGTGAGAATGTGGCTTCACATACAGGACCAGATTTGAAAAAAATGGAATGTCAGTGTGCGTGTGAATGTACACACACACACACACACACACCCTGCCCCTAGGAACCACAGTGGAATTGGGAATGGAAAGGGGGTCCCTTCTGATGGTAATTCAGAACTGGAACAGCTGAACTTCTCTAAAAGCTCTGCCACCGACCAGCTGGGTAAGCAGGAAGCCCTACTCCCTACCCCTGCCCGAGGCCTCAGTTTCTCCACCTGCAGAGCAGGGAGACATCAAGCAGGATCAGCGGTTCTTCTGATGTGGTGGCCCTTCCACATCTCCTGAGAAGGTTTCAAAAAACACCGCTGCCCAGGCCAGTGCCAGACCGTCGACCTCTGAATCCCTGGGAGGCAGCTGGGCAGCAGGAGGTTTTAAAAGCTGGTGATTTTCAGTGATACAAAATGGGAGCAACTCAACCAAATCACCTCCCAGGCCACCTTGAGAGGGGTAGCTTATGGATACAGTTCAGTTCTCAGCCCCCGTGTGATGCTGGCCCTCAATTTCCCTCTTTCTCCATGGGCTGCTGGACACAGTCCATGCCTGGCTGACCATGCAAAACCCACGTTCCTGAGCCCTCCACCTCTTAGCCTCCAGTTTGCCCTCCTCGGTGTAGTGGGGCGAGGGTGATGCAGCCTCCGTCACCCGATCTGTCCACGTGAAGTGCTGGCTGGGGCAACGTGAAAGTCAGGGGAGTGTCTGGGGAAGGAGTGAGAGGCATGTGACCACAGAGCTGTGACCGGGATGCACTGTGGCCACTGTCGGGCTTCTGTTCCTGAGGGTGTATTCTCCCTCTGGGTGCTAACTGGCTTTCCTAGTCATTGGTCCTGTGCTGGTGGCCCTCCTCTGGCCCTTATCACCAAGGAGTCATCCAAGTAGGTCAAAGAAGAGGAAATCAAAGTGCAAGGAAGGGATCTGAAGGGGCCCAACTGTTTGTTCCCCAAGATACACTGTCTACTCTAGACAGACTCCCCAGCCACTCCAGCAGGGAAGCCCGAACATGGCATAAACGGGCTGAAGGCAAGGTGGCGAATTAGGAAAGGCAAGAGGGTTACTTACTGGATCCAGCTACCACTCACAGCCATTGACTGAGTCCCCAGGACGAGCTGGTTCTGTGCCAGGTACTTTCTGCCTGCCTATTTCCCTGCATTATCCTGACACCACTATGCCCGTTTTACAGAAGAGGAAGCCAAAGGGACAGAAAGACAAAGTGACCTGACTCAAACCACACAGGAAGTCATTGGCAACAGAAATCCCAAGCCCCGTCTGTCTGATAGATAGTTTGGTGGGAAAAGAAAAAAAAAAAACCAAAACAAAAACCAAAACACCCAGATATGCGAGTCACATCCAGAGTTCCAAGGAGATTTAGATTCACGTTTTATCCCATTTCATCTGCAGGAATACAGTTAGCACACAGATGGGCAGAAAGGAGTTGTCCGCAGCAGGTCTAAAGAAGGAAAGGGGGTCATTCCTTCTCTCTCCAAAAGTACTGCTGAAGAAGAAGCGGACACTTGCAGCTCGAGGTCATACCTGGGCTCTGTCCACTTTGGACTAAGTAGCTTCCACCCTCTGAGACTTTGTTTCCTCATTTGGAAAACAGAGGTGACAATGCCCACCTTGCAGGGTGGCTGTGAGGGTGAAACTGGCAGACAAGGCAAGTACCTAGCTCAGTGCCTGGCACCTGGGAGGCACCCAGGAAGAGTCACTTTCCTTCCTGCCACTAAGTATCTTCAGTCCACAGAGCCAAGGCTCTTTTGGGATTGAGTGGGTTGTGGGAAGTGCGGGCTGCAGAAGGGCGGAAATAAAGGTCTCTTCTCAGTAGCCTGTCAACTCAGTAGTCCAACATTTAGAACAAAGGAAAGAAGCATGGCAGGAGGAGGTGCTGGAGGGAGTTCAGGTAAATCCTTTCCTTCTTGTGAGCAGGGATTCTGGGTCACTAAGGCATGGGGGCGGGAGGAGGTAGCCGTACTTGTGGGGTCCACATTTCACTTATCTAGCAGGTCAGAGAAACTTTAACAAGATTAACTGCTGCTCGGGGCCTCTGCTCCTTGGAGCAAATTGAGTCTTGTTTTCTTTTTCTTCCCCTTCTTTCTCTTTCTGTCAAACTGGAGAGGTATGGTGGGGGAGGGCAGGTGGGGATGAGGGGCAGGGATCTGGATCCTGCCTGGTACGCTATAAAGGCAAAAAGATGTGTCAACAAGCCCCCCTCACCCCCAGACTTGAAAGGGAACCCCAATTGCCATGCCCCAAGTGGCTGGGTGGTGGGTCTGTGAAGGGTGGGAGGTGACGGTGTTTCTCGGACGGGTTTTCTCAGCAGGATAGTGGGTAAGGCCTGGGAATGGACAGGACCAGGCTCAAATCCTAGTTCCTGCCACAGGGGACCCCTCCCCTGGCTGCATCTATCTCCCTGTTTGGCCTAAGAGACAAGATCAGGCCTGGGGGACCTCCGAGGACCCTTTTCACAACAGCCTTAAAGGACTCTTCAACCCTCAGACCATCCACCGTGGGTGGGCCATTCAGAGACTCCGGCACACAGGTACTTTCTAACTTTAGCTCTGCTTTTGCCTGCATAAGCCTTTTCATTTTTATTAATACTCACACACATATATATGTGGGCTTCCCTGGTGGATCAGATGATAAAGAATTTGCCTGCACCATGAGAGACCCAGGTTCAATTCCTGGGTTGGGGAGATCCCCTGGAGGAGGGCATGGCAACCCACTCTGGTATTCTTGCCTGGGAAATCCCAAGGACACATGAGCCTGGAGAGTTACAGTCCATGGGGTTGCAAAGAGTTGGACACAACTGAGCAACCGACACACACACATATGTACAGACATGTGTATGTGTGTGTGTGTGTGTGTGTATATATATATATATATTTTCTCCCCCACCCACTGCCACTTCCCTTTTGGAAAAAATAAAAGGCATGTTTTCTGAGCTTCAGGAACAAACTGCTCCTTCACTCTTCTCTGCCTCTCTGAGCGCCTGTCTGAACTGGTGTCAGTGAAGTTTGAACCGGGGTAGAAATAGCATCCCAGGCGGATCTGGGAGCATGGCCCGCCTCCCAGCAGCGGCGAGGCCTGCCTCTGCCAGACGACAGACCCGGTTAACAGCACCATAAAATTAGACCTTTACGAAACCCAATTGAATCCTGCAGCAAAGAGTGATGTAAGGCAGCCTGGCCTGACAGCGAGGCAGCAACCCTCTGCCTGAAATAGCAGTGAGGTCCCTGCTGGGAGATGCCTGCTCTCTCAAGATAGGTGACCAGGGATTCCTAGGAAAGTGGCGACGCCCCGCCAGAGAGCGCCAGCAGAGGTCAGGTGGCCAACCAGGCACCCCAGGTCGCTGCGGGAGGACGTGGCTTGACACCCTCGTCCAAATTGCCCACCTCAGCCGGCCCTGCCTCTCCCAGCCTGAACTGACACGGAGGAAGGAGCTGCAAAAGTGTTTCTGCAAAGAACCTCTGTTTGTTTGCGTTTTAATTCAAGGAGAAGCAGGTTCTTTTCAGTCCCACAGCCTGTACCGTGTGGAGGATACGCAGAATGAGTCTTTTCTGGCTCAAGGCCAGGTGTTTACACACCGTCAAATCTGGCTCAGATTCAACTAGGGGAGGGGAAAAAAAATCCACCAGAATCCTAGGGAGAAAAGCTCTGAGCTTTCTGGGGCTACACAGCAGCAGTGACTTTTTTTTTTCTTTCTCGTTTTGAGAGGAATGTTATTTCCACACATAAAATGGACCAGGCATTTTATACAAGCAATAATAACCTAACGTCCCCCATCCAATTAAAGTATTTTACTGCACAATCTTTGTGTGAGAGAGTGAATGAGTGCTCAAGAGAGTATGTGTGTCAAGAGGGGGCTCCTTGTCTGAATTGCAGACATTTATAAAGCAGGCTCCTGTGGAATCTCAGGTGCTATATGTACGTGTTTGTTTGTTTTGAAAAAGTGCATTTACTACCTTTTCATTGATGATACCTCTATAACCCTGGGCTCTCCACTCTGGAGGAGAAGGTTTCCAAACCCCTGTACCATAGGTATAGACTAGGAAAAAATCAGATCTACTCATTAAAAAAAAAAAAAAAAAAATCTCCAAGTAGCAGGCTCTGTGTTTTTCCTGTGTTCCGAAAGAGAAGTAAACATACCACAGCCCTGAATTATAAGCATCAGCATTACTGTTATGAGTACCGTCTCTTCTCTACTCTACATTATAAACCCCTCTGGCTGACTGGGGCTTGGGGGCTAAAACTGAATGAGCTCAGTTTCCCTCTCCTTCCTGAGACGCAAAAAAAAAAAAAAAGAAAGAAAAAGAAAAAAATAGCATATGATGACGTCAGGCATGGGGGAAAGTCACTTTGTAGCTCTCGGTTTGGGATTTGGTAGCGGGAGAGCGGAGCTTTGCGGTATGTGCTTACTTAGTACGGCAGCAGAGTTTGGGTCCCCGAAATGGGCTTGATGTAAATAGGACAGAGTTAGCAACATTTGAGAAGGTCCATGCCACGACAGAAAGAAGCCGGACTGCCCGGAGAACTCAGAGCTCTCTCCCTTCTAAGAAAGTGTGTGTAAGGGGGTGGGATCGCAAAACGCCTCCAACACGTTTCCTGGCTGCATCGATGGGGGAACCCCTACTCTCACTCTGAGCCATCCGAGGACGGGGCAAGATTGTTTGTGCAGGGAGGGAATCTCCCAGCCAGCAGAGGCAAAACTTTCCTCCTCTCCTCCAGCGCCGCCCCCTCCCTTTCGGCCCCCCAGTTTTATTAAAGACATTGCCACAGATTCATTAAGAGGGGGGAAAATGGATGCTGGAGGATTTCTAAGGTTTGCAACCCTCGCGAAGTGTCCGGTTTCACTGTGGGTTTTGCTATGGAAAGGGGAGGGTGTGAGGAGGGGAACCTAAATTCATTACGGGCTTGTAAAAGTCCCAAATGAGAAAAGTGCCCCGTTTCGCAGCCTAGTCCCGGGAAGACTGGCTGGGTGTGCAGGCGGAAAGTCTCACCCCAGCTCCGAATGACAGGCAAGGGGCTTGAAAAGAGAGAACACGGGACGGCAGTGTGCGTGCGTGTCTGTGGGTGGCTGGGGGTAGGGGGTTCATCCCAGAGGCAGGCAGCAAGTACAGAGCAACTTTGGGGCACTTCAAGTACTTTTAAGTCCTGAGGATCACAACAAGCTTGTAGGCTTTCAGGGTAACTGGGCTAAGTAAAGCGGGGGTGGGGGTGGGGGTCATCTCCATTAAAAAGCCAAAGAAATCAATGGTCCCTAGCTTCTATTCGCATGCATCCCAACTGGGTCGTCCTCCCCACCATCCCGAACAGAGACAGTCCACCTGAACATCCAAAACACGATTCTTGTGCACAAGGCTTCCCGAGACCAGCCCTCATCAACTGCGGTCTGGGGTGGCCGGGAGCGCTCCCTGCGTTCTTCCGGAGGGGCTAGGCAGAGACACCTTCCGAGCGCGCCCATTCGGCAGATGGGGCAAAGTGAGGCTCGCGGCTCGTCCTGGAGCCTCTGAGCCGCCAGCTGAGCGGCGGCTCCTGCACAGACACACCCTCCAGCCCCCCGACCATCCCGCCACCCGCGCCCAGGCACCCGCGCGCCCCTGGGGCCGCGGGGCCGGTGCAGCGCCCGCCCGGGAGCCCTTGCCTACCTGTGATCACCGCCGGAGAGCTCTGGCCCCCCTCTGCTCGCAGCCACACTTGCAGCGTGAACGCGTCCCGGGGCAGCTCGAGGTCGGCTCGCAGGCGCAGCTGCTCGCCTCGCCCGCTGAAATAGAGCGCCCGGCTCGGCGGGCTCGGCTCCTCCGCGGCGCCCCTTGCCTCCCGCTGCTGCCGCCGCCGGGGGACGCGCACGGCTTCCCAGGCACCGCCCGGCGGCGGCGGCGGCGGCGGCGGCGGCGAGGCGCGGCGGCCGCGGGCCGCCCGGGTGGCGCAGGTGGCCGGGCCGGCGGCGGGGCGCGGGGGGCGGCCGGCCCGCGGGTCTCTCCGGGCCCGGCGGGGGCGCTCGGCCAGCCCGCAGCCCAGCGCGGCGCTCAGCAGCCCCAGGCGCAGCACCCAACTCCAGAGCCGCATGTCCGACGGTCCCCCCCGCCCCCCCTTCGCCCCTGCACCGCCGCCCGGAGCTGCCAGCTTTAGGAGCCTCGGCGCCTCGACTTTCTTCGCTTCTTCACCCTTCTTGGGCGAGCCCCCCCTTCCACTTGCTTTTTTCTTTTCTTTCTCGCTTTCCTCCTCAAGGTGTGTGCTCCACTCCCCCCACCTTTGAAAAAATACAGCCCAACTCCTCCTGGTTGGCAATTAATTTCTCTCTCCGCTCCTTTATCTGCCTTATTCCCCCCTCTAACAGCTGGTTGCCTTCCTCCTTGTTTTATTTCATTTTATTTTATATGATTTCTCGCTCTTAAAAAAAAAAAAAAAGCTCCTCTAAGACACTGATCCGCTGAATTCCCTCCCCCCCAAAAGATGCTCTAATTTATTTATTTTTTGCGTCCTTTATAACACAAGCCACAACCCCCTTCTCCCCCCCCCCCAGTCCCCCCTCCCCTCCCTCCTTCTTCACAAAATGAAAGGAAAGAGGGGGGAAAAATCCCTCAGAAGATGAGTAAACAAGCGTATGCTAATCTGCTCCCGAGCGCTCCACCTCCCCAATTGAATGAGTCCTAGTTAAAACTGCGGGGATCATGACTAATCAATCAGTTTGGAGAGGCCGAGCTACCCAGCCGTCCTCCACCTTCCCGTTTGCCTCCTTCTCTCCGCTTCTCCACCCCCTCCTTTTTTTTTTTTTTTTTTTTAAGAAGACAATCTTAAAGTAACAATTTAATGAAATTCTGTACACACCCCCTTATGGTCCTCCCAGCTCTCCTCATTCCTGCTCAAAACACACATTCCTGTTTTTGTTTTGTTTTGCTTGCTTTTTTTTTCCCCCTCCTTCACACCCCTCCTCCCATCTTTTTATTTTTATTTTTTTTCCTACTGGAGGGGAGAAAAATCTCTCTTCTCTCAGGATCCCCTTTGCACTTTGCTGGTCAATCTCATCCTTCTCTATAGCACATAAAGAGTCTTGAAACTTGATTCTCAGATTTTTTTTTTTTTTTTTGGTAATGCTCTTTCTCCCTCTTTCATTCTCCTTTCTCACCCTCACTTCTCTCCCTCCTTCCACTCCGTATCTCTCTCCCTCTCCCTCTTTCCCCTCTTCTTTCCCTTCTCTTGCCTTCCCTCTCCTTTTCCCTCTTGGAATCCCCTTAAAGTTATGCAGTGGTGAAGGTCTCCCCCTCTTTCCTGAGCCGCGGTGCTGGCTTCAGTTAGTCCAAATGTTGTCCCAAAGTCCTCAAGGAATCATCAGAAGCAACTAGAAAAGGCATTTGCTTTCCCGAAGCTGTAGACTCAGCACAACTAGGGCTCTGAATACTCCTGAATACTTTTAAATTTGTTAGAAATTTGTTAGAAATTATTTCAGCTTTATATAAAAAATTTAAAAAAAAACACCTATCATTTTGTCTTTTTCTTTTTTTCCATCTAAGAAATTCAGGTCCTTCTGACACTGTTAAAGTCTCAGGTAAGGATCTGACCATTTGCTGCTTTGTAGATCTGTTTTGAACTGGGACATATATGTAATTTTTTTTTTTTTTTCTTTTTTTTTTCCCCCTCTTTGTAGAACTCAAAAGCTCCCCCTTATGGCAAAACAGTTGTGTTTTTTTTTTTTCCCCTTCCAAGTGTTAAATAAGTTAAAGTGAGTTAGCAGTGGTATATTAAAATTATTAGTTACTGGCTTGTTCAAATAGAACAGTGATAAAAATATGCTGTGTGAGGCTTGCATGTGGATAGTGAGCTGGAAGCCTGCGGGGAGATTAACTTGACTTTGCTCCCATGTCTCCTGTCCTCAGGGCTACCATGGATCCTGCCTAAGAGCTGGGGTCATTCCTGTTTGCTTCGGGAGGGTGAACACTAGTGGAGAGTATGTGCTGGTTGAAGTATGAGGATTTGTAGGATGAGCAAATGACTCAGACATCCCCCATAAAAGCTGGCATGTGGTGTGCAGGGATTATGGCACTGTTCTGAAGACGGGAGATCCCAGATTCAGATCTTCTTGCTTTGGGAAGAACTTGTCATATAGTCTTAGGCTCAGAATGGATGAAATCAGCTTCTCCAGTTATAAAATGGAAATGGCATTATATCATAAATGTATTTCCAGAAACAATGCCATGGAGAAGGAATTTGCCTAGGCAAACCTTTCACTTTCGGCACCTCCAAGTCAAGTATAAAAGTCATGAAGTTGGCATTTAATAATGATACTAATAAGACCTATGTTGAACTCCATAAATTATATCCTACAGAATCCCTCTCTTTTCTCAACAGAAATTGGAACCTGACTACTAATTCATTTCGATTACGGCTATTAGGCATTTGGAAACTGTATTCCTTCCAAGGGCTTCTAAGTCATTGCATACAATACGTTTTGAATATTCCTAGACTTCTGGGACTTTGTCAACTCTCCCACCAAAGCTCAAAATGTGGGACTTACAATTCTAAGTCTCATTCACCCCAACGTGTATCAGTGCCATGCCCACACCCAGGCACTTTGATAACCTGCACTTCTGAGCCTTTAAAACGGGATATGTATTTCACAAATGTGCTTTGAGGTTAAAAGACGCTTTTGGGTATAAAATATTTTGTAAGCTATAAAAATGCTATATTAACCCATTTATTCTACTGTTATTGTCAAGGACCAAGTACTTTTTAGGTTCTTAAAGATAAGCAAACATCTGGGAGGCCAAGTCACCATTCCTGTCCTGTGATGGGCATGAGGGGAAGGGATAAAGAGATCCGAGTCTCATAGCTCTTTGAGCTTCTGGAACTTAGCCCCTAAATGTGTTTAAAATGTGTTTAAAAGACTTTTCATTGGTCTTTTCATGGAACATACATTTATTATTCTATCCCACCTGTCTTGAAGCCACACATACTTTTATGGATGTATGTATCAATGTACACATGTATGTGTTTGTTTTTAACTGAGTGATTAGAACTGGATGAATTGTAACGCTTGGTTCATGACCCACCCTTATCATTGGCCTATGCATGCCATTCTTATTTATGTATATGTAACAAATAATATGTCAAATACTACCATCCCTCTTTTACTCCATCCCTTGATCACTCATGGATTTGGCCCGTCTCCTTTTATCATTTATGGTCAAAGAGCAATCATCTGAGAGTTAGGAGACCTGAGTTCTGACTCTGTGTCAATTCTTTGACCTAAGTTTGCTCCTATGTAAAATTAAAATTCAGGAGATTCCTAAGATCACTTCCAAATCTGAAGTGTAATGGAGTCCCCATATTTTTGGAACATGGCAGCAATTCCCATCTAAATACCCCATATTTGGTCAATTCCCTCCTAACCTAGAAATAGCCCTTCGTTTATGAGGATTTTCATTCTAAAAACGACTTTGATAGAAGACCTGTTCCTCCACTCTTAGGATATACTCCTTTAATATTTTATTTGGTAATAACTAGAAGTAGGGTTCGGAGAAGGCAATGGCACCCCACTCCAGTACTCTTGCCTGGAAAATCCCACGGACAGGGGAGCCTGGTGGGCTGCCGTCTACGGGGTCGCACAGAGTCGGACACGACTGAAGTGACTTAGCAGCAGCAGCAGCAGCAGCAAAAGCAGGCTATTTTACCAGGGAGTTGTAAGGTGCATACTCAATAAATGTAAGGTGTTATTAGAATTGTTGCTTTTGTTCAGTCGCTAAGTAGTGTCCAAATCTGTGTGATCCCATGGACTGCACCTTCCAGGCTCCCCAGTCTTTCACTATCTCTCAGAGTTTGCTCACACTCATTGATTCGATATTTAGAGTTGTCCTTTAGCAAAGGTAGGATGTGAATCCAGTTTCTTGCCCAAAGCTTACATTCTAGTAAACCTCACTTGGGCAGCCAGTAAGCTTCAATGTCTCTTTATTGGAAGTCAGGACGGCAGCCTGTGAGAGGTGTGCTGAAGTTTGGGAAGGGCTTGAAGGAGTGTGTCTGGTTCAGAGGACTCATCTCAGAGTCACACCCTCGTGGGTTCCTGCGGCCTTCAGCAAGTCACTTCATTTCTCTGATGTCAGTGATCTTATCATGGAGCTGTCCTGAGGATGCTGTGCCATCTGACGCATTGTGGAAGCTCAATCAACCAGCTCCCTGTCTTCCTTTCTGGGAATCTACATTTTATGGCTCTCTGAGCTTTGGTCGTCTTTTATCTACACACTGAGCTCTACCTCCTTCTTGCTCCATACCAGAAGGGTTCTTCTTATCTTAGAATTCCAAAGCAAGCATTGCCTGTCTGGTAGAATCCAGAACTTCATAAGATAGGATTCTGCTTTGTTCCTGGGGTCCTATTTATGTGTTTTGTTGGTTTGTTTGTTGACAAGACTGGATCCCATCTAGGCAAGGCTCTTCAAGGGCCAGTTCTGTCCCCATGCCCTTCCCTACCAGCCTGAAGGGCTCCCTCCTCTGGGCTCTCATAAAACTTCCTCTGAATTTCTCTGAGTATTTTCCCAAAGCCAACCATCAGGCTTAATTATATATCTGCTTGTCCCTGCTTTTCATGTGGGACAGTCTGTTGCCTTCATATTTGTGTTTGCCCTAATGCCTGGTTCAACACTTTGCATAAAATTATAGCTGCTCGTTCAGAACGTGTGTGTGTGTGTGTGTATATATAGGTTTCCCAGGTGGTATTAGTGATAAAGAATCTGCCTGTCAATGCAGAAGACATAAGAAATGCGAGTTTGATCCCTGGGTTGAAAAGATCACCTGGAGAAGGAAATAGCAAACCGCTCCAGTATTCTTGCCTGGAAAATTCCATGGACAGAGGAGCCTGGTGGGCTACAGTCCATAGGGTTGCAAAGATTCAGACACAACTGAGCCACTTAGGACATGTTTGTGCGCACACACACACATTTATAGAGATTGATTTGTAAATCTATAAATTCACATGCATGTATAGATGTACGTATGCATTTTTGCTTCTCTATGCTTGTTTACTTTTTGCTATGATGCTAATCGGTGCTGTGACTATATCAGGCTCCTAATAAATGCGTGGTTTCTTTATTTTCCCAGTCTCCTCTTTCCCAGGTGATGCATCCAGGGATACACAGAGTACAGAAGTCCACTGGCTGCCCAAGGGAGGTTTACTAGAAAGAATTCAGGCTTTGGGAAAGAAAGTGAATCCACATCCTACCTTTGCTAAAGAACAATTCTAATCACGCCTTACATTTAGTGACTATGCTCTGTGTTCCAAGCAATGTTTAAATGCTTTTTAGAGGAATGATGCCATCTAATCCTCGGAACAAGCCTACAGAGGAAGTCTAAAAATCATCCCATTTTACAGGAGAAAAAACCCCAATCCTGAATCACATAGACTAAATCTGGACCTAGCACTGTGTGTTCTAGCTCTGGGGGCCGGGAAGAATCACTTAACCTTTTGAATCTCATTTTTCATTTTCACACATTTCATGGGGTTATCTGGGAGACGAAATGAGACAGTGGGGATGGGTATCATGTTGCATAGTGATGAGTACACATGTCAGTGGGTGTTGCAGAAACATTAGCTTCTTTACTTCCTCCTGTACAGTAGTTTAATTATATTAATTTAACACATGTACTCAAGTTGACAATCGTAAGATTCATGCCAGATAATAATTCATCTGCATTAAGCACCAGCTATGTGTTAGGCATTGTAGTCAGCTTTTAACTTTTCACAAAACTAGGAGGTAGGTTTGAACCTAATCTATCTGAATTGCTCAGTAGTTTTCTGCCTATCCTTCTGTCTTCTTAAATCATGTTAAAAAGTAAATTTTATTTTCAGCCCTGAGTATTTTTTTTTTAGCATCTCCAAGCTCCATCTGAAAAAAAAAAAAATGAATCTCATGTTTTAATAATTGCCTGTTCGCGACTTCTCTTGTGGCCCACTGGTTAAGAATTAGCCTTCCAATGCAGGGAACATGGGTTTGATCCCTGGTTGGTGAACTAAGATCCCACATGCCAAGGGGGATCTAAGCCCATAAGTTGTAACTACTGAGCCCACACACCACAACTAGAGAAGCCTGCGTAATGCAATGAAGACCCAGCACGGCCAAAAAAGTTTTTCTAAGTAAATAAAAAGAATTGCCTGTTCTACAAAGCCTCAAAGAAGAGAGAGCCAGGGATCACGCTGTTATGCCTGAGATGAGGATGGGTAGATGGGGCTTAGGGACCACTCTGGCTAGAGGTGCAGCTGGCAAGCTCCAAATGTTTTCCTCTGTATTTTCTGAAACTTTGTGTCCCCAGGTGGGAGGCCCTGGAATGAAGTGGAGTCCTCCTCTAGTCTTCCTGCAGTTTTATGACGAGGAAGCTGAAATAGCAACTTCTAAACTCCAACCCCTGTCCCTGGCTCATGACAAGGAATTTCATTTTATTCACCTCCGCTGTGTAAGGCATTACTTAAGCTGAGATTTTTAGTTGAAGGTTGAAGAAGGAAATGGCACCCCACTCCAGTACTTTTGCCTGGAAAATCCCATGGACGGAGGATCCTGGTAGGCTACAGTTCATGGGGTTGCAAAGAGTCGGATACGACTGAGCGACTTCACTTTGACTTATCACTGCTTGACACTGCTTTTTTTATTTGTGGAAAAACATCTAATTTTATGAATTTTGTTTTATCTTTTATTCTCTTCAGTAAAATAATAATTAGCTAGAATTCGCTATGAGAGATAAGCTACTATCTTGAGTGGTTGTATAGACTATTTTGTTTCATCCTCAAAACTACAACCTGTAGTTTTTCTTATTCCCATTTTGCAAATTAAAAAAAAAAGTGAAGCTGGATAAAGTTGGTTGGCTTTTATGACATTTGAACCCAAGTCTGTCTCACTTCAAAGTCCACATTCTTAACTGCTTGGTGGTGTCTACTCCAAGCTAACTTTAATCGTTGTATGTTTTAAACTGTAGTCAGAATTATCTCCATAATCTTAAGGAAATGGAAGCTTTGTGAAAAATCATAAGTAGGAATGGTGGGTATTTTCTTCATTTGGTATGTTTCATCTTTTTTTTTTTTTTTTTTATTGTTGTTGTAGTTGAATGGAAAATAAAATGTGTGATGACCTTTCCTCTTAATTCCAGAACAAATGTATCTTGTGGCTTATTTGAGAAGAGGCCTTGAGTCACATAATGGGCAATGCTTTCAATTCTGTTTCTTTTCGAGAAATTGCAGAATCACATCCAATCAGCCACTTTTTATATCAGCTGAGGTTGAAGGCATGCAATTAATTGTTGTTCAATGATGAAGACCTTTTCATGGGAAGCTAATCCAACAACGCTTTCTGATGAAATCAGTCTCTATCAATTAAGATTAGCATTACTTGTTGAGTGCTTTCTGTATGCCATGCATGGACCTGAGGACATGTATTCTGACTACTCAATTAGGTTGGTTGTACTCTGCTTGTTTTAATTGATGAGGAAACCCAAGTTCAGAAAGGGGGAGCAGTTTACACCAAATCATCTGGCTAGCAGGTACGTGTTCAAACCAAACTCAGTCTCCGTGTTTTTCTCCAGCCTAGTGGAAATGTGACCTTCTCCATGACATTATTCTTTATTAAACATTAAAAGAAGTAATTCCCAGAGAATTCTTTAGTTTTGTTTCCTGTCCTGTGTCCTTGGATGTGTGTCCTCGTATGGCCTTCCGTGGCAGATCTTAAGCTGACTGAAGATGAGCCTGAGTTTTCTGCCTTTTGAGATCCTCCATGGGGCTAACACTCTATGGTTTACGCTGAACAGGGGATCAGTGAACACTGGGTGGACTCTGGAGCCCTCCGTAATTCCTGCCTCTGAGTGACTTCCAGAATAACGCCCTGCTTCTTTCATTCTACCTCAGCTTGAGTCCTTCACATTCTGTGGGTTGTTGGTTTTGTTGGTATTTTTGTTTGCCTGTACCTTTTATTCATTTTAATTTTTATTGGAGTGTATTTGATTTACAATGTTGTGTTAGTTTCAGGTGTATAGATGTGTGTGTGTGTGTGTCCACTTTCTTCCCATGTACACCATTACAGAGCATGAGTAGATTTCCCTGTGCTACACAGTAGGTCCTTTCTTCGTTATCTGTTTTACATATAGCAGTGTGTGTATGTCAATCCTTTCAACTTATCCTGCTCCCTACTTCCCCCCAGTAACCATAAGTTTGTTCTCTATATCTACGGCTCTTTCTGTTTTTAATTAAGTTCATCTGTACCTACCTTTTGACATGGACAGACTTACAGACTGATTGAGTGAAGCCTGTGAGAGACAAATATGTGATACTGCTTCTATGTGAAGTCCTTCGCATTCTTACAACCCGGTTGAAGAATGCTGTAGCTCTTTCAGGAAACCCTACTTGTGCCCTCTACCAATCAGAGTTAAGCTCCTCCTCCTCTGAGCCTCTCCTGTCTCATTTTCAAGCACTATCATGCATGACCTTGTATTGCTGCTCACCTTGTCATGTGGACATAACCCTACCTCCATGGTATATAGGGTGATGTTGGTATGTGTTGCATCAGCCCACTGACATACATATATGTTTAAATTAAAAAGTGCATTGCTCAATTGTTTCAGTCGTGTCCAATTCTTTGCAACCCTATGGACTGTAGCCCACCAGGCTCCTCTGTCCATAGGATTGTCCAGGCAAGAATATTGGAGTGAGTTGCCATGAACTCTTCCAGGGGATCTTCCCAACCCAGGGATTGAACCTACATCTCCCGCTTCTCCTGCATTGCAGGTGGATTCCTTACCACCTGAGTCATCAGGGAAGCCCCCATAAGTGCATTCAGGTCAGTTCAGTTCATACAGCCTGTTAAACCTAGCACTGTTACTTTGCAGATGAAGCTACAGAAGGGAAGGGATTCTCCCAAAGTCTCACACATCTAAAGCATCCCAAAGAAATAATTTTCTGGTTTTCTCATCCCATATTTTCCCAACAATTCTTTTTGTTTTATAGGGGGGGAGGTAAGACGATGACGATAATTTACTTAGTCATCCAACAATTGTTTATCTATTATCAATTATGTGCCTGGCACTGTGCCAAGGTCTGGCTAGCTGTCTAATACAATTTTTCATTCTCAAACTATTACTTTTGTCTGTCTCTAAAGTTTATTGTTTGTTTATATGTGGTGAGTGCTTACATATAGCATCATTTAATCTTTGTAAGACTTCCAAGAAGCAGGTAATATGACTACTTCCATTTTATAGAAAAGAAAAAGAGAACACTCATGAATTTGTAATGGCCAAAAACCAGGTATGCTTGCCTCCAAAACTCAGCACTCAGGAGAAACGACCTCAAGGAGAAATTTAAAAGTTCCTTTCAGACAACTGGAGATCTACCATGCAGCACCCCAAGTCTGTCCTTGAATCCACAGATACAGAGACCCCTCCATGGCCAGTCTTCCACAGTGAAGTCAATGGGAAGCACCACTGAAACGAGCATTGAGAGAGAAGACCACTCCATCCTAAGAGAATACAGACCATCGCCTGACTTGGGCCACAAATGAAAGCATAAACTTTGAACAGTTAATAGATCCTAACAACGATGACAGTTTTAGACAATGGCCCTAGGATATGTGAAGAACTTTATGTTTTTCAGAAAAAAATGTGCGTATAAAGTTAGCGTGCAGTGTCCTGTGGAGAAATGGGCAGTTTGTGCTCGGACTTGTTTCTCTGGTGCTCAGAAAGGCCCATGGGGTAGACAACGTGATCAAAGAGTTCTGACGGGAGTCCTCAGTCTGGGCTGTGTTCTCATGTTTGCCACTGAATTTCTGTGTTGCCTTAGACAAATCCTTTTCCTTTCCTTTTGAGAATCTGTGAAAACGTTAGAGGTAGAGAATTACCTAGCCCTCAGGCTGAAAGCCCACAGATATGCGCTGCAACAGCCATTCTCTGGGACTGTTATCCATTCCCTTCTCTCGGGCCAATGTTCATTCTGATTGGCTGATATCTGTGGCCTACCGTCGCTACTCCGTGTTGGTAATTTACATCTGATCTTAGAGGGTTGACGCTCATCATCCTGATCTCAGTGGGAATCCTGCTAAGACCTCTGGATGATGTTCCCCTTAAGAATCCTTTCCACTCAATTCTTCCCTCATTCTCATCAGCACTGTGGAGTCATTCCACATTGCTGTTGGCACAGTTCAGAGTGGTGGGCTATCTCTTGAAGTCCAATGGGCTGTAAGGTGAGAAGTGGGTCTCTGGATAGCAGCCATACCCAGACAGCCAGGTGTGAACCCACCAAAAGGTCTCAGCATCTTTCTGAAACTGTTGGGACCATTCTACACATGTGTTCTCAAAGGCAGTATTAACTTACCTTTATGTTCTGCATCATTACGCTCATCATTCTAAGGAGAGACGAATAAGCACTTTCAGTCCAGAAAGATGAGCAGGAAACCACCAGGTGAATGGCTACTGGGTAAAGTCACTCAGCGGCTCCATGTGAAGCCAGTTAACAATCCCTTAGAGGAGAGGAACAAGTTAGAGAGAAGTGAAGAGCACCCACACTGGACCCACATTGGCTGGGTATACATCTCAACTGTGTAACTGTGTGTTATTGTTGTTTAGTAGCTAAGTACTGTCCGACTCTTGGTGACCCCGTGGGCTGTGGCCCACCAGGTTCCTATGTCTACAGGATTTCCCAGGCAAGAATACTGAAGAGGGTTCGTCATGTCTTTTTCTGACCCAGGGATCGAACTTGTGTCTCCTCCATTGACAGGTGAATAGTTTAACATTGAATCAGGGAAGCCCATGTGACTGTGTTACAGGAGATTAACCTGTTGGGTTCTCTCACCAGTAAAATGAGGGCAGTAAGAGTAAGATCTATCCTTTAGGATTTCTGTGAGGATTAAAGGAGTCAATATATATTAAGCGGACAGGGCTTGTCTGGTGCAGATTAAGAACTTAAGTAATGCAAGCTATTCTTATTTTTGTAATATTTCTACGAAGCTTCCCTACTCCTTGGCAGCATCCCAGATAAAGTTGAACGTGGCATTCTCTTACTAGTTTAAGAACTGTTTATCAGTCACTCACTGGGTGAAGGCACCAGACTAAGTGCCAAGGATTCAGCTATGACCCATGACTTCATGAACTTATCTGTCCAATAACAGCACTAAGGAACACACATTGGAAATCACAGGTGCTGCGTCCTGTCTATCTGTTTGTTGACCTGCTCAGTCCTCACAAGGACGTCCTGAGTTAGGTACTAGTGTCTTCACTTTACAGAGGGAGAAAGTGAGATCCAGAAAGGATAACAATTATCCACATCATTAGATATGATGAAGTCACAATTCAAACTTAGGCAGCTTGGGTCCGAAACCTAGTCTTCATCGACTTGGCCACATATCTCCTTGGAAAGGCAAAATATTAAATAACTGAAAATAAAAAAAAAAAGAATCAAATGTGATAGAGGTGTGTTGGGTTGGTGACCCCTGGGGGAGGAGATCAGGAGAGCCCAGGGCAAGCAGATTGGACTGAGTCGGGGACTTCCCTGATGGTCCAGTGGCTAAAAATGCACACTCTAATGCAGGGGGCCCTGGTTCGATCCCTGGCCAAGGAAGTAGACCCCACACTAAAGATCCCCACGCTGCAATGAAGGTTGAAGATCCCACATGCTGCACCCAAGGCCTAACGCAGCCAAAACAAAAACAACAAAAAACCAACAAACGCACAAAAAAGCCAAATAGGAAATGAGTCAAAGGGATTTTTGTATTGTTTGGCTTCTAATCTTACAACAGAGATATATCTGTGCATGAATTTTCAGATATTGAGAAGAGAAAAATATGTAAAGGTGAATTAGCCACATAGACTCTGCACCACGTCCACTTCAGACCTTGCAAAATGGTTTTCTCTTCTATCCTCCGGAGCCTGGGGCCTTCCTGCAAGGTGGGTGGAACAGCAGGATCTCTACCATTTCCACTTTAGAGATGAAGCGCTTGACGCTCAGGGGTTCCGGTGACTGGCGGGTTTAAATAGCTAAGAGGTGGTGAGCCTGCGGTTTCTCTGTGCACCTTGATTTTTGAGCTTCCTTCACCTTGGCTGGCCAACGCGAGTACCCACTGCTGTTAGACAATCAAACACGAGGAGGAGGACTGTGACGAGGATGATGACACAACAGTTAAGATTTCTAGAGTGTTTGCTGAGACACTGCGACCTGCTGAGTCTGAACTCCTGAAATCTTCTCAATGCCCATTGTAGTCATACTTTCTGAATGGGGAGCCTGAGGCTTCCCAGGAGAGGATAACCGACTCACTGGAGGCTGGGTGGGAGTTTTAGCCAAAGTCACTGACCTGAAGATGCTGCTCTGTAATTTCTCTCCACTAAGGCTTGTGTTGTTAGCCATGAGAAGGAGAAAGTAGACCTCCATCGCCTCACCTCCAAGGCCAACTTCCGAGGAAAACTGCTTGGAACACCTGAGCCCCTGTCCCACCGTTATTCTTCTGACAGTCACTCCAACCATCTGGCCCTCAGTTGCACCATCTGGGAAATGGAAATAACAATGCCTCCTTCACTTTAAAGTGGGCTTATGAAACCGATCTGATCCGATATACCCACAGTGCCTGCTCAAGGGAGTGTCTCCTGCAGAAGCAGCTTTGCAGTCATATGAATGCCCTCTCTTGCCAAGCAGGATGCAAGGATCCGAAGAAGGTTCCTGTCTTGGAAACAGGCTCTGGAGCATGACAAGTATGGGTTTAATTCCTGGCTCTGTCCCTTACAAGATGCATGCCCCTGGGCAAATGACCTCACCACTCCTTGGGTCTCTGTTTCCTCATCTGGAAACAGGCTTAGATTTGCCTGCTTCGCAGGGTTGCGAAGCACGAATGAGACAGTACACTAAAGCCCCTGGCCCGGCGCCCGGCCCGGAGTACGTGCTCAGTGATGTGGCTGTCGGCCTTAGGTGTCTATCTCACGCCGCAACCAGCCTGCTGCCAACGCGCTGAACCATGGAATGATAGACGGAGCATTACACAACTTGTAAAGGAGCAATTCCAACCACAGATATGTGTTCCAAGGGATCCCAAATGGACTCATTCATTCTCAAGTCTATAGTTCATGAGGGAATTAAGAGAAATGATATTCTTTCTTTTCATTGGAAAATTTTGGGTTTTTTTCTCTTATCTCTCTCTCTCTCTTTTTTTTAGATGTCAGACTCCTGAGGGACTAGGCAACCTAGAACTTGATGCAAATAATATATAATTTCTGCATTTCCAGCTGTCTTCTCTGTACCACATCTGGTGTGTCTACCATGCCGGGCAAACAGAAAAGAAACCAAGACACCCCCTTAGTGAGTGAACTTGAGTTGTGAACTTGATTTGTCCACTAACAGGGCTCCCAAACTCTCTGCCCAGGTACCATGTGCTATGCATGCTAAGTCACTTCAGTCATGTCCGACTGTTTGCAACCCTATGGGTTGTAGCTTGCCAGGCTCCTCTGTCCAAGGAATTCTCCAGGCAAGAATACTGGAGTGGGTTGCTATTTCCTTCTCCAGGTGACCATCCTGATCCAGAGATCAGTCCTGCCTCTCTTATGTTTCCTGCATTGGCAGGCGGATTCTTTACCACTAGCGCCACCTGGGAGGGTGCCGGGCAGGCTACAGTCCATAGCATTGCAAAGAGTCAGACACTTTGCATTGAAGTGACCTTGCATGCATGCATAGGCCTCAGAGCTATATATTCGTGATCTCACTAGTATGAAAATTTGGTTGTTCTCAGGAAATTTCTCTGAACATTGCCTTAAGCTGTTTTACTATTCTATCATTGTTGAGCGAGATACAACTGAGTTAATAAAACCCATGGAAGCAGATGTCAAGGAAGGCAGAACTAGAAAGAAACTTATCCTGTCCAATAGCTCCCATGCCCACTTTAGATAATCAAAAGTCGAGGAAGAAGGGAAATGTCAACAAACCATCGGTTTTACTGAGACAAGATCCTACAAAAAGTGCCCAGTCCACTCTACTGAAATTCCTGTGGACAGTGCCAGGCAGCTGTATCTTTTTTTTTTTTTTTGGAGTATGCTCATGAAGCACTTTTAAAGCCTAGAAATTTTGTCAGGATCATGAACAAGCCCAACTGGTAGTCACTCATAATAATGACACTACGAGGAAGTCCACGACTCTTGCAAATTGTGTGGTTCCCATCCAAGGAGTCACACATCTCGACAACACAGAAGAAAGGTCACCACATAGAGTAACATGCCACTTAAAGAAGCGCTCATTAGTATTCCTTGTCCTTGCAGAATGGCTGTTATGCCCTTCACATTTTTCTCAATGAACAGTCACCTGCTCAGAGAGACTACATGTGGGTATTCCAACTCTCACCCCATCCCGCTAAAATTCTGAGCTCATCATGTATTTTGCTGCTGTTGCTTTTCTGGATTAATAAGCTCCTAACAACACCTTTATTTCCTGGGGGGACAGAAGACTGACAGCTCCAGATGGTGATCCACTGAAAGCTGGATTTGTTCCTTGCATCCTTCTCCTTCATGACTGTAGGGGCTCTGGTGGAACAAAGCGCCAGTGGCTTGCAACTCCCACAGAGGAAGACGGAAGGGCTGGCTATTGCCCACCTGACCACCATCTGAACTCTGATGGGGCGAGTGAAGATTTTGTTAGAGACGGGCATCTCTCCCTTCATGTATGCCCTTATCCCACAGAAATATCAAAGGGGCTATATCTCTTGTTGAAGAAATGCGGTGTTCATGGTGTGGCTCCTGTTAGGCATGCTGCCCATGTCCACAGGTGGCACAGGAAAATGAAAAATCTCACCTCACTTGATTATTCTTCAGATCTCCATGATGACGGTAATTATATAGTCTAATTAGCAGGCTCCCTGTCCGGAGATGGTGAGCTACTTGAAGAAAGAGAGTAAATCTTAAAATTTGCTTGATTTTATCTTTGGCTCAATGCTCAGTGCCTGGAATTTCTTATAAAATGAAAAAAAGCCCAGGAATGAATATATACATTTGCTGATATTTTTTTAACATCAAAGGGTAATTTGGGCAGTTTCAGCTCTTCATTTAAAAACACTGTATATCAGGCAACTGGGAACACAGTCTTTGCCCTCAAAGACTTCACAATGTAGAGAGAAAGAGAGTTTTGTAAAGAAAGGAGTGTAATGAAGCATTAAAACTGCACCTGTGGAGGTGCAAGTGGAGTATTGGAAGTTCTCAAGGGGTAAATGGTTAATTCTAACTTAGACGAGGAGTGAAGAGAGCAAAGGTTAGGAAAAGTTTGAATGAGGAAGAAAACACAAGTTTAAACATGTACAGAGAGGGCTGACATTTCCAGGCAGAGGGAATAGCATGTGCAAAGATCCTGCGGAAGATCTCAGACAAAGCATTAGCAATGCGCTATTGGCTTGGCTGACCAGGGCATAGTTGACCAGTTGATCAGAAGCCCTTATGGGATGTTCACCAAGCTTGAACTTGACCATGAGGCCAATGGGAGATAAAGAATGGTTTCATACAAGGGACTGGTAGTATGAGATTTGCATTTTAAAAGGATCGCTCTGGCTACAGTTTGAAGAATATTGTGGATGCTGGAGGTGAAGAGACAAGACTAGATACCAAAGGACTAATGTAAGAGATGATGAGATCTGAATACAGGTCATGCCTGGGTGGAGGATGGTAAAAATTTATTTAGGAAGTAAAATGAATAGGACGTGGTGATGGGAGAAGGATGAGACAGAAGGAAGAGTTGCAGAAAATTTTTTTTTTTTTAAAGAAACTTTGGAAGTAGATCAGGTACACTGGAGAGTGAAGAGGAAATCGCCCTTCATCCTTGCTGGTGGCCTGCGACGAAATATTCTTGGTCAGGAAGCTGAGGTCAGGCCAGGGTCGGGGTGGCCTCTTCATCCCGTCCATGGGGTGGGTATTGTTCTTCAGCCTCACGTGGACACACTTTCTATGGTCTAGAACCAGAATCAAATTCACAGATTTTATTTACAACAAGGTGCTGTAAATAGGAGATCCTCAGGCATTTATAGGCTTCCCCCAGTTCAGGAATTCCCCTTAAAACATTCCTTATCCAGGAAGTCATCTGGCTTCCTTAAATACTTCTAATGAGAGAAGCTCAACAACTTATAAGATCATCCTGTGCAAATCTGGGAAAGTTTAATGGTGGATATTAACCCCAATAAATCGCTTGTCAGTTTATAAGATGCTGTTGCTCATATTAAGTCCTACTAGGTCCACTATCAACATTCCAGGTGGGTTATGAGGTTTACTCAAGGTCACATCCCCAGGCAGTGGTGGTACCAGGTCTGAGACCCGAGAAAGATGCCTCGATCCTCTGTTGCTGTGAGCACGTGTGTGTCATCGCACTTAAACATCACATCTCCTGACTTTGTGTCAGTTTTCCTCCGTTTCACTGTAACCACCTTAAGCACAAGAATTCTATTTTATAGCTGTTCCTCTCATGCCTTTTTGAGGGATTGGCCCAAAATATAAAGGTGTATAGTAAATATTTGTTGAAAAACAACAAAAGAGTATCTTATGATTCAATCGTTTGTGTTGAAAAGATAAAGTCTAAAATGGTCTTCCCTGAAACTTTTGATCACAACTTTACTCTCTAAAGTCTTCAAGGAGAAAAATCTATCTTTCACCTGAGATGCTCCAATCACGCCATGTGAATCCAGCCCGTAGCTTTTACATATGGTTTCCAATTCTCCCTCCCGGTCAGAAACTTTCCTTTTTCCCTTTGCTGGTTCTCCTTTTTAAAATGTTACTAATTAATAGTGGGTGCAACAAATAGATCCCCCACCACAACCAGCTGTTCCCTGATTAAAAAAGCCTTGCCCATGTGTACAAGCCCTTGATGATTTCAAGAGACCAGAGGAGAATTGTCACGGCAGCAGGGCTTCGGTGCCTGACCTTCAGGCAGGCCTCACTGGTGCCAAACCACGTGCATGAAAACAAAACCGAGATGAGTCAGTTGCCCAGATGTTTTGTTGTTAGGTCACCAAGGATCTGGGTGACTGGAGGCTTTGATGCCAGAGTTTGTGTGGCCGTGTTTAGCCATGGCTTCGAAGTGAACACAAGCCCGGCACAGCAAAGACTGATTCCAGAACTGATGGGAGCCAACACAGAAGGAGAGGGTTAGAGTGGAGGGGAATTAGGCTCTCCGGAGATCAGGGGTGGGGGACAGTGCAGGATGTACCAGAGTGGTTGGTACTAGGGGGCTCACATGCTCTTGGGTTGTCATTCTTAGAAGGAAAGTCACAGCACCAGACATTTTCTGAGTACCGACTCTGTGCTAGAGGCCCTGGGACATGCGAGGAGCAAGTGGTGGATGAGACAGTCGTGGTAGGGGCACGTGCGTAGCTTAGTATTTAGGGGAGACAAAGGACATGAGGATGCCTTCAGTTCAGTTCAGTTCAGTTGCTCAGTCGTGTCCGACTCTTTGCGACCCCATGAATCGCAGCACGCCAGGCCTCCCTGTCCATCACCAACTCCCGGAGTTCACTCAGACTCACGTCCATCGAGTCAGTGATGCCATCCAGCCATCTGATCCTCTGTCGTCCTCTTCTCCTCCTGCCCCCAATCCCTCCCAGCATCAGAGTCTTTTCCAATGAGTCAACTCTTTGCATGAGGTGGCCAAAGTACTGGAGTTTCAGCTTTAGCATCATTCCTTCCAAAGAAATCCCAGAGAATGCCTTAGGATACGTGTTTTAGTAGGGAGGTGCAGGACACGGAGGGTTTTCAGAGGAAGGTCATCCATCTAATCTAGATGTGTGTGTGTGCATAGGTGTGAATCAGAGGGCCCCCCAGAAGTCTTCCTGGAGGAAGTGAAATCTAAGCCAAGGCTTGAAGGATGAGAAGGATTTAGCCAGACTGTGTCACCATCTAAGGAACAGTATGGTGGAAGCCTAGAGGCGGGGGAGGTGAGCTCATGAGAGCTTCACCAGGAGAAGAAGCTGGGTGACGAGGGTGGGGGTGGAGTGGCAAGAGGCGAAGCAGGAGAAGTGGATGAGGACCGGATGCTGTCAGAACCCGAGGGTCCTGGTGACACCCAGCGAGCCATGGAGTGGCATGGATCTGCCTCATGCAGAAGCTTGTGCTGGGTAGAGATGAGAGTGGCTGAGGAAGGACAAGGTGGGAGGCAGGAGGTCAGTCGGGAGGCTGCTGCAGGAATTCGGATGGAAAATGACGAGAGACCTGAGTGCCTCCCAAGTGGCACTGACCATGCGTTTTCCATTCTACCTCAGTCTCTCCCAACTTCCTTTAGATCTACCATTTTCACTGCCTCCTAATCCTTCCTGTGTCACTGCACGGAGGACAACTCCAGGCATCACAACAGATGACCACAATTCAGTTGGTGAATGGAAGAAACTAGCTGTGGGCCTCCAAACTGGAAATTCTCATCATTTCTCTCCTTTTTTCTCTCTCTCTTTCCCGATTTCTTCATGTGCATCTCTCTTCCCCTTCTCCCACCCTCCCACCCCCCTTCCTGTTTCTCTTTCCTGTTCTATGAACAATTCTGGGAAAAAAAAAAAAAAAAAAAGAATCAGAAAGCATCATTGCACCCACCAAGTGGATTTATTTTTAACTTGGAATTTGTTTTCACCGTTCCCTCATTCCCACTGCAAGTGCATATACAGACCTGATTTCATGACCTCCCTGTGAAATCACATCATCCCAGAATTGGAAGGCGCTTTAAAGATCACTGAATCCCACCTCTATAATAGTTTTAATCGTGATTGTATTAAATGACTACCAGGTATCAGGCATAGTTCTAAGTGCTTTCTGCAATTTTACAGTTTAATCTGTATAACAACCCTACAATCACATACTATTATGATACCCATTTTATAAGGAGAAAGCTGAAGCACAGAAAAGGGTCAGAAGAACTCAGCCAAGAACACACAAGCAGTGAGTAGTAGAGCTGGGCACACACGCCTGTGGTTTGGTTTGGAGGTCTGTTCTCCCAAAGAGCTGTCAACCAGGACAACGTTGGAGACTGAGTCCTTCAATGCCATCCCCAACCAATGGGTTTTCAGTTCTTCAGTGTATTTAATGACAGGAAGGCTGGACATAAACTGTGTTTTTCCTCTTCCCAAAACACAAAGCTGGGATTTATTAAAATGCCCCCCATGGCGATGGTTGAATGATAACGTCCCTCTTCCCCTTGGGCATGTGTGGTTTGGGTTACAGACTCCAGGGAACACCATCCTCGGTGTCATCCATTGATCCACCACCCCCTTTGTAACTCTCTTCCTCAGGCTTGGACGATTTCTTGTGAACACCAGGCTGGCTTATGTTCCCCACCTTGGTGTTCTAACGAATCCTTTAATTTTCTTATCACATAGTTGTACAACTGCCTGAATACTTGAATTTCCCTTTCTGGTCTTGGGGCACAGCTAAGTTCACCGTCTCTGGACCCAGTGATCTCAAAGATCCTCTCCACGTTTAAAATCTGTGGGAAAGCCAGGCCCTGGTTATTGGACAAAATCAGGAGCAAATTATTATCTACTGACAGTTTTTCCCCTGAAGAATAAACATTTTCTAAACGCACATTTAAAAATTACCTTTGCGACTTCCCTGGTGGCTCATTGGTAAAGAATCCTTCTGCCAATGTAGGAGACACGGATTCAGTCCCTGGTCCAGGAAAATGCCAAGGAGCAACTGAGTCCGTGAACCATAACTACTGAGCCTGTGCTCTGCAGCCCAGGCGCTCCGACTACTGAGCGTGTGTGCTCAGTACATCTGTGCTCCATAGAGCCCATTCAGAGCTTCACAGAGCCCTGGCCTGCTGCACTCCATGGGGTCACAGAGTCGGACACGACTGAGAGACTGAACTGAACTGGTAGAGTCCATGCTCCCAACAAGAGAAGCCATGACAGGGAGACGCCTGCTCATTGTCCATGCAGCAACAGAGATCCAGCATGGTTAAAAATAAACAAATTATAAAAATTATCTTCGAAGGCATCACTTAAAGAAATCTTTGAGAGACAGTCAGAATTCACCTGGAGAAATGAAGAGATCATCTTGTTTAATTGCTAAGGCCCTGGCTAGTCCCTAGTCTGACATGATGCCCTCAGCAGATAAATAAATGTAGTGAGTTGCATGATATGTGACATGCAAGCCCACTTAGGAATGAGTAAGGAAAGGAAGTCCTCTGGGAGACCTATAAGCACTTTTGGGGCTAACCGCAGTCAGGACTCCAACAGAAACTTTTCTTGCAACATATGGTACAAAATCTGCAAGACAGGATGGGTTTATAAGAAGAAATCAGAGTGAAATCCCCAAAGCCATTCATGCATTCAAGAGTAAAGGCAGGAATGGGATCTCAGATGTGAGGTCAGCATGACACCTCGCCTGCAGTAGGCGTTCGGCAAGATGGCGACATACATGGGGAAAGGGAGGATGCCAGTTTCTGTAGGAGAGACATGCAGATGTGTGTGAAGGAGGCCTGCATATAATGCACAGCTGGACCACCTCTCCCAAGCATCCCCAAAGGAAGGGAACTAACATTTGTGGCCACCTATGGCATATCACACACTTTCTGTTTTGTCACCTCATTGACTATGCATATGACTCTGCAATGTGTTCATTTGCCAAGTAAGTCTCCAAGTAAGGCTCAGAGAGTTGAAGTTATTTGCCTCAAATCACAGAGCAGTTTGTATCCAGGACACCTGGCTCTAGTTCAGGGCTCTTTCTGTGGCACTTGGGTTGCTCTACTTTCCTGTATTTCTGTTCCTGGCATTTGTTTCTGACCTAACCTCCCATTTATTCCCTTGGCTCGTCTTCTGGTGCCATGTCAGCAGGCACAAGGTTCCTGGAGTCCTACTCTGCAGCAAACATCCTCTCTGGTTTCCAACCGAGAGTGGTCCAGCCAGGTCTCTGGGCTGGTTCCTTCTCCCACTCTTTGAAGATGTCTGAGCTCCTGGTCTCTTGCCAAGTATAAGGAAGACTTCTGGCAGAGTCTCTGTGTACCTGAGGCCCTTCGAGTGTGACCGCAAGGCAAGGAGAGTGATGGAATTTCCCTGATGCAGCAGAATGAAATGAACAAGAGTTGGCCCAATTTTGTCTCCTGGATGTATAACATGATCTCACAGACCTTTTGCCATTTTGGGTTTGATGAAGAATAGAACTGGTCTCTGTTTCTACACGAGCCAGAAGAGGATAGGTAAATCCTTTTCCAAGGGGAGAAATGTAGCTGAGAAGTAATCCAGAGGAAGGTGGGGTGATGACGGTGGCTGACAGGTTGGATAGGCTGGAAATTTACCCCAGAACTCTGAAGTGGATTTGGATTTTGCCTCTTCCTTACACAGCATAGAACTTTAAAATGGGATCAGATATGCACAACCCAAAATGTACCGTTTTAGCCGTTTTTAAATGTATGGTCCCGTGGCATTAAGTGCACTGGCGTTGTTGTACAACCATCACCAGCATCTACCTCCAGGACTTTTTATTTTCTGCACTGACACTCAGTATCTATTAAACAGTAGCTTCTCAGCTTCTCCTCCTCTGGCCCCTGGCAACCACCATTCTCCTTTTTGTCTTTATGAATTTGATGACTCTAGGCACCTCATCTAGGTGGACTCATTCCGTATTTGTCCTTTTGTGGGTGGCCTGTTTCACTCGGCATAATGTCCTCAAGGTTCGTCTCTCCTGTAACATATATCAGAATGCCCTTCCTTTTAAGATGAAATACTATCTCTTTGTGTGTGTATATATATTCTATTTTGTTGATCCATTCGTCTGTCAATGGATACTTGGGTTGTTTTGGTGATTGTGAATAACGCGGCTTACAATATGAATATGCAAATATTATAAAATTGTTTAATCATCACTGATATATATTGTTTGAAAATTAGTAGCTTACATTATACAGCCCAAAGAGCAGCCCCCTGAATATATGACAATGAGTGAAATCATTTTTAGCATAAAACAAAATCGAATGTTGCCAAGAGGATTTCGGGCAATTTGTCTTCCCCATTGTAACAGAAGTCTCTTTGTACAAAAAACAAAAAACCAAAACATACCCTTTCCTTCTTTTAAAAATATTCCCAACTGCACGTTAATTTCAGAATAAGATACAAGTTCCTTAACATGGAAAGCCTTGTTGTTCATTTGCTCAGTCATTGTCAGACTCTTTGTGACCCTGTGGACCGCAGCACACCAGGTCTCCCTGTCCATCACTGTCTCCCAGAGTTTGCTCAAACTCATGTCCATTGAGTCGGTGATGCCATCCAACCATCTCGTCCTCTGTCGTCCCCTTCTCCTCCTGCCTTCAATCTTTCCCAGCATCAGGGTCTTTTCCAACGAGTCAGTTCTTCACGTCAGGTGGCCAAAGTATTAGAGTTTCAGCTTCAGCATCATTCCCTTCCAATGAATATTCAGGACTGATTTCCTTTAGGATGGACTGGTTAATCTCCTTGCTCTTCAAGGGACTCTCGAGAGTTTTCTCCAGCACCCCAGTTCACACCACAGTTCGAAGGCATCAATTCTTCAGCACTCAGCCTTTTTTTTATTGTCCAGCTCTCACATCCTTACACAACTATGGGAAAAACCATAGCATTGACTGTAGGGACTTTTGTAGGCATGCCTGGTTCCAGACAAACTTTCCATCCACATTTGCTCTCAGTCCATCCATCCTTCAGCCCCCATGAAACAAACTGTACATGCTGCTGCTGCTGCTAAATTGGTTCAATTGTGTCCAACTCTGTGCAACCCCATAGATGGCAGCTCACCAGGCTCCCCCATCCCTGGGAGTCTCCAGGCAAGAATACTGGAGTGGGTTGCCATTTCCTTTTCCAGTGCATGAAAGTGAAAAGTGAAAGTGAAGACGGTCAGTTGTGTCCGACTCTTAGGGACCCCATGGACTGCAGCCCACCAGGCTTCTCTGTCCATGGGATTTTCCAGGCAAGAGTACTGGAGTGGGGTGCCATTGCCTTCTCTGAACTGTATATGGAGCACGACCTTTCCTGATGCCTCGGGGCTCCTCACTTCCTCTTCCCTTCGCCTACGAGAGTCCCACACTATAGCACTTATGACACAGTATGGTACAGGGGTCTCTTTCCACAGCATTTCTCTATGAGCTACTAGAGGGTGAGTATCATATCTTGTTCATTTCTATCATACCTACATTTAACATAGAAGGAACTCCTGTTTTCAAGTGAGTGAATAAATGAAGGTTTGAATCTCTTTCCGTAGGTAAAACAGGATTTGAACATCTTGATTGGACTTGATGAAGCATCTTGATTTGCTGTACAAATCTCTTTCAAGACACAGTACAAAAGGGTATACAAGTCTTCGACATAGCTGAAGCCTGGGGATTTTTATTTGAGGGGTCAGATAAGAACTGGAAATCCCGTAAGTTTTTCTTTTTCTAGTGTACAAGCAGTAGGATTAGGTCACAGTAACTGTACCCTGATCTCGAATCTAAATTAGAATGAGAGGGTGTAGCAATTCCTGAAGAGCTGCAGTGTGTTCTCTGAGATGGTCTTCCCCGTGGGCCTTTCATAATCCCATAAAACAGGAATCACTGAAAGAGAATTTCATCGTGGCAGAAGACTGAAGGTCATGTGACAAGTGCTCCCTGGGCTTTGGTTCACTCATTGATAAAATGAGGATGTTGGCCCAGGACTCTGAAGTGCTCCAGCTTCTAGCCAATTTGGCAGGGCTCTCCCAGCACAACATCTTCGGTCTAAGTACTTCCTAAGGCTGTCTCAAACAACTTTTATGGTTAGCATTTTTTTTTCCTGGGCACTAGACTTTCTAGAATATGTACCCATCAGTTAATTGTGCTTTCCTGATGCCCACATAGGCGTATTTCCTTGTCTCCCTGAGTCCGTAGACATTTGTTTCCTCTGAGCTCCCTTCTCTCTAGGCTAAATGATCTGTTCCTTCTTTTTTTTATAATATTTGGACTCTTTCTTAGGTTGCACATGTCCCACCTGTTCCTTCCATCTTAAAGTGTGGTACCAAGAGTGAGTCCCAAGACTCCAGGAGAAATTAACCTAGTACGTTTAAGAGCTTGATTTTGCTGTCTTTGTGCAGAAGGACGGGTCAGTTACATCTGCTGAGATTTCATCCAGAAGCTGGGAGTAACTTGAATTTTAAGATCTGTGTTACTTGAGAGAAGAATCCAAAGTTCTAAGAGGGGAAAACCTGGCGCAAGAGATGGAGGAACATCAAGGATCACTTCATGGAGTCTTCTTGAATGAGTTCTGTGTCTTGTATTAGTCTTCTATCACTGCTGTGAAAAAAAACAAAAAGCTAATCCATCAGTGGCTTACAAAACCACACTGTACCATCTCCCAGTTCTCTGTGTCTGAAGTCCGGTTTGGCATGGCTGAGGCTCACTAAAAGTCCAGTGGGCACTGTTTAAGGTCTCACAATGTGGAAATTCAGAGGTCAGCACGGCTGTGCTCTTTCTCAGGTGTCTAGGATGAGAATCCACTTCCAGCCTGATTTGAGTTCCTAAAAAAATGCAGTTACATGTGGTCATAAGATAGACGTTGCTGGGACTTTGTGTTTCTACTGTAGTGGGTGCAGGTTTGATCCCTGGGGAACTTAAGATCCCACAAGCTCTGAGCAGTGTGGCCAGGGTCGGGAAGTGGAAGAGATGGAAGTGGCTCTTTCCTTCTTGGGCTTCCCTTGTGGCTCAGATGGTAAAAGAATCTGCCTGTAATGCAGCAGACCTGGGTTCGATCCCTGGGTCAGGAAGATCCCCTGGAGAAGGGAATGGCTAGCCACTCCAGTATTCTTGCCTGGAGAATCCCATGGACAGTGCAGCTTGGGCAGCTACAGTCCTTGTTGGCTCCCAGTCTGGGAGGATGGTGGGAGATGAAGTTGAAGGTTTAGGCAAGGGCCCAATTGTGCCTTGCAGATATTTGGATTCTATTCTAAGTTCAGTGGAAAAAAGTAAACACCACCTCATTTGTGTTTGTAGACATCACTCTGGACTCTATTTGGGGAATGAATTGTAGGAACACAAGAGCTAAAGCAGGAACATTAATTCAAAATTGACTACAGTGGTCTGGGCAAAAGATCATGGTGTCTAACAGTCCAGTGATGGACTCCCAACAGCTAATCTGTCAAGCAGGGCAGGTCGAGTTTTGTGGCACCATTTGAGAACTTCAGGATCAACTTATTTAGTCTTTGAAGTTAGAGCTCTAAAGAACAGTCAGTACAACTTTGCATTTCAGAGCCAAGTAGGCAAAAAAAAAAAAAATTAAACTCCAACTTGGAGTAACTTGTCCACGTTCAGCGAGGAAGTTGGGGTACAGCTGTGTTTAGAACCTGTGCCTCTTGCTTCCTAGCCCAGTGCTCCCTTTACTGCCCTGACAGGCTCAGGCTTGCTCCTTGTATTTCACAAGTTCATTGCTTGTGATATGAAATTGCTCATGAAATTCAGAGGCTTTTTTTTTTCTTGGCTGACAGAAGGAAGACATGCTGTCTTGATGCTGAGGGTTGTGACAGGTGAAATAAAAGTATGGGTCAAAGGGAAAGAGGGCCTGTCTGTAGGTATCAGGGAAATTAAAGCTTCCTAGAGACACGCAAACATGACCATGACTGACTGACTTCGACGCCACTGGGAAAAGGAAGTGAAAGTGTTAGTCACCAGTCGTGTCTGACTCTTTGTGACCCCATGGACTGTAGCCTGCCGGGCTCCTCTGTCCATGGAATTCTCCAGCAAGAATCCTGGAGTGGGTTGCCAGGTCCTTCTCTGGGGGATCTTCCCGACCCAGAGATGGAACCCAGTTTTCCTGCATTGCAGGAAGATTTTTGGCATTGGAGCCACCAAGGAAGCTCAGTAGGATAACTTTGGCATTGTGGAACTGGTCCCTTAGGAGGTACCAAGAATGGACTCCTGGAAGGTCAAAACTTCTCCTATATAGCTGGCAAAATCATAAGGCAAGATGCAGGCACAAAACCACTGTTTATTATTATCCTGCTAATGTAGAATTATTAAGAAAATGTGATAAAGTACATATGAAATCAATATATGATAGTGGCCAAAAATAGTCATGACACCCGCTCTTAGTGGTAACAATGTGGTTTTGCATAATGCAACCTTCTTTAACTTTAATCTTCACAATCACCTTTGCTAATTCTTAATCGATTTAATCTTACTATGTCTGTGTAATTCCTTAAAAGTCATATCTGTGTGTATGTATAGGATAAATTCATGTGGTGATGGTGGTTTAGTTACTAAGCTGTGTCCTACTCTTGCAAACCCCATGAACTGTAGCCCGCCAGGCTCCTTTGTCCATGGATTCTCCAGGACAGAATATTGGAGTGGGTTGTCATTTCCTTCTCCAGGGGATCTTCCCAACTCAGGGATCAAACCCAGGTCTCCTGTGTTGTAGGCATATTCTTTACTATGCGAGCCGCTGGAGGCATCTAATACTCATGTATATCAATTATATTTACACTTATTTCTTTCTTCTGTTGTGAATTCTTGGTTTAGCCTAAGGGGAATTTTGCCTTGTCTGTATATGCCTAATGAAGTTATAGATTTGGTAGACCCATAGGCATCTATTTGCATTAATTAATTTATATGAGAGCTTTGTGTTTTATCTTTTTCTTTCTTGATGAGTGAGCAGGTTGGTACCCTGGTGAATATGGGAAAGAGAGAGACATGGAAAAAGGAGACAGGGAGAAGGGAGAAAAGTAGAGAATGGAAGAACAGAATGGACCAGAGGTCATCTGCTTCCTAATAGTACCATAGGCTAGTTCTGTAAGCAGATCTCTGGGGAAAAGGTGGAGAGGGGAGGGGAATACAGAAGATGGAAAGTAGCGTATGATACATCTTTCTCAGATGGGTTCTGACGCTTTGGAGAGAACTGTTGGTGTCAAGAACTTAAACAACGTTTCCATGAACGATTCATGAGACATAACTCACAGTAAATAAACTAGCTATAACTATATAACAAACCACTTCAAAACAGTGGTGGTTTTAAATAAACATATGTTATTTTTCACAAGTCTCCGAATTGATTGGGAAGCCCTTACAATCTTCACGGGACTCAAGTGATCAGTTGAGTGTTTGCAAAGCTGCAATAGTCTTAGCTGGGCCAACTGCCTCTGCTTCTCACGTCTCCTCCTCTAGCAGTCTGCTCCAGGCGTGTTCTTGCAGGCACTTGCTTACATCAAGTCTGTCGTTATCTTCTGGGTCGAAGTCAGTCACATGGCCCAACCCAGAGTCAGTGGGTTTACCATGAAAGGACACAGATGCAGTGAGGAGTGAAAGCTTTGCAGTCAATCTATTGCATACAAGCAAACTCCCTTCAGGCCTCAAATGATGAGGCGTGGGGAGTTGAAGAGTGGCGTGTCCGCCTCATCTCTAGCTGGAACACCACTTGGCTCTGATGTAAGGTGTACTGTAGACAAAACAGCAGGGTTTGGCAACTTCAGGAGCTCCTCCTACTTATTGCTGAGAAGGTGGTGAAAGCATGTGATGAGTCAGTTACTCCAGGAGCAGCGCCTCCCTGGTGACCCACCTTGGGCATCTTGTGAAACGAGTCTGAGGGACCCTGGGATACACCGTCTGCAGTGGGAGCACACTGTTCCCATTCGAGGTCATGAATGCCACGTTAATGGCGAGCGACCATCCCAAGTGACTTTGTGCAGAAGATACCAACGAAGGGACCAGAAGAGAGGAACAGGAGTTAACTCACTACGGAGCATATGTTGATACTAAAAATAACTAGAAAGAGACTTCAGCTAGATGCCACAGGGTCCTACAATTATGCAGGTGGAAGCTTGCAAGAGCAAAATTTGGGTGTTCATGATTTATAAAGGTTCATGAAATGCAAAATACATTATAACCTCCATTTCCTACCAATTATGATAAGATTTCTCTTTTGGAATTAGGAAGGTTTAATCTCATCAACTTGGTGTGGACACCTAGTGGTTTTTTATTCACAAATTTTTGCAGAAAGAGGCATGGAAGAGCAGGAAAATATTCTACACTGGCATCAGGCAGACCTGAATTAGCATCTTAATTTTATTTCACCTCTAAGTGGTGTTTAACATTGGCAAATTGCTTAATCTCTCTATGCCTCTGTTTCTCATCTGTAAAATGGGGGTAATCACAGCTTTGTTTTGAGGTTAGAGGAAGGATTAACAATAAAGCATACAAAATATCTGACACATCACAGGTGTACTAATAAATGTACTTGTTTTCATCATTGAATATTTATTGCATGTCAACTAGAGGCCAGGCATGGTCTTACATGTTATAAATTCAAAACCAGTCAAAGGTCCCAGCACCTCACATAGGGATTCAGAGAATAAACAAATGAGTAATGATATGTCTGTCTCCCCCTAAATAGCAATGTATTTCCTTTTTGGCTGTGCCACGTGGCACGTGGGATCTTAGTTCCCTGACCTTGTATTGAACCTGTGCCCCCTGCATTGGAAGCACAGAGTCTTAACCACTGGACTGCCTCAGTGTGTTCCTTGTGGCCACAGTTGGTGCTGCATTCCTTTTAGACCTGTATCTCCAGCATGTAGCACAGAGCTTCTTGATGAATGTCTTTTCAGCTGAATTGTCTGATAACTTAGAACTATGGTCTTACCATAATTAACATAGTGAAGTGAAAGTCACTTAGCTGTGTCCGACTCTGTGACCCCATGGAATAGTCCATGGCATTCTCCAAGCCAGAATACTGGAGTGGGTAGCCTTTCCCTTCTCCAGGGGATCTTCCCAACCCAGGGATCAAACCCAGGTCTCCCACATTGCAGGTGGATTCTTTACCAGGCAGGTGAGCCACCAGGGAAGCCCTAATTAACATAGACTGTCCCACAAATCAGCTGCTCAATACAGTCTGGAAAAGTGATCAAGGGAAAGAATGGGGGTGGGGAAAGGAAGAAGAAAGAAAAGAAGCGGGGATGGGAAGCAGGAGGAAGGGAGGAAAGAAAGGAGGAAAAATAAAAGAGACTGAAGAGATCATGTTGATGTATGGCAGAAGCCAACACAATATTGTAAAGAAATTATCCTTCAATTAAAAATAAATACTTAAAAAAAAAGAGAGAGAGACTGAAAAGAAACAAAGGGATATAGAAAAGAAAAGTTTCCTTTTTTCATCTTTCTGACCAGAATTCTTGAACAGTTGGTCTAGAGAAGTACCACTGCCCACTTCTGATGGGGATGCAGCTACAGGAGTCAATGGGCAAGCACGAAGCCATAATCATGGCCCTGGGAAAGCAGGGGAGGTAGGGGAGACTCTCCAAGTCTCCAGTTCTCTCTCTTCTCAGAATGAAGTTGCCTTTTTTCCTTCTATTTTTTTGAACCCTCTGATTGACAGCTGACCCCACCCCCACCCCGCCCCCAGGACCCATGTGTGCTCACCTCAGATACCAAGCTCTCCGGAGTCCTTCTCTCTCAACACCAAGCACAGGGGTAATTTATCTTCTTCCGGCCCCACCCCTCCAGGGAGCTCCCATCTCCCACTCGCCTCACTCCCTGCTATACCTTCACCGCTCACCACCCTACCCTTGGCCCCCTCAGCTCTGGCTCCTACCCTTCAGTTGTCAGAATGTGCGGAAATGAATTGATTTGGGAAAATATAATTCAAGGGGGGCTGCAGTAAATCAAAACATTCCATTCATTCTGCCCCAGGTTTCAAAGAGAACATGGAGTATTCAAAAAAAAAAAAAAAAAAATGAGCAGGGTTGGGTGGGGGAAGGAGAATTAGAGGAAGAAGAGGAGATTTGAAAAGTTGGATTTAGGGTTCATGTATTAGAAATTTTGCCTGTGCACTTCTTGGGGCAACGTCACCACATGAAATAAATACTGCCTTGAGCTTTCAATGAAACTATTGCCATATGTTGTGGGGCTGGAAAGTTACCTTCCCCCTTCTCCGTACCCCCTAACTCCCATCCTACCCACATCCCACTGATTCACTTAAGGCTCTGATTAAGTTTGGTGAAATCCATGTCTTTGCCATCACTTCCCTATATGTTACAGTTGGACTGGAGAGGAGCGGTTTGCTGCCAACAAGCAGAGGACTGGGGTACCCTCTACTTGCTGGATGCCAAAGGTACAGGAGTTCAGATACTTGCAAGGGTTCTTGCCTGCCTGTGTAAGAACACTGGGTAACTCCCCCAAGGTCTAGACTGCCTTGAAAAAGCCAGCAAACAAATCTGTCCTAGATGGAATAGTGGAAGTTGCAGGGAGGTGGGTTTCAATAAGAGGGAAAAACAGGAATCTTCACGGCAATTAGAAATATCTTAAAATAAAGCAGACATCTCTGGGAGGTAGAAGCTTTCTTTAATGTGTCATGTTTAAGCACATGTGTCGAGAAGTCGTGGAGGGAAATTATAAATTGCATGAGGGCTTGACCTAGATCTATGGTTTATAAACTTTTATGGCTGTGGAAACCTTACTGGTTGTTGATTGATGTTTAATCACACTATACTGGAATCCCCAGCATATACTTAAGAGAAAAAGTAGCAATGGATGTTTTTTCTGGGAAATGATTTCATATTTACATTGACTGATTAATAGAAAAATCAAGAAATTTGGAGCTATGCTATGGTGACACAGTATTGATAAAGTCCTGACTGACAGAGATATGCAGATATTTATAACAATGTTAAAAAAACAAAGCTTGCCTCAGGGATTCTGGATATTTTGTAATTAGCTGAGATGACTAGCGATATTGTAAACAAAGTTCTGAACCAAAAGCAATAAAATGTGTAGAGTCCAAAACCATGGGGGCTCTATGGCACATCATTTATAAACAGCTGCTTTGCATACCTGTGAGCTCTCGCTCACCTCTGAAATTGTGCCCTCTTAGGATTTTGCCAATACCAAAGAAAGGAAGATTTCGTATCTATGGGATAGACTAAATGAATCCTATATTTTTTTAAGAGTGTGCAGGAGAGTATGTTCGTGGAGCTAAGTCATATTTAGGAAATTACTCCCTCCCAACTGCTTGTGGGGACAGGTAATCTTTTGTAAAACTAAGGCTGAGAAGGAAATTAGTCTAACATAACTGATGAAGGTAGGCAGTGCTGTCAATACGCACTATCAGAGATAAAACAGAACCTCAGGCACTTCCCTGGTGGTTCGGGGGCTAAGACTCAGGACTCCCAATGCAGGGGGCCTGGGTTCGATCCCTGGTCGGGGAACTAGATTCCGCATGCTATAACTAAAGGTCTCGCAAGCCACGACAAAGATCCAGCATGCTGCAACGAAGACGTGTTGCAGCCAGACAGACAAACAAAACATAATCTCAATTATGTTCAGGATCCTCAGAAACAGACCCTGAGGTAAGACTTGGAGTGTAAGGAGTTTATTTGGGAGGCAATTTGAGGAAATACTAGTTGATGCATATTTCAAAGAAAGGAGAGAGACCAATAAGTAAGTTACCACTGTGCTTGGGCAACTGGGATTATTTTTTATACCACCAGGGGACTCTGGGAGTCAGTTTTGAACATGAACCAAAAATTATCCACTGGTATCTACTTCACTCATTAGCATGGCTACTTTCAAAAACAAAACAGAAATACATGTTAAGAATGCAGAGAAATTGGACACTTTGCTCACTGTTGAGGGAGTGTAAAAAGTGGAAAGTACTATGGTGATTCCTTAAAAAACTAAAAATGGAATTGCCATCTGATTCAGAAATTGTACTTCTTTATTTATATCCAAAAGAATGGAAAACAGGGACCCAGATAGTTATCTGCACCTTCATGGTCATAACAGCATTATTCACAATTGTCTACAAGTGGAAGCAATCCAAATGTCCACCTGCAGATAAAGAAAACAGGGCATATGTATGATGAGGTATTACTCAGCCTTTAAAAACGAAGGGAACCCTGCCATTTACGATTAACCTGGAGGACATTAAGCTAAGTGAAATAAGCCAGACATAGAAAGACATGTCTGTAATGATCTCGTTTATATGTGGGGTTTAAATGGCCAAAATGCACAGAAGCCAAGAGTAGAATGGTGGTTACCAGGGGCTGGGGGAGGGGGAAATGGAGAAGTGATGGTCAAAAGGTACAAAATTTCAGTTATATAAGTAATAAATTCTGGAGATCTACTATATAGCATAGATCCTATGGTTAACAATACAGTGTTGTACTCCTAACATTTCTAAGAGGGTAGATTTTATGTTACATGTTATCAACATAAGAATAATAATAATATAATAGTAATAATCATACAGAGGGAAACTTTGGGAGGAGATGATTGTGTTTTTTTTTTTTTCTTTTATTTTTTTCTTGTGACAAAAGTCACATAATAGTGATGCGTATGTTTATGGCTTTGATGGCTGTGATGATTTCATGGCTGTATACTTATCCTCAAACTCAATGAGTTGTATTACACTAAATTTGTACAACTTTTACATGTCAATCATCCCTCAATAAAGTGTTTTTTGAAAAACTAGTTATGTAGTCTTCCCTGGTAGCTCAGCTGGTAAAGAATATGCCTGCAATGCAGGAGACCACGGTTCAATTCCTGGGTCGGGAAGATCCCCTGGAGAAGGGAAAGGCTACCCACTCCAGTGTTCTGGCCTGGAGAAATCTACAGACTGTATAGTCCATGGGGTCACAAAGAGTCAGACACGAATGAGCGACTTTCACTTCACTATGTAGTGTTAGGACCAATTTTATACTTCTCTGAGCCTTGGTGCTTTCTTCTATAAAGTTGGTATGATAGTACCTAAAGTAGGTACTTGTCATGTGCTCTGCTGTTGATATAAACTGGTTCCCAATCTTAGGGGCTTCACTGTGAGTCTAGAGGGAAGTGGGGAAGCCGATATGGGGATGTGCATCCTCTTAGGTGTCCTGGTGTGGAGGGCTTCACCTGGTTCTGGCTGATTGGATGCTCCTGCCTTGAAGTTTGGAGGTTGAGTGAATGGTTATGAAGGAATGAGAGAGAATGGATGCTCAGGTGAGGCAGAGATGTCTAGGAGAGAGTCTGCATCCATCGGTGGTGCAGGCTCGCATAGGACTCTATGGCTGCTGCTCAGAAATCGTCTGATGCTTGAGACAAGCAGAGGGGACATGTTGCTGATCTAAGTCCTGCATGTGAGAGTTCTTGTGGGGATCAAATGAAATTAGTTATGTAAGGCATTCTGTATAGCTTCTGGCAGGGACTCATATGGTTTCTTTCCCTCCTTGACCAAGCAGAAACTCTTTAGAACTGCAGACTCTGATTGCTGAGTTCAGGCTGATGACTTTTTCTCCATATTGCGTCCAACCATCTTGCCCTCTTTCTCATGTATACTTCATGTACTCTCCCAGGAAAACAAAAAGGTGAACGCTCACAGATTTAATTCTATTCAGAAGGAGGCACAGAACAATGACTGTTTAGTTTGGTTGTAGTTTACTGACATCATCTATCACAGGAGACTTTGTTCTTTTTTCTCTTTAGTTTCTTGCCAGTAGATACATTTTTTCTTCCCCCCCTCCCAATGAAATTCTATGTAGAACTCCAATATATGAATTAAAAGTTCTTGCTACTTTGAATATTGGAGAAGGAAATGGCAACCCACTCTGGTGTTCTTGCCTTGAGAATCCCAGGGACGAGGAAGCCTGGTGGGCTGCCGTCTCTGGGGTCGCACAGAGTCGGACACCGCTGAAGTGACTTAGCAGTAGCAGCAGCAGCTACTTTGAATATGCTTCACAATATATTTTCCCCTTGCCAAGAACAACTTTCTGTTTTGCAAAGATGGGCTCAATAAAGGACAGAAATGCTATGGACCTAACAGAAGCAGAAGATATTAAGAAGAGGTGGCAAGAATACACAGAAGAACTGTACAAAAAAGATCTTCACGACCCAGATAATCACAATGGTGTGATCACTCACCTAGAGCCAGACATCCTGGAATGTGAAGTCAAGTGGGCCTTAGAAAGCATCATTACGAACAAAGCTAGTGGAGGTTATGGAATTCCAGTTGAGCTATTTCAAATCCTGAAAGATGATGCTGTGAAAATGCTGCACTCAATATGCCAGCAAATTTGGAAAACTCAACAGTGGCCACAGGACTGGAAAAGGTCAGTTTTCATTCCAATCCCAAAGAAAGGCAATGCCAAAGAATGCTCAAACTACCGCACAATTGCACTCATCTCACATGCTAATAAAGTAATGCTCAAAATTCTCCAAGCCAGGCTTCAGCAATATGTGAACTGTGAACTTCCTGATGTTCAATCTGGTTTTAGAAAAGACAGAGGAACCAGAGATCAAATTGCCAACGTCCGCTGGATCATCGAAAAACCAAGAGAGTTCCAGAAAAACATCTATTTCTGCTTTGTTGACTATGCCAAAGCCTTTGACTGTGTGGATCACAATAAACTGTGGAAAATTCTGAAAGAGATGGGAATACCAGACCACCTGACCTGCCTCTTGAGAAACCTGTATGCAGGCCAGGAAGCAACAGTTAGAACTGGACATGGAACAACAGACTGGCTCCAAATAGGAAAAGGAGTACGTCAAGGCTGTATATTGTCACCCTGCTTATTTAACTTATATGCAGAGTACATCACGAGAAACACTGGGCTGGAAGAAGCACAAGCTGAAATCAAGATTGCCGGGAGAAATATCAATAACCTCAGACATGCAGATGACACCACCCTTATGGCAGAAAGTGAAGAAAAACTAAAAAGCCTCTTGATGAAAGTGAAAGTGGAGAGTGAAAAAGTTGATTTAAAGCTCAACATTCAGAAAATGAAGATCATGGCATCTGGTCCTATCACTTCATGGGAAATAGATGGGGAAACAGTGGGAACAGTGTCAGACTTTATTTTTCTGGGCTCCAAAATCACTGCAGATGTTGACTGCAGCCATGAAATTAAAAGACGCTTACTCCTTGGAAGGAAAGTTACGATCAACCTAGATAGCATATTGAAAAGCTGAGACATTACTTTGCCAACAAAGGTCCTTCTAGTCTAGGCTATGGTTTTTCCAGTGGGCATGTATGGATGTGAGAGTTGGACTGTGAAGAAAGCTGAGCACCGAAGAATTGATGTTTTTGAATTGTGGTGTTGGAGAAGACTCTTGAGAGTCCCTTGGAGTGCAAGGATATCCAACCAGTCCATTCTGAAGGAGATCAGCCCTGGGATTTCTTTGGAAGGACTGATGCTGAAGCTGAAACTCCAGTACTTTGCCCACCTCATGCGAAGAGCTGACTCATTGGAAAAGACTCTGTTGTTGGGAGGGATTGGGGGTAGGAAGAGAAGGGGACAACAGAGGATGAGATGGCTGGATGGCATCACTGATTCGATGGACATGAGTCTGAGTGAACTCTGGGAGTTGGTGATGGACATGGAGGCGTGGCGTGTTGTGATTCATGGGGTTGCAAAGAGTTGGACATGACTGAGTGACTGAACTGAACTGAACTGAACTGAATTAGTGACCTGTCTTATCCCACTTCTTTGGTTCTTCATCTAGATAAACACATTTGTATCATTATTGTCATCTTCACACTTCAGTTCAGTTCCATCATTCAGTCATGTCTGACTCTTTGTGACCCCATGGACTGCAGCATGCCAGGCCTCCTTGTGCATCACCAACTCCTGGAGTTTACTCAAACTCATGGCCATCGAGTCAGTAATTCCATCCAACCATCTCATCCTCTGTCGTCCTCTTCTCCTCCTGCCCTCAAGCTTTCCCAGCATCAGGGTCTTTTCAAATGTCAGTTCTTCACATCAGGTGGCCGAAGTGTTGGAGTTTAGGCTTCAGTATCAGTCCTTCCAATGAATATTCAGGACTGATTTCCTTTAGGATAGACTAGTTGGATCTCCTTGCAGTCCAAGAGACTCTCAAGAGTCTTCAACACCACACTTTAAAAGCATCAATTCTTTGGCCCTCAGCTTTCTTTTTAGTCCAACTCTCATATATGTACATGACTACTAGAAAAACCATAGCTTTGACTAGACAGACATTTGTCAGCAAAGTACTGTCTCTGCTTTTTAGTATTCTGTCTAGGTTGGTCATAACTTTTCTTCCAAAGAGCAAGCATTCTTAATTTCATGGCTGCAGTCACCATCTACAGTGATTTTGGAGCCCCAAAAAATAAAGTCTGTCACTATTTCCATTGTTTTCTCACCTATTTGTCATGAAGTGATGGGACCGGATGCCATGATATTAGTTTTCTGAATGTTGAGTTTTAAGCCAACTTTTCACTCTCCTCTTTCACTCTCATCAAGAGGCTCTTTAGTTCATCAGGGTGATATCATCTGCATATCTGAGGTTATTGATATTTCTCCCAGCAATCTTGATTCCAGCTTGTGCTTTCTCCAGTCCAGCATTTTTGATGATGTACTCTGCATATTAAGTTAAATAAGCAGGGTGACAATATACAGCCTTGACATACTCCTTTCCCGATTTGGAACCAGTCTGTTGTTCCACGTCCAGTTCTAACTGTTGCTTCCTAACCTGCGTACAGATTTGTCAAGAGTCAGGTCAGGTGTCTGGTATTCCAGTCTCTTTAAGAATTTTCCATAATTTGTTGTGATCCACACAGTCAAGGCTTTGGCATAGTCAATAAAGCAGAAATGATGTTTTTCTGGAACTCTCTTGCTTTTTCGATAATCCAGCGGATGTTGGCAATTTGATCTCTGGTTCCTCTGCCTTTTCTAAATCCAGCTTGAACATCTGGAATTTCATGATTCACATACTGCTGAAGCCTGGCTTGGAGAATTTTGAGCATTACTTTGCTAGCGTGTGCTGCTGCTTCCAAGTCGCTTCGGTCCTGTCCGACTCTGTGCGACCCCACAGATGGCAGCCCACCAGGCTCCCCCGTCCCTGGGATTCTCCAGGCAAGAACACTGGAGTGGGTTGCCATTTCCTTCTCCAATGCATGAAAGTGAGAATTGAAAGTAAAGTTGCTCAGTCATGTCCGACTCTTCGTGACCCCATGGACTGTAGCCTACCAGGCTCCTCCATCCATGGGATTTTCCAGGCAAGAGCACTGGAGTGGGGTGCCATTGCCTTCTCCTGCTAGTGTGTGAGATGAGTGTGATTGTGCAGCACTGCAACATTATATATAATACCTAGGTGGCATTCAGCGAAGATTTATCGAAGGCAAAGGCCCACTGTTGACAGGGAACAGTGTTCTTACCCTTAGTTTAGTTACCAGTACATTTTAATCCGAAGAACACAAAACCTTTATGACAGCTGGGCACAGGGGCTAGGGAACTGCTGAGATGAAAGGAAGACAGTAGTTTGTGGTCTGACAGAAGCAGGAAATAACAGTATTTTTATTTATTTCCCTAATGGTGAATGATGCTGAACTTCTTTTCATGTGCTTATTTGCCTCTGTATATTCAATTTGGTGGGGCAACTGAGAGAATTTTTTGTCATCTTCTAATAGAATGGCTTGTTTCCTTCTCTTCATGTTTAAAGTATTTTTTATATATTCTGGGCACAAATTCCTTGTTAGATGATTGATTTGCAAATATTGTCTCCTAGTTTACAGCCTGTCTTTTCATCTCTTAATAGTGTCTTTAACATTTTTAATTTATATGAAGTCTAAATTTAACTTATTTTTTTCTTGTACGGATTATACTTTTGGAATCACACTTAAGAATTCTTCCCTTGACTTAGGTAACAGAGATTTCCCCCTATATATTCTTTTCAGAGATTTATAGTTGCATTTAGATCTATGATCCGAGTTAATTTTTGTGTAAGACGTGAGGTTTGCTTCAAGGCTCCTCCCTCCCTCCCTTTCTCTTTTTCCTTCCTATACCAAATTGTTCCAGAACCGTTTGTTGAAAAGGATATCTTTTCTCTGAAATTGCTGTTCCACTTGTCTCCAAAAGGAGTTGAGCATATTTGAGTTGATCAGTTTCTAGTTTCTCTATTCTGTTCTATTGATCAATATGGCTATCCTCCCATCAGCACTACAATTCATAATATAACCATAAATGAAGTTTCAAAATCAAGTAATGTAATTTCTCCAACTTGATTCTTTTTTTTTTTTTTTCATCATTTTAGCTATTCTAGTTACTTGGGCTTTTCACATAAATTTTGGAATCAGCTTGTCTGTATCTACAAAAATCTTCACAAGATTTGATAGAAATTGCATTCAACATAGATCAATTTGGGATGTACTGACATTTTTACTTTGTGGAATTTTCCAGTCTATGAATATAGTATGTTTCTCCATTGAAGGCATTTTAAAAAAATTTATTTTACAAGAGTTTTTTAGATTCCAGCTATGTATTAGAAGACATCCTGTGCATGGTTTGTTAGATTTATACCTGAAAGTTCAGATTTTTTAGAACTATTAAAATAATATTATGTTTTTAATTTGGGTTTCTAATTAATCATTGCTAGACTATAGAAATATTTTTTTTTCTGTTGACTTTGTATTCTGCAACCTTGCTAAACTCATCTAAGTTCTAGAAGTTCTTTTGTAGAGTCATTGGGATTTTCTTCATAGACAATTATTTTGATTTTTTTTTAATGTCCTCATTTATTAAATTTCTTAGGAAAGTGAGGATTGAATAGGGCCTGATGCCATCACTATGAATAACCCCTTAAAGGATCAGAAAAATAAGATTCAGGGTCTTGGGGTTCATATAGCAGAAAAAGACAGCTATCAAGATTGGGAGAAATAACTAAGAAACTAGAATACTTTCCATTTAGAGTGTACATGAGAAAAAGAATTAAGATCAATAACACCTCAATTCATTAAAAAATTGTAAAAAGCAATAAAAGAAAATTCTAGCTTTTATGATGGGCATATTATATTCAATGTTCTGGTTTTTAGGTTGGGTCATGAGGCAAGGAATTATGACACTGCATTTAAATATTACAACCTAAAGCCATTGAAGTTTATTGCTCTCAGAGAGAACACAATATTTAGTACTGCACTGTTGTTAACTCTTGATTGCAACCTTAGATTTAAAAATGTGTCTTAGTATATTAAAGAGATGTATTACAAATAATATGGATTCAAGTCTGTTCTGAAGACCGTGTTCCAGTCCTTACTGAATGACCTTGAGTGAGTTACTTGGTCTCTGCATCTCAGTTTGTTTATTTGAAAAATTGGAATGGTCTGCAAACTATTTCATTTTATGTGTGTGTGTGTGTATATATATATATATATATATTCCACATTCACATATTTTATATATATGTGTGTGTATATATATATATATATTTCATAGATGCTTGGGAAGCAATGAGATTAAATGTCACTGTCACAATTTTACAAATGAAAGTCCCTTGACAAGAGGATTGAGTGATGACCTTGCTCAAGATCACACTACAGATAATGAATCAAGTAGAGACTTGGATCTAAAAGCTCTCGAACTCTCAAGCCCATGTGTTTATTAAGTTATGGAAAGTTCCAAGTGACAAAATCAGGATGCTAACAGAGTCTGGTGGGGCTGCAGAGGGGAGAGGAAGGCAGCCCGCACCACAGGGCCACAGACTAGCCTTTCAGGAGGGACAATTACCTGCCAGGAGAAACTTACTGATACATTGCAATTATCTTGTAAATGTGACCTTTAACAGTGGGACAATACAAAGTTGCCTCAGTGCATTTAAAAAACAAGTATTATCCATGTGTTTTAATTTAAGGATCAAATTGAAGAGATAGAATTGAGTTTTTAATTAGAGCTTCTCCCAGCTACTTAGAAAATTTTCCACTGAAATAGAATGATGATAGATAAGTATCTAGGAGAAATAAGAAAATGAAAACTTCATTGTTTCCTTCAAGAAGTAGACAAGGGGCTAAATTAAGACACACTGAAACCACCTTCAATTTTTTTCTCCCATATCTTAAGGAGAAAAGAAAGCAAGTGAATGAATAGTGTATGCAGCCAGTAATCGTATCAAGGAGGTGCCGATCTCATCTTGAAGATAAAGCTCAACGAGGTGAATGGTCTTCTTTCCAGTTGCATGACCAGCAAACATAACTTGGTACTCAATTCCAGGCTCCCATGATTCCAAAGATTTGCTCCATCCAGTGCTTCATACTGCTTCTCAAAGAGTAAACGATGCTTCTTTCAATTTTGATTCTGAGGCGTGACTTACTAATATTGCAAAGGCATTGTATAATGGATACGCTGTGTGGCATTATCACCACTGCCAAAGCCAGCGAATCATTAACATCTTCAGCTGGGTGGTGTGACTGTTCCTGCCATGGTTATCTTGTCCGCTTTCCATTCAGAGTTTTGGATTAAATATTCATTCACCATTAAAATATTAATGCAGCCTCACTGTTTCTGTAACAAATATTAAATCCTTATGGCCTTTCCAGGCAATGCGTAAGTTGTGCATTTCATATCCCCGAGGAAACTGCTCGCCTGCTGGCCCCTCGTGTTCACAGTTCTGTGCACGCCTCTTGGTTGCGAGAGTCTGGGAGGGCGCAAGAGGGAAGAGGCAAATGATCTGTCCACCAAGCCCCTGCCCAGTCACTTCCTTTCCTCTTACTCGGGGCTAATGCTGTCTTGTCTCTGGTCCAAGGAATACACCAATTGGCAATTCAGGAAGCCAGGAGAATAGAGAAAAGCAAGATCACTGTGATAAAAACACACTGTTAACACTAAACTAGAAATCAAATATTTCAGGAAAGATAATTTCATCCTTCTTCATTATCCCGACCTTACTCACTTTTTTTCCTCTGGAAATGGATCTTTTTTGTTGTTGTTTCAGTTTTTCAGTTTTACTATTATTATTATTTAGGACACACCATTCACATTCACATTTTGGGGAAAGGAAACAATTCATACTGAGAAAGGGCTCTCTTTGTAGTCTCAAAAAGTTTTCTTCACAAATATGGTGCTCAGAATTATCTGGGAGCTTTTGTCAAAATGCAGATTCCATGGCATACTAAATCAGAATTTGACTTTGGCTATGTTTTTAAGAGCTAAGATTACAATACATTTCAATCTGAGATGCCTCAGCTTGAATATTGGGTTAACGAGGCTTTGACTTCAGACTCTGCATTCAGATGTTTATATCTTTCCTTTTCTCCTTTGCTCTTCACTTCTCTTCTTTTCACAGTTATCGATAAAGGACAGAAATGGTATGGACCTAACAGAAGCAGAAGATATTAAGAAGAGGTGGCAAGAATACACAGAAGAACTGTACAAAAAAGATCTTCATGACCAAGATAATCACGATGGTGTGATCACTGACCTAGAGCCAGACATCCTGGAATGTGAAGTCAAGTGGGCCTTGGAAAGCATCACTACAAACAAAGCTAGTGGAGGTGATAGAATTCCAATTGAGCTATTCCAAATCCTGAAAGATGATGCTGTGAAAGTGTTGCACTCAATATGCCAGCAAATTTGGAAAACTCAGCAGTGGCCACAGGACTGGAAAAGGTCAGTTTTCATTCCAATCCCAAAGAAAGGCAATGCCAAAGAATGCTCAAACTACCGCACAATTGCACTCATCTCACATGCTAGTAAAGTAATTCTCAAAATTCTCCAAGCCAGGCTTCAGCAGTATGTGAACCGTGAACTTCCTGATGTTCAAGCTGGTTTTAGAAAAGGCAGAGGAACCAGAGATCAAATTGCCAACATCCGCTAGATCATGGAAAAAGCAAGAGAGTTCCAGAAGAACATCTATTTCTGCTTTATTGACTATGCCAAAGCCTTTGACTGTGTGGATCACAATAAACTGTGGAAAATTCTGAAAGAGATGGGAATACCAGACCACCTCACCTGCCTCTTGAGAAACCTGTATGCAGGTCAGGAAGCAAGTTAGAACTGGACATGGAACAACAGACTGGTTCCAAGTAGGAAAAGGAGTACGTCAAGGCTGTATATTGTCACCCTGTTTAACTTATATGCAGAGTACATCATGAGAAACGCTGGACTGGAAGAAGCACAAGCTGGAATCAAGATTGCTGGGAGAAATATCAATAACCTCAGATATACAGATGACACCACCCTTATGGCAGAAAGTGAAGAGGAACTAAAAAGCCTCTTGATGAAAGTGAAAGTGGAGAGTGAAAAAGTTGGCTTAAAGCTCAAAATTCAGAAAACGAAGATCATGGCATCTGGTCCCATCACTTCATGGGAAATAGATGGAGAAACAGTGGAAACGGTGTCAGACTTTATTTTTCTGGGCTCCAAAATCACTGCAGATGTTGACTGCAGCCATGAAATTAAAAGACGCTTACTCCTTGGAAGGAAAGTTATGACCAACCTAGATAGCATATTGAAAAGCAGAGACATTACTTTGCCAACAAAGGTTCATCTAGTCAAGGCTATGGTTTTTCCAGTGGTCATGTATGGATGTGAGAGTTGGACTGTGAAGAAGGCTGAGTGCTGAAGAATTGATGCTTTTGAACTGTGGTGTTGGAGAAGACTCTTGAGAGTCCCTTGGACTGCAAGGAGATCCAACCAGTCCACTCTGAAGATCAGCCCTGGGATGTCTTTGGAAGGAATGATGCTGAAGCTGAAACTCCAGTACTATGGCCACCTCATTCGAAGAGTTGACTCATTGGAAAAGACTCTGATGCTGGGAGGGATTGGGGGCAAGAGGAGAAGGGGATGACAGAGGATGAGATGGCTGAATGGCGTCACTGACTCAATGGACATGAGTCTCAGTGATCTCCTGGAGTTGGTGATGGACAGGGAGGCCTGATGTGCTGTGATTCACAACTGAGTGACTGATCTGATCTGACTTCAGACAGATTGGGGGTTAGAATTTTGGCTCCACTCTTTATTTATTCTGGGGATCTGGGCAATTTGGTTTTGTAGTTTCCTTATAGATAAAAGTGAGAATAATAATTCTGATTTCAATCAAGACACTAATCTTTTTTTTTTTTTTTTTTTAGAATAGCTATTAAATTCATTGTTGAGGAAACATTTTTCTTCTTTCAATTCTCTACAGCTTCTATTATTTGTATGAGCAGCCTCCTCTTTTGAAGCTTTGAGATACAGTTTGTTTGTTTTTTTTTTACTGATTTTATTTTTTTAATTATTTAATTAGTATACATGTGTTCCCCATCCTGAACCCTCCTCCCTCCTCCCTCCCCACACCATCCCTCTGGGTCGTCCCAGTGCACCAGCCCCAAGCATCCAGCATCGTGCATTGAACCTGGACTGGCATCTCGTTTCATACATGACGTTTCACATGTTTCAATGCCATTCTCCCAAATCTTCCCACCCTCTCCCTCTCTTAACTGTCACCTCCAAAAGCTTCCTTTTGCCCCTTTGTGATCTGTCGTTATTGTTGTTTTAAAGATGTTTAAAATGCTTGAAAAATATGATTTTTGACCATTTGGTGATATGCATGGCACATCAGTTCAGTTCCATTCAGTCGCTCAGTCGTGTCCGACCCTTTGTGACCCCATGAATTGCAGCATGCCACGCCTCCATGTCCATCACCAACTCCCAGAGTTCACTGAGACTCACGTCGATCGAATCAGTGATGCCATCCAGCCATCTCATCCTCTGTCGTCCCCTTCTCCTCCTGCCCCCAATTCCTCCCAGCATCAGAGTCTTTTCCAATGAGTCAACTCTTCAAATGAGGTGGCCATAGTACTGGAGTTTCAGCTTCAGCATCAGTCCTTCCAAAGACATCCCAGGGCTGATCTCTTTCAGAATGGACTGGTTGGATCTCCTTGCAGTCCAAGGGACTCTCAAGAGTCTTCTCCAATACCACAGTTCAAAAGCATCAATTCTTCGGTGCTCAGCCTTCTTCACAGTCCAACTCTCACATCCATACATGACCACAGGAAAAACCATAGCCTTGACTAGATGAACCTTTGTTGGCAAAGTAATGTCTCTACTTTTGAATATGCTATCTAGGTTGGTCATAACTTTCCTTCCAAGGAGTAAGCGTCTTTTAATTTCATGGCTGCAGTCACCATCTGCTGTGATTTTGGAGCCCAAAACATAAACAATCAACAAATAAGATATCTTTACTGATAGCATCAAATTCATATGAAAATAGGTTGGCCAACCCCAACCTGTATACGGGATAATTATACTAGTAAGTCTGGTTAAGCTCCTTCTTTATCACTGCAAAGTTAACCCCAGGATCAGAGGAACTTCTTAAGCTTCTGCATAGCAAAGTGAAAGTGGAAGTCACTCTGTCATGTCCGACTTTTTGTGACCCCAGGGACTACACAGTCCATGGAGTTCTCCGGGCCAGAATACTGGAGTGGGTAGCCTTTCCCTCCTCCAGGGGATCTTCCCAACCCAGGGATCAAACGCACTCTAGGCAGATTCTTCACCAGCTGAGCCACAAGGGAAGCCCAAGAATAGTGAAGTGGGTAGGTTATCCCTTCTCCAGGGGATTTTCAGGAAACTATAAACAAGACTAAAAGACAACCCTCAGAATGGGAGAAAATAATTGCAAGTGAAGCAACTAACAAAGGATAAATATCCAAAATGCACAAGTAGCTCATGGAACTCAATATCAGAAAAAGAAACAACCCAATCAAAAAACGGGTGGAAGACCTAAACAGACATTTCTCCAAAGAAGATGTACAGATGGTACATGAAAAGATGCTCAACATTGCTCATCACTAGGGAAATGCAAATTAAAACTACTGTGAGGTATCACCTCATGTCAGTTAGAAGGACTGTCTTCAAAAAATCTACAGACAATAAATGCTGCAGAGGGTGTGGAGAAAAGGAGACCCTCTTGCACTGTTGCTGGGAATGTAAATTGATACAGCCACTATGGAGAACAGTATGGGGATTTCTTAAAAATCTAGGAATAAAACTACCATATGATGCAGCAATCCCACTATGGGCATTTACCCTGAGAAAGTTGTAATTCAAAAAGACACATGTACCCAATGTTCACTGCAGCATTATTTACAATAGCTAGAACATGAAAGCAACCTAAATATCCATCAACAGATGATGTATACAGAAGTTTTGGTATATATATGAAATAGAATATTACTCAGCCATTAAAAAGGAATGGATTTGAGTCAGTTGAACTGAGGTGGATGAACTTAGAGCCTATTATACGGAGTGAAGTAAGTCAGAAAGAGAAAAGTTTCATATATTAATGCATATATATGTAATCTAGGAAAAATGGTTCTGATGAACCTATTTGCAGGGCAGGAATAGAGAATGAACATATAGACACAGTGGGGGAAGGAGAGAGTAAGATGAACTGAAACGGTAGCATGGACATATATACACTACCCATGTGTAAAATAGAGAGTGAGTGGGAAGTTGCTGTATAACTCAGGGAGCTCAGCCCAGTGCTCTATGATGACCTAGAGGGGTGAGAAGATGGGATGTGGGAGAGAGGCTCAGGAGGGAGGGGATATGTGTATACTCATGGCTGATTTACACTAGCCTATGGCAGAAATGAATGCAATATTATAAAGCAATCATCCTCCAATTAAAATTTAAAAAGTAAAATAATGAAAAAGGAACATACAAGAAGGGACAAGGGAATTTCAAAGGCATAGTTCAAGGAAGCCTAATTGGAAGTCTCCAACATGTTCTCTATAAGGCTTCTGATTTTCAGAATTAACTCATCCTGGGGGAAGAGAGAGTTTCTCTCTGGCAGACTGTGAAGAGGGCTGATTTACTGGAGGATTAATTGTGGCTACTTCATCTCTCTGTAAGTTGATCTTGTGGCCCAGCCCCACCCCCATCCCACCCTTGGCTCACTGAGTTTTGGTACTCTATCCTAGCGCCATTGGAATTCCCCTAGGAGTTTTGAGGAAAAAGTCCTAGAGGTATAGAATTCTATAGCTGTAAGGTAAAATATACCTAGGTATTTCATAGCAGGTAGATGGGGAAAAGATGGAAACAGTGACAGATTTTATTTTCTTGGGCTCCAAAATCACTGCAGATGGTAACTGCTGCCATCAATCCAGGGACTGAACCTGGGTCTCCTGCACTGCAGGCAGATTCTTTACCATCTGAGCACCAGGGGAGCCCATGACAAACCTAGACAATGTATTAAAAAGCAGAGACATCACTTTGCTGACACGGGTCTGTGTAGTCAAAGCTATGGTTTTACCAGTAGTTGTATGGATGTGACAGTTGGACCATAAAGAAGGCTGAGTGCCAAAGAATTGATGCTTTTGAATTGTAATACTGGAAAAGACTTGAGATGTCCTTGGACTGCAAGGAGATCAAATCAGTCAATTTTAAGGGATATTACCTGAATATTCATTGGAAGGACTGACGCTGAAACTCCAATACTTTGGCCACCTGATGCAAAGAGCCAAATCACTGGAAAAGACCCTAATAATGGGAAAGATTCAGAGCAAGAGGAGAAGTGGGTGACAGAGGATGAGATTGTTGGATGGTATCACCGACTCAATGAACATAAGTTTGACCAAACTCAGGGAGGTGGTGAAAGGCAGGAAAGCCTGGCATGCTGCAATCTATGGGGTCACAAAGAACCAGGCATGACTTAGTGACTGAACAACAACAGGGCTGTAGGGTCAAATATACCTAGGCAGAAATCTTGACTCTGTAACCTACCAGCTAATTAGAACTGGACAAGTCTTTTGACTTCTCAAATTCTTAGTTTCTGTACATTTAAATTAAGAAGCATATTATCTTTTATGTTATGTTTAAAAGAGGAGACACATGTAAAACATTAATTGTACCCTATTATTACTCTCATTTCTAATTCTTTTCTTTTGGTGAATACTTGATATTTTTTTATCTTTCCTGAGAAATTCACCAAAATAATTTCTATAGTTTATCCTTTCCTCTTCATTGTATCCTCCCCCGAGACCATCCGTCCTACACGCGCTCCTTAACTTGTTGACTTCTCTGGGAATGAAGGAGCCTGGTAGGCTACAGTCCACAGGGTCGCAAAGAGTCAAACATGACTGAGCGACTTCACTTTCACTTTCTTTCACTTTCTGGGAATATAGAGGATGCTGTAAGCCAGATTACAAATATTGTAAATTTTCAAAAAACATACAGACTATATAAAATGTTTCCCAAAATTGTTTGGCCACTGAACCCTTTCATTTATTAAGCACTTTCTCCTAGTGGAACACCTCACATAATACTCGTGTCTGGCAGACCCTTATATACAGTTGGAAGAAGACTGGGCTTTGGAGAATGAGAGGAAAGAGCTCAGCTCTTGCCTATGCCATTCAGGAGCCGTGTTACTTTTACTTCTCTGAGCCTCCTTATTTCATGTGTAACAGCCCCAAGGTTTGAAACGCACAAAGTAAGACCTGTGCCTGTGTGCTCAGTCAGTCACATCTGACTCTTTGCGACCCTGCAGGCTGTAGCCCGCTAGGCTCCTCTGTCCATGGGGTTTTACAAGCAAGAGTACTGGAGCGGATTGCCATTTCCTTCTTCAGGGGCTGACCCATGGATTGAACTCATGTCTCTTGTGTTTCCTGAATTGGCAGGCAGATTCTACACCACTGTGCCAACTGAGAAGCCCCAAAGCTGGTACATGGTAGGAATATGATCAGCTAAACCATCATCAGTTTTCTTGACAGGATCTAACAAGGATTTTACTTCTACAATAGTCTTTGGTTCTTTGAGATTCTATAGGGTAAATTTTTATGACATTAACTTTTGGAGTGAATCAGGCAGTACTGATTTAATTTTAAAATATGCATGTGTCTTGACTTCTCCAATCATCCTTAAGAAAGACACCTCCAAAAATATTTGCATATAAATACTTTCACAAATATATCAGTACATTGGATCACTGTGTATGATATCTCACATTAAAAATAACCTCCATATCTATCACTAGAGGACATGTTATCAAAATGAAATAGAACAAAACAAAACAGAGCTTTTCACTGAGTAATTTGATGTGGTCATTAAAAAGAATGATATTGATCTGACGGTATAGACATGGTAAGATTCTTCATGGCTGTTTTCCAGTGTCTGTAGCGTAGGGCCTGACTCATTGCAGGCTATCGCTAAATATTTTTGAAATACAATGAATCAATGTCACAATTTATTTCTGAATGAAAAAGCAAGTTGCAACACTATATACCTTTGTGTGTGTGTGTGTGTATTATATGCACACACACATGCATAGACTTTATTTTTTCTGGGTTCCAAAATCACTGCAGATAGTGATTGCAGCCATGAAATTAAAAGATGCTTACTCCTTGGAAGTAAAGTTATGACCAACCTAGACAGCATATTAAAAAGCAGAGACATTACTTTGTCAACAAAGGTCCATCTAGTCAAGGCTACGGCTTTTCCAGTGGTCATGTATGGATGTGAGCATTGTTCTATAAAGAAAGCTGAGTGCTGAAGAATTGATGCTTTTGAACTGTGGTGTTGGAGAAGACTCTTGAGAGTCCCTTGGACTGCAAGGAGATCCAACCAGTCCATTCTGAAGGAGATCAGCTCTGGGATTTCTTTGGAAGGACTGATGTTGAAGCTGAAACTCCAATACTTTCGTCACCTGATGCGAAGAGCTGACTTATTTGAAAAGACCCTGATGCTGGGAAAGATTGAGGGCAGGAAGAGAAGGGGACAACAGAGGATGAAATGGTTGGATGGCATCACCAACTCGATGGACATGGGTTTGGGTAGACTCCGGGAGTTGGTGATGGACAGGGAGGCCTGGCGTGCTGCGGTTCATGGGGTCGCAAAGAGTAGGACACGACTGAGCAACCAAACTGAACTGATACATGCATATGTATATATATACACGTATACATATAAACATGTATAATAATATAGAATATCAGCAGCTGATAACATTGATTCTTTTTTTAGCCTAGATTTATTTACTAATTTTTAATTAATTGTTATTGGAGTCTACCTGCTTTACAGTGTTGTGTTAGTTTCTGACTCCACAGCAAAGTGAAACAGCTCTATGTACACACACATCCCCCCATTTTGGATTTCCTTTCCATTTAGGTCACCATAGAGCACTGAGTAGAGTTTCCTGTGCTACATGGTAGGTTTTCATTAAAAGGAAAACAAATATCCCACTGAATATGCATATATATGGAATCTAGAAAAATGGTATAATGATCTTATTTGCAGAGCTTCAATTCTTGAAGCACAGTTACTCTTGGCCCAAATCTAAATTTTATATCTTAATATTTAAAAATCTTCCTCATGGTTTCTGCAAGTTTCAGGACTTTCCCCCTCATGTCTCTACCTGCTGCTACATATCATGCTGCTTCCATCCTACCCCACTTGAACCTGGGGTGCAAAACTCAATCCTTTTGTCTCTATCTCCAAGAATCAACTCACATCCAAGTCTTTTCTTGTGTTGGGTTCATGTTGCTAGAGAGTTACAGTGTTTTATCAAGCAGAGAGGTAAGAATTGAAACAAGATTGGCTTCCTAGTTTCAGCATCACCCACTTTCCTTCCTCCAGCCCTCTCCCAGCCCATCCTCCACCTTCAGGGGAGCAGCCTCTTTATATATTATATATTTCCTCCCAAACTCTTGTAGCCATATTACAGGCTCCTATTTTCTTACTTACATATTCCCCAAAGAATGTCCTTTATACAATGAATCCCTCTGAATAGGGCAGCTTCCTCCCATCCCATCTAATTGCAATAGTCAATTCATAGTCAAAAATGTGGAAGGTTACACATTATACTATTAATCGTCACCATGTTTGGGGTTATGAGCTTGCTGAGATTGGGGTATATGGTTGGCAAAGGAATTTTACACTTTCATGGGCAAATTTCTATGTTGCTTGAAATTTCTGACACAGTATGATTTTTGTTTATAATCAAATTAAAAAAGGAGATACACACAGTCCCAGTTCCCAATTTCTACCATCTGAATAGAAGAATATGAGGCAAGTGAGAAACTGAGCCTGTTTAGTGACAAAATGCTGCCAAATGAAAGGAGAAACCAACCAAAAGAGACTTGACTCTGTTCCAACTGATAGAACTTAGCACCCCAATGTATTAGGAAAGGGGAGCTTAAATCTTCTTGGGGGATCTCCTAGCAGAGCCTTTCCATATTAAGCAGACACTGAGCCCCGAAAGTGAAAGCCCTTCCATTTAGGCATGAGAAGAGTGTGTTGTTTAAATAAAGTCCCGGTTAATACCCTGGTTGTACACCTGTGAGTGAAAGCTCTGTGGAGAAGCCTGTCAGCAACATCCATTATGCTAAATAGTTGTGGAAGCACCGGGTACCTGGCTGCTGAGATAATAACACCAATGGCATTTGAACATTTTAAAGCTGTGACTAATCTTTGTTTCCTGCTCTTTTCTTATGCTTGAAATTAAATACTGCTCTCTCTTTGGGAGAGCTGATTTCCACAGGAAATGTTACTAATTGATAGCACCGACAGTGGGGAGTGTTCATTTTCCTTGAAGGCCCAAGAAGTCTGACTCTCTGTGACCCCACGGACTATACAGTCCATGGAGTTCTCCAGGCCAGAATACTGGAGTGGGTAGCCTTTCCCTTCTCCAGGGGATCTTCCCAACCCAGGGACCGAACCCAGGTCTCCCACATAGCAGGCAGATTCTTTACTGGATGAGCCACAAGGGAAGCCCAAGAAGTCCATAGGGATGTTCTTTCACTTCACATCTTTCTCTGGCTCCAGAGGCTCATGGGACAGCAGAAAAGAGTTAATTTATAATAATAAAGACAACGTTCCATTGTATGTATTACCATGTCTTCTTTATCCATTCATCCACTGAGGAACACTGAGGTTGCTTCCATGTTCTGGCTATTATAAATTGATATAGACACACTACAATACATGTATTTAAAGTAGATATCTAATAAGAACCTACTGTCTAGCACAGAGAACTCTACTCAATACTCTGTAATGGTCTAGATTGGAAAATAATCTTAAAAAGAGTAGGTACACGTATAATTGATTAACTGCTGTAGAGTGGAATCTAACACAACATTTTAAATTGATTATACGCCAATAAAATTAGTTAAAAAGGGAGAAAGATGATGCTAATCATGATAACAATGGAAGCTAATATTTCAGTGCTTGCTGCTAAATTCTGAAATAAAGAATTTTATATATAAGAACTGACTCTATCCTTTCAAAAGTCTATGAGATAAATGTTATTCAATGCTTCCCTTCAGTTCAGATCAGTTCAATCACTTTGCGACACTGTGGACTGTAGCACGCCAGGCCTCCCTGTCCATCACCAACTCCAGGAGTTTACCCAAACTCATGTCCATTGAGTCAGTGATGTCATCCAACCATCTCATCCTCCGTCGTCCCCTTCTCCTCCTGCCCTCAATCTTTCCCAACATCAGGGTCTTTTCAAACGAGTCAGGTTTTCGCATCAGGTGGCCACAGTATTGGAGTTTCAGCTTCAGCATCAGTCCTTCCAATTAACACCCAGGACTGATCTCCTTTAGAATGGACTGGTTGGATCTCCTTGCAGTCCAAGGGACTCTCAAGAGTCTTCTCTAACACCACAGTTCAAAAGCATCTATTCTTTGGCACTCAGTTTTTTTTACAGCCCAACTCTCACATCGATACACGACCAATGGAAAAACCATAGCCTTGACTAGATGGACCTTTGTTGACAAAGTAATGTCTCTGCTTTAATATGCTGTCTAGGTTGATCATAACTTTCCTTCCAAGGAGTAAGCTTCTTTTAATTTCATGGCTGCAGTCACCATCTGCAGTGATTTTGGAGCCCAAAAAAATAAAGTCTGACACTGCTTCCACTGTTTCCCCATCTATTTACCATGAAGTGATGGGACCAAATGCCATGATCTTAGTTTTCTGAATGTTGAGCTTTAAGCCAACTTTTTCACTCTTTTCTTTCACTCTCATCAAGAGGTTCTTTAGTTCTTCTTCACTTTCTGCCATAAGGGTGGTGTCATCTGCATCTGAGGTTATTGATATTTCTCCCAGGAATCTTGATTCCAGCTTGTGCTTCATCCAGCCCAGTGTTTCTCATGATGTACTCTGCATAGAAGTTAAATAAGCAGGGTGACAATATATAGCCTTGACATACTCCTTTTCCTATTTGGAACCAGTCTGTTGTTCCATGTTCAGTTCTAACTATTGCTTCCTGACCTGCATACGGATTTCTCAGAAGGCAGGTCAGGTGGTCTGGTATCACCATCTCTTTAAGAATTTTCTACAGCTTGTAGTGATCCACACAGTCAAAGACTTTGACATAGTCAATAAAGCAGAAGTAGATGATTTTCTGGAACTCTATTGATTTTTCGTTGATCCAACAAATGTTGGCAATTTGATCTCTGGTTCCTCTGCCTTTTCTAAATCCAGCTTGAACATCTGGAAGTTCGCAGTTTATGTACTGTTGAAGCCTGACTTGGAGAATTTTGAGCATTACTTTATTAGCGTGTGAGATGAGTGCAATTGTGCAGTAGTTTGAGCATTCTTTGGCATTGTCTTTCTTTGGGATTGGAATGAAAACTGACCTTTTCCAGTCCTGTGGCCACTGCTGAGTCTTCCAAATTTGTTGGCATATTGAGTGCAACACTTTCACAGCATCATCTTTTAGGATTTGAAATAACTCAACTGGAATTCCATCACCTCCACTAGCTTTGTTCATAGTGATGCTTCCTAAGGCCCATTTGACTTCACATTCCAGGAAGTCTAGCTCTAGGTTTGTGATCACACCATTGTAATTATCTGGGTCATGAAGATCTTTTTTGTATAGTTCTTATCTGTATTCTTGTCATCTCTTCTTAGTATCTTCTGCTTCTGTTAGGTCCATACCATTTCTATCCTTTATTGCGCCCATCTTTGAATGAAATGTTCCCTTGGTATCTCTTATTTTCTTGAAAAGATCTCTAGTCTTTCCCATTCTATTGCTTTCCTCTATTTATTTGCATTAATCACTGAGGAAGGCTTTCTTATCTCTCCTTGCTATTCTTTGGAACTCTGCATTCAAATGGGTATATCTTTATTTTTCTTCTTTGCCTTTCACTTCTCTTCTTTTCATAGCTGTTTGTAAGGCCTCCTCAGACAACCATTTTACCTTTTTGCATTTCTTTTTCTCGGGGATGGTCTTGATCACTGCCTCCTGTACAATGCCATGAACCTCCGTCCATAGTTCTTCAGGCACTCTGTCTATCAGATCTAATCCCTTGAATCCATTTGTCACTTCCACTGTATAGTTGTAAGTGATTTGATTTAGGTCATACCTGAATGGTCTAGTGGGCGTCCCTAGTTTCTTCAGTTTAAGTCTGAATTTGGCAATAAGGAGTTCATGATCTGAGCCACAGTCAACTCTCGGTCTTGTTTTTGCTGACTGTATAGAGCTTCTCCATATTTGGCTGCAAAGAATATAATCAGTCTAATTTCGGTGTTGACCACCTGGTGATGCCCATGTGTAGAGTCTTCTCTTGTGTTGCTGGAAGAGGGTGTTTGCCACGACCAGTGCATTCTCTTGGCAAAACTCACTGAGTTTGAGCATCTCCTATGGAGGTTCGGGTCAGCAGTAGACTGCCGCAGGGACAGGGGCTCTGGGTGCAGCAGACTTGGGTATGGCATAAGCCCTCTTGGAGGAGGTCACCATTAACCCCAGTTAGAGCTGCCAGAACTTACACAGGACTGGGAAATAGACTCTTGGAGGGCACAAACAGAACTTTGTGCACCAGGACCCAGGAGAAAGGAGCAATTACCCCACAAGAGACTGAACCAGACTTGCCTGAGTGTCAGGAGTCTCCAGCGGAGTTGTGGGTTGGTGGTGGCCTGCTGCAGGGTTGGGGGCACTGAATGCAGCAATGCATGCGTGGGATGTTTTGAAGGAGGTCGCCATTATCTTTCTTACCTCTGCCATAGTTTGAAGTGAAGTTGCTCAGTCGTGTCTGACTCTTTGTGACCCCATGGACTGTAGCTTATCAGGCTCCCGTGTCCATGGGATTTTCCAGGCAAGAGTGCTGGAGTGGATTGCCATTTCCTTCTCCAGGGGATCTTCCCTACCCAGGAATCGAACCAGGTCTCCTGCATTGCAGGCAGACGCTTTACCATCTGACCCACCAGGGAAGCCCTCTGCCATAGTTTGGCCCCAGGTAAATAACAGGGAGGGAACACAGCCCCACCCATCAACAGAAAATTGGATTAAAGATTTACTGAACATGGCCACGCCCATCAGAACAAGACCCAGTTTCCCCCTCAGTCAGTCTCTCCCATCAGGAAGCTTCCATGAGCCTCTCATCCTTCCCCATCAGAGGGCAGACAGACTGAAAACTACAATGCTTCTCTTACAGATGAAGGAAAGCCTCAGTTAGACTAATCTCCTCAAGGTTGGTGACAGGACTAGACTGTCTCTCCCAAAGGAGCCCTGGCAGGAGCTGCTCATGTGACCAAGTGACTGAAAACCATGGAATTTGGGGATTTAAAAGATGTTCTGGGACAAGGGCCCAAAGTCCCTGTTCTACAGCTGGGAACCATGCAGAATCGTAATGGACCTTTGTGACATCCAGACGTGAGTGAGTTGTGACAAGGTCAGGGACCTCTATCTAGCGCCTCTCTGCTTCTCTAGTGCATAATGATGGATCCAAAAGGAGGGAAGTCCTCAAGACTCTATGGACTGCAGCCCACCAGGTTCCTCTGTTCATGGGATTCTCCAGGCAAGAATACTGGAGTGGGTTGCCATGCCCACCTCCGGTGGATCTTCCCAACCCAAGGATCAAAACTGTGTCTTTTACGTCTCCTGAACTGGCAGACAGGTTATTGACCAGTAGTGCCACCTGGGAAGCCTGGGCTTCTCAGAAGACAATCTTTCTCTACCGTTTAGGAAAAACCATCATTTGCCCCCCAGTGAGACTGCTCAAATGGATCAGGCAGACAGAAAGAGTGCTGGCTCGGTGGCATCTGGTTTGAGAATGGGAACAGATTGCTGGCATGTTCTGAAAGCCCATTAAATTTCACTGAATTATTCAGTCCCTTCCTTGCTTCTTCATCAGAGTGATCTGTCTTCTATAATTCCATTCAGTTCTTTCCAACTATCCGATCCTCAGGAAGAAAGCCACGATTTAAAGTGTTCCTGCATAGCTGAGTGTAGAAGGAAATACCTTGATTAGACCCACCTTGATCCCATTTTATCTTATTTCGGCACTGCCACTGGGTAGCGAGGTGGCTGGACTGGGTGGTGAACACCCTGGTGTCAGTGCTTCCAACATCTAGTTGTTTAAACTACTTTAAACTAGATGTTTAAACAACATCTAGTTGTTTAAAGGACCTTCATGAGGTGTGATCAACAGCCCTCTGATGTTCAATTAGATAAACTGGGTATGCTGCTTTACTCCTCTGAGTCCAGCTTCTTCACCTCTAGTTTTGCAAATGAGTTATAGCATCACTTTAACACACACATATTGTGAGGGCTAAGGAGAAAGAAGTAAAAACAAACCTGTTTGCAAATTAAAAAGGCACAGAATACAAGAAAGAGGTCGATTTACCTATTATTACAGTATAGTGGAGCAAGAAACACCAGAGGCAGATTCTTATGATTTGTTGGGCTTTTGTCTTTAACTTTTGTGGGTTTTGATACATCTCAAAAAAAAAAAAAAGAAAGAAAGCTACTATAGATGTAAAATTGATTCAAAGGATTTTAGATCGTGAAGGTTTGAACTAACTGACCTCCTTAACATGCTGGTCAAGGTTGTTGTGTTTACCATTCAGAAACTCAGTCCAGAGATCACAGACTCACTGTTTTGTCTGCCTAGGTTTTTTGGATATTAATATTTTCCTAAATTACCATTCCTTCTAGCTTACATACACCTTTGCAAAAGAATAAAGACACTAAAGGGACCCAAATACATCACTTATGCTCCAAATTACCCCTCTGAGCTAAAAGTCATCCTGGAATTGGGCACATAAAACAGAAAAGGTTCATACCTCTGGAAAACAAACACGGAGTGAATAATAGAGACAAAAATATGATGAGGACTGAACAGGAGAGAGTTGAGCAATTGACTAACATGACTCATTCTTACCTCATTCAAATTTGTTAACAACAACAACAACAACAATAGTAATAGCCTGCAGAAAGGCTCCTATGTGTCAGAGCTCTATCTGCATCATCTCATTTAATCTTCCTAATAAACCTGTGGTGTGAAGGTTAATACCCACTCATACGGGAGGAAGAAACTGAGGATCAAACATATTATGCAACTTGTTCAAGATCACAAAATGAGAAAGGGACAGAAACTTGATTAAAAACCTGTGCTATCTAAATGCAAAACATTTGGGCACAAAATAGCAGGATTTCTCCTAAGGTGAACAGAGTTCCCATGCCTTTCGTTTCTGAATTATGCTTGGCATATAGTCAAAATCCAGACAAATTGTTAGACTCTGCCTCTAGTGTTTCACGCTCCACAATATGTAATAATAAATCAATCAATGTCTTTCTTGTATTTGTTCTGTGCTTTTTATTTACAAGCAGGTTTGTGTTCACTTCTTTCTACTCAGCCCTCTCAATGCTGTGAGTGTTAGTTTAAGTGATGCTATGGCTCATCTGTAAATTAGGTTTTCCTGGATTACCGTCAGTCAGCATTGCTATACAACAGTCCAGAAGGCTGGAGAAATATGAGAAACTGCAGAACAGGTGAAGTTAAATGATAAGAGGATTGAACTATTGCTGGTCCATAAATCACAAATCCTTGGATTTCTTTCCATCTTGAACATCATTGTATTTGTGTGACCCAGAGCAAGCCATGGAAGCTGTCTATGTCTCAGTTTTGATGCCTGTAAATAGGGACTATTGTATCTGCTTCATATCCAGTCCGGTGGGTCCAGAAATCAAGTGAGATGTCAGGACAAGTACTTGGCAATAAAAAGGCATTTTTATTGCCCTTTATGACTCGATGTAAGGGTTTATGGTATCTCTGTCTGAAAAATAACTGTGATAAACTCACATAGGCAAAAGACTAGGAGCAATGTGGGCAAAGACATGAATGGCGGGGAGTAGGAGGTGTGTGGGTGAGCCAAGTGAGTCACATGGGCATTGCAGAGCATGGGAAATATTACAAGAGTCCAGAATTCACCCCAGGATAACATGTCTGTGGGGTGAACTCGAGGTGAGACAGGTGAGCCACCAGAGTGGGTGCTGGGAGAAGTCAGAGATGGGAATGACTGACTCATCAACCCACTTCTGGCCCATCTCCTGGAAATGCAAAGCAGGTGTTAACCCCAGAGAAAACTTACAGTAGGAAAAAAACCTTCCTTTAGTTGATTTTGGGTACCTACTAAGTGTATGGAAAGAGAACACAGGGAAGAGCAACAATTATAAAGAGAATAGTTGTAAGGATAAGGTGATATGTTGAAAAACTATTCAAACAGAGTCTGGAATGAATTAGACATGTGCTAAATGGTAGAGATGATAGTGCATGCATGCATGTTCAGTCCCTAAGTCACGTCCGTCTCTCATGACTCCATGGCCTATAGCCTCCTAGGCTCCTCTGTCCATGAAATTTTCCAGGCAAGAATACTGGAGTGGGTTGCCAGTTCCTTCTCCAGTGGATCTTTCCAACCGAGGGATGGAACTTGTGTCTCCTGAATTGGCAGCCAGGTTCTTTACTTCTGAGCCACCAGGGAAGTCCTCAGTGATAATGGTTATAGGGCTCATTTGATGCTCAGGAAATGTGGAACATAGAGATGCATAATATGTCATGCCTGACTTTAAGAAGCTCACAATCAGTAAGCCCAGAACTAGCGCAGAACAAGAAATACTTTAGAGGGGAATAAGCATGATGGAGCTGGGTAGACTGCCTGCAAAAATGGCTCTGATATTCCATGCATTCCTGTACCAACAACTTTTGTGATGCTTCCTGATAGCTTCCCCCATCAGGAGGCAAGTGGAGACTACCTTGCCAACCCTTGAATTTGGGCCAGTCTTGAGACATGCTTTGTTGGAGAAGAGACTTTGTGCCAGTTTTGAACTTACGTCAGACAGGTTTTACACATTTCTGCTTTTGGTCTTGGCTCTTTGTTGGCTGCCGAGAGGACAAGGGCAGAACAAGAGCAAAATAGATGATGAAAGATATATGTTCATGTCTCCCCTGTGGTCCAAGTCAGCAGTTGGCCAACTGATAAATGATAAGTGATAATCCTAGACTAGTCAACCCCAGTGAACCCAACTGCAGACTATAAACACATGTGTGAGCTCACCAAGGTTCTCCAAGTCTAGCCAGATCGCAAATTCCCAGTGCATCTACAGATAAGTTGCCCAGTGGGGGCAATGACATGTTGTTTTTATTTTCAGACACTAAGTTTTTATGTTGTGTGGTATGCAGTAATAGTCAACAGGTCTAGGAACTGATCTTCAGGTACTGCCATCTTTTCCAAAGATTGTCACATGTCACAACTGGTATATGATGTCATCGACCCCATTTACAGATGAAGAAAGGAAGATTGATGAGGGGAGAAGTAACTCACCCAAGATCACAGGGATAGAGGTGGTAGATCCAGAATTTTACTCAGTACATCTGACTCCACATTCTATGTATATAACACTATGCCATGTTATCCTAAGAATAGTGAAAAATAAAAACTAGATCTAGGGGTTGCTCAGGATGGTTGTCTTGGAGGAAGACAGCAGGACAGGCCATCCTCTAGTCAGGGGTGGGGCTCCTGGAAGGCATGCATCAAAGTCTGAGCAAGAGAACACCAGGAGTGAAAGCCACAAAGGTCAAATGGGATGATTCCTGTCTAACCTCCTTAAGCCATGAGAAAAAGGAAAAGTTGATCATCAGCTGGAAACAGGTCATGAAATAGAAGGGGTCTCAACCCACCCAGTACTCAGAGTGTCACAGGTGAGGTCTCAGGACATGGTGAATCAACTTCCCCACCCCCCCACCCCCCCAAAAAAGATGTGACCTTAGGTGAGGAGGAGGAGAAATGGTGAAAAATTAGAATATCAAAGCCAAACTCAGATCCACCCAGAATTTCCAGTAATCCCTGTCATCCTTTCCCAGAAGAAGGAAATTCAAAAGAAAAGTCTGAAAAGAGTGTTTCAACATCAGAGCCCAAGGAAATCTGCTTCTTGAACTGCACTTGGAAATCCTTCACTCCATCTCTCTCATTATCCCTTTGTCCAAGATTCTTGCTCGTGGTCAATAGGTAGAGAAATTCCTCCAAACTTTTCCCTTGAGATTGATGTTGCTGCTGCTCACTAAAGCATTCTGATCGTATTGTACGGGAAACCTTCTGAGCACATAGAAGGATTACACTTCCAGGCTTCTTGTCATCACCTGGAACATGAGACTAGTCCTGACCAATGAATTGTAACCATTAAGTAATATATGTCTCTTCCATGCCAGGGAATTTAATGGATGAACTTGAAACCAACCAGCGGTCTTTTTCCCCCCTTTAATGCAGAGACCAACAACATTAAAGATGGTAGCTACTCTGCAAATCTGGATCCCTGAGTGACAACAATTAGTTAAATTTCCCTGCCAACTATGATGAATAAGCAATAGGTAAACCTTTATTAGAAGCTGGTTGTTACTAGGGGCTTCCCTGGTGGCTCAGAGGGTAAAGCATTTGCCTGCAATGTGGGAGACCTGGGTTTGATCCCCGGGTTGGGAAGATCCCCTGGAGAAGGCAATGGCAACCCACTTCAGTACTCTAGTAAACTCTTGCCTTTACTAGAGCAAAGCCTATATTTGTCTGGATCATTAAAGCCCCCTTCTCTCTGCTGGTCTAGGTCAGCATTTCTTAAGGTATGTTCTACGGAACATTTGTTCTGAGAGGGTGTCTGTTTAAAGGACTTTATAATGAATAAACCCTGGGATACTCTACCTACCCTATTTTCATCTTGGGAAATTCCCGTTATTTCACTGAGCTGCTTCCACTGGAATCCTCTTGCTTCTACTGATCTGGCTGGAAGCCTATCTAATCCTTCTCTTCTGGCCAGCTCCAGATGATTTTCCCAACTTACTGCCTCAAGCTTCCTTGGAAGGCCATCTATTATTCACTCACTCAGAAAGCATTTATTGAGATTCTACAATGCACCAAGCCCTGTTTAGATAATGCAGAGCAATGAACAAAAGCCACATCCCTCATGCAGTTTACATTCTACAGAGGAGAGACAAGAAGTAAATACATCAGGAAGTAGTACAAGTAATGTAAAATAAGGTAAGGACTAGGGAGAGGAATAAAGCAGAATAGAGGGATGGAGAATAATGGTAGATGAGCTTTTGAATAGAAAGGTTCTATTCTGTTCATGAGGCATATATTACACACACTCCTAACCCCTCACTTGATTATACACACAGACACATGCTTAGGCGTATGTTCACATCCTACCTTACTCCATGGTCCCAGTCATTCATCTCAGATACTTTTGTGTTCACAGCATCAGGCTACCCATTCTCCATTCACCATTCCTTTCCCAAAGTGCTCTGGCAAGATCAGTATTCATAAGCATCATCCAAGTGAAGTGAGAGTCTCTTAGTCGTGTCCAACTCTTTGTGACCCCATGGACTATACAGTCCACGGAATTCTCCAGGCCAGAATGCTGGAGTCGGTATCCTTCCCCTTCTCCAGGGGTATCATCCAAAAAGCTCATTAAAGCACACATCACTGGTATACAACCCAGGCTACCCTAAGTAGGTTGGTCTGTGGTGGGACCCAGGAATTGTTCTGTTAATCGAAGGCCTGGATCACCCTGATGCAGCGTCAGGCCTCAGCTTTTCATCACCTGGGACTGTTCTACCTCTGAGGCTTTGGAAAGAAATTATGCTCTTCCTGAGTATGTTTGTGTGTGTGGTGGTGGGCGGGGTGGGGGCAGTGTCAACAGTTGACTTTAGAGTCATCAAGAGTTGAATCTCCAACCCTTTCATTCTGTTTCCATAAATCTTGCTTATCTAATCTACAGAATGGGGCAGTGATACCTACCTCATTGAGCTGGTGAAAAGCTGAAAAGAGATAATATATGTGAAATGTGATACAAAGCATTGGGAGGGGGGCCCCACTAAGTGAAATTCTAGTTCCTCTTCTTTTCTCTCCTGGAATGATCTAACGGGTTCCACCCCTACCCCTTTAGAGACCCTACAGATGCTCAGGAGTTCCCTAGAATTCTCCTAACATTTTGAAAAATCTCTGACAACACTGAGAGTCAAGAAAGGATGACTTGGAATAGAATGAATGATTTGCCCCAGTTACGCAAAAATTTAGTTTCTCAACCAGAATAAGAGCTGAGGTTGCCGAACTCCCGGATATTCTTTTCACTACTTAGTCATCTCTGTTCTAGTTTGGAGTTAGGCTTTTCTGATTTCCCAAGGAAAGAGAGGGTGTTCTATTTCGAGGCATCACAGTAGTGTGAATATAGGTTAGGTCTCTTCAATCAGACTGCCTGGGTCAAAGCTTTGTTTCCGTTATCTGGTTAGCTAGCTGTTGGGTGGCCTTGGGATAATATATATATAATGTTAAACATATTTCAATGTTGAATACATTTTATTATATATAGGTATTTATGTATGTATTTTTGGAGATTTAAAATTAAGCAGTATAACCTAGAATAGAAATTATCATCATGAACATCTGGTTTCAAGTCTCTGTTCACCAGTTCTAAGATTTTGGACAAGTAGTCTAAACTTCTTGAGCCTCAGTTTTTTTTTTTTCATATCTAAAATGGGACCATGTTATCTGATTCTTAAGTTGTGTCTATGTGTATGAAAGATAGATAATGCATATTTAACATATAGCACAATATCTGGCATTTAGTGAATACTGAATAAGAACTATAAAGAAAGCTGAGCACCAAAGAACTGATGCTTTTGAAGTGTGGTGTTGGAGAAGACTCTTGAGAGTCCCTTGGACTGCAAGGAGATCAGTCCTGGGTGTTCATTGGAAGGACTGGTATTGAAGCTGAAACTCCAATACTTTGGCCACCTGATGCGAAGGGCTGAATCATTTGAAAAGACCCTGATGCTGGGAAAGATTGAGGGCAAGAGGAGAAGGGGACAACAGAGGATGAGATGGTTGGATGGCATCACAGACTTGATGGACATGGGTTTGGGTGGACTCCGGGAGTTGGTGATGGACAGGAAGGCCTGGTGTGCTGCCGTTCATGGGGTTGCCAAGAGTCAGACACAACTGAGCGACTGAATTGAACTGAATAAGAACTGACATATCTGTAACATATATCTCTATCAGAGTTTGAAAGACTCGGGACATCAGACCTGGTGAGAAGTTGACTAGTTCATGAACTCCAGGAGCATCAAACTCAACACCTTGCTAAGCAGCCTCTTGTAGCACTTTTAAGACTCCCTTCACCCTCTGCATCCCCGGATAAAAATGACAACATCTACTTCAGAAGAGAAAATTAGGTTTTATTCTACAAGGTCTGTATCATTTTTACTGGGCAAGGCTTTCTCATACTGTGGCTGTCTTTCGTTTGATGATAACTACTTGGGGTTTCTATTGCTTGTCCTGTGCATCTGTACCAGCCCACTTGACCATCACCTGCTTCCTGAGCTGAACTATTTCAATCTGCTCTCTATCTCTAATGTATAACTTACATCCTGTCTGAACCATCTCATAGTCAAAAGATCAATATTTTAAAATTACCGTCAATAAACAGAGGTGCCATTTGAGGCTTTCCTGCATGCGGGGTACTACTTTAGGCATTTTTTAAACTTAATTTTACACGTAATCATATTTAATCCTGATAAAAAGTCTTTGCAAATGATATAGCTACCATCATTTTAATATGAGGAAACGACGGGTCTGAGAGAGGAAAAGGGTGAAAAGGTAACCAAAATCAAAGATCTAATGAGTGCTTTGAATCCAGGCATGCACGACTCCAAATTTCATGAGAGGAAATGTTATCTTGCTTTGTTTATTTCTGTTAATGTTCTATAGATTGAGGAAATCTCCCCATTATTGAATTCAATACTTGGTTAAGATGAATATTCAATTTTCTAGTTAGAGCCTCAGGGACTTACTTAATTAGGTATTTTACTCTTTGAATTGAAAACTATTAATGCAGATACAGGAAAACCACAGAGAACAAATGTATGGCTTACTCATTATAAAGCAACACCTTTGCGACTGCTACCCAAGTCAAGAACGTCAACTTTACCTACTGCTTCAGAAGCCCTACTCTGTGTTTTGACCAGATCAACCTTCACTTTCTCTTCTAGAATATAACTTGACCTCCTTCTAGTAACTTCCTTCTGTTTCTTTATAGTTTTGTCTCCCAAGAGACAAACTATAATCTCCTTAGAGATTATAGTTTAGCCCTGCTCACTAATTTTTTTTTTTTTTTAACACTGATGAGAATTTAATCTATAGGTTCACCTTCTACCTTTTGATTTTCCTTCCATTTCATCTGTTGGAAAACCTATGGCCTTTGAGGAGTGTAACATAGCCTGGATTTGTTTGCTGTGCACTCATGGCACAGAAGAACCTGTTCCCGTGTCCTCTGTACTCCCTGCAAGATGGCGGCTGGATGCCAATGCCTGCTCAGCCTCAGCTCAACCCCTCTGGTAAAGTGTAAGTGGTGATGAGTTCTCCCCTTAGCAAATACACCTAATCAGTATATGAAATATTCCTTTCTTCAGAAATATCCCTACTTCCTTCCCAAAGGAGGATACTGCCACATTCCTGACAGGTGAAGCATTTCAGGGAACAAAAAACAGAATTAAAAAGTGTTTTGTAGGACATGAGCAGTCGTTTTCAATTTTTCTTCTCATCTTTCTCTTTCTCCCCCTCCGCCTCCTTTTCCTTCTTGACTATTGAGAATTTATTTGAGATTTAATCTTTTTCGACTCCAAAGTGATAGACAGAAGGAGCAATTGGTCGGGTTTCCTATGGGGGCGTCAAATTAGCCCACCTTTGCATTTTTTAGGGTTCAAATTGAGAGAGACAAAGAAGCTTGGCTTGTCAAGCAAGGACTGATGGACTGTGCCGACACTGATTAGAATCTACGTCTCCATTGAAACTAAGGATAGCTAATGTGGTTCCTTCTGAGATTTAGAGAGTTAAAGATGCATGTTTCTCTCTTCTTTAATGATCCTATTGATCTTTATGTTCTTGGTTTACTGAGTAAAAAAAAAAAAAAGTTGAATATAATTGTGTCCTTGAATTTGGGTCAAGACTCCTTTGTGTCTAAATCCTACCCACTACCACTTATTTCATGGCTGGGTAATTTTGGGGAAGTTCCTTAAACTCCTTGTGCTCCTTAACTGTTAAATAGGAACATGCTAGTCTCCTTCCCAGGGCCGTCATGAGCCTTCAATAAGGTAAGATCTGTACAGTATATGGCGTAATGCCAGGCACAGTTCAAGTGCCACAACACATGGGTTTCCTGCATTCTTGTCATTTGTCTCTCAGCAAATCTTAAAAAAAACCTTATTTTTTTTCCTCATGTTAACATCAAATGGAATTGGAGACTTAAGCTAAATGAACATCTACAGCAGTACTGCAGGTAAAGGTTATTTAAAACACACACACACACACACACACACACACAAATAAATAAAAGTTTTCATTTTTGTTTTAGAAAGAACGGGCAATGTGGAAAGATGGAGAAACTTTCTAAGGATGCTCTGAAGGGGAGAAAACCAGAAGGGAGGGAAGACTGACACAGATAAAAAGATGGGATAGTACAGGGCGTATACAGGGATCGGTTGGCAACTGGAAGAGCTGCAATCAAAGGTGGACAGAAGGATGCAGAGGTAATTGAGACTGAAATGCTAAACCTGGGCATGGGCGGAGGCACTGATGTGACCCCAAGAAAGGATGACTAAGCTCTCAGTGGGTGATGACACACCTGATCCTAAACATAAAATGTTAAAAAAAAAATCAAAACAGGTGTTTGGTGACTCAAACCTAGGTAGAGAGTCCCCAGACACTGGTGAGGATAAAAACACCAAGGAAGGAAGAATATTTTGGGGAAGATTAATTATGTTTGAATAACATTGTTTATTTTTATTGCTATAAAGCAGCCTCACAATTCAGTTTTCTTTCTTTTTTTCTTTGGCAAACAGCATCTCCACCAGGAAACACCCATGGATTTCTGTGTCTCACGCTGAGTTCCGTCTGTTGCCGTATTACTCAATGGCAAATGGCACCCATATTTTTCTTTGTGGAAGATATATTTATTTATTGGAATGTAAAAAGCATATTTCTTTTGGTTGATTTGATTTTATAAAGGGGTCATCGCAGTTAATTCTAAATATTTGAAATCTGAGTGATTCACTCAACCACTGCTATGAATGTTTTCACTGAGAAGAGATGCAGCTGGAAAAGATTCCTATCTTTCAGATGGCTATGGTAACCACAAAGCTATGGTTTTTCCATCAGTCACGTACGGATGTGAAATTTGGACCATGAAGAAGGTTGAGAGATGAAGAATTGATGTTTTCAAATTGTGGTCCTGGAGAAGACTCTTGAGAATCCCTTGGACTGCAAGGAGATCAAACCAGTCAATCCTAAAGGAAATCAACCCTGTATATTCATTGGAAGGGCTGATGAAGCTGAAGCACTGACTCACTGGGAAAGACCTTGATGCTGGGAAAGATTGAGGGCAAGAGATGGGGATGACAGAGGATGAGACAGCTGGATGGTATCATCGACTCAGTGGACATGAGTCTCAGCAAACTCTAGGAGATAGTGAAGGACAAGGAAGCCTGGTGTGCTGCACTCCATGAGGTCACAAAGAGTCAGACACAACTTAGTGACTGAACAACAACAATGGCAACTACTCATGACTAGGTAGACTCTTTGCACAGGAAGACGGCATGGGGTCATGAAAGAGGAAATGGGTTAGGAGCCAACACTTCTGTAATCTCTTATAAGCTCTGCTGGTAGGCTTGTTGTAGACCTTGGATTAGCTAGACTGAATGTTCAAAGGGCATAGATTCTGAAGACACAATGGCTCAGGTTAAACTTCTAACTTTATCACTATGCTGTGCAAATGTGGGTCCTGCTCTGAGTATCAGTGTCCTCATCTGAAATGTTTAAATAGTATTAGCAATGTGCATTAGCAAGAATGAGACTTTAAATGAAGTACTTACTCAGCAATGAGGCTCGCAGACAATTCTCATGAGAAGAATATTCCTATTTTTTCAGAATCATTAACTGTAAAATAAGGCAGTAATTACCTGCCAGTTGTCGAGAGTTGCAAAATTCAAAACAAATGTGTATTTTTGTACATAGATGAGAACTTTATAAATCATAATGAAATTAATATTTGAAAATGTCCTTGTGCGCGTGTGCTCAGCCATGTCTGACTCTTTGCAACCCTGTGGACTCTAGCCTGCCAGGATCCTCTGTCCATTGGCTTTCCCAGGCAACAATACTGGAATTGGTTGCCAGTTCCTTCTCCTGGGGGATCTTCCTGACCCAGGGATTGAACCCAAGTCTCCTGTGGCTCCTGCACTGCAGGTGGATTCTTTACTGGCTGAGCCATCAGGGAAGTATGCCTTACTTAGGCATACTGTTAAATAAACGGGGAGGAAAATAAGACGCAAACAACTGATGCTTATTACGGAGTGCTATTATGTGTACAGTCCATGCCTGGTGCGTTTACTAGTTGTGTAAGTCAGGGCAAGTGGTACCAGTTGCTGTAACAAATAATCCCTAGAAAAGCACTTTCATACTGTGTGCGTCACAGTCCCAGTGTGGCTGGAGCAGCATTCCTGTCTTTGATGGTACCTTTCATCTCAGCTCTCCTCCAGGACCTCAGTTTCCCGTGGGATTTTCCTTTACATCCAGCCTGCAACACGTGACGAGAAGGTTCTAAGCTCTATATCTGGGTTTCACAACTGCTCCATTCTTTGGACTATATTTCAGCACTAACACCCTCACTTGGCTATAAAGGATCTGGGAAGGCTACTGTGTTTCCAGACAGAAAATGAAACATTTTTCTGAACACATACTTTTGCCTCTGCTATATTACCTCATAGAAGGTCTGCAAAATTGTTGCAAGAGAGGACTTGTTATATATAATTTGCAAATAAGATAACAGAGGTTTTGAGCTATTAAATAACTTACAAAATGCCACGGAATTATCAACAGACAAGCGTGTGGCCCTCAAATCACCTGCAATTTCAAAAGTCTTGAGTTGGAAGCACAGGCAGAAGAACTTGGAGGGAGGTCCATTTGTCCGGTCAGATCATCCAAAAGAAATATTCACATATTAATGGCCATGGATTGTATGCATTCAGTGTTGAGCTTCCAACAGTCCCAAATAAATACATTAAGAAATAATCTTCTCCAGAAATAAATTTGCAGCAAAATTACAGTGCATGAGAAAAACTGAGATCCTTTATGTGCCAAGAATTGAGGTAGAAATATAGAGTACAAACAGTACATGACTATAATTCCTAGCCTCCAAAAGTTTTGGCTTAGTGGAGGAAAAAATGTAATTTTTTTTTTTTTTTTTGCATAATGCACATGCATGCTTACTCAGTCATATCTCACTCTTTTCAACTCCACACACTATAACCTGCCAGGCTCTTCTGTCCATAGGATTATCCTGGCAAGAATACTGGAGTGGGTTGCTGTTTTCTCTTCCAGGGATCTTCCCAACCCAGGGACGGAACCTGGGTCTACCAAATTGGCAGGTGAATTCTTTACTACTGAATCGCCTGGGAAGCCCCTTTACGCATAATACTTAACAAAAATGACATCATTAGGATAAGAGTACATACTTGCAGAAAGGCTACATGAGATACATTTTAAAAGATGAGGCTTTGGGGTAAGAATAACTGGGTCTGAACTTCACTCAGATGTGTGACTTTGAGTGAATCGTCTCCTCATTTGTAGGAAGGAAGTTTTAGCAACTAATTATATCATGCTGCTGCTGCTGCTAAGTCACTTCAGTCATGTCCGACTCTGTGCCACCCCATAGATGGCAGCCCACCAGGCTCCCCCGTCCCTGGGATTCTCCAGGCAAGAACACCGGAGTGGGCCACCATTTCCTTCTCCAGTGCATGAAAGTGAAAAGTGAAAGTGAAGTCGTTTAGTCGTGTCTGACTCTTAGTGACCCCATGGACTGCAGCCCACCATAACATCATGAAAAAGAAAATATATCTGTATAAAGGGTATCATATATGTATTTTTTTAAAAGGCAGATGTTCACAAAATATTTGTTGTCTTCTTCCCCTCATGACGTAATAGTATAGAAATAATAAAAAAATACTGCCATTTGTTAGAAGTGTTCTGTGCCCCATTTGACATGCTGGGCACTTATGTACTTATCCTATTTAATTCTCACTAGCCTTTTCTGGAAGAGACAGTCACATGTCTGACACCACATCAAAGAGATAACAGCTGACACCGGAACCCTGGGCCTCTGGACCCAAGTCCACCCCTTCCTCCCAGTATTCTTCTTTGGCAGTTTAGGTCATCGGGTCTAATCGTTACTTGTGCGTTGACTCTCTTTTTGAGATGTATATTTAGGCATTGAGAATATTTTCTTGAATACTTCTGATACTAGAAAACTCACACTTTATAGCAAACTTGATGGCATATATCAGGCAACTCCCATGTGCTAAGTCAACTTCAGTCATGTCTGACTCTTTGTGACCCTACACACTGTAGCCCACCAAACTCCTCTGTCCATGCGATTCTCCCAGGCAAGAATACTGGAGTGGGTTGCCATATGCTTCTTCAGGGAATCTTCCCAACCCAGGGATCACACTTGCATTTCTTAAGTCTTCTGCATTGGTAGGTGGATTTTTTACCACTAGCACCATTGGGAAAGCCCCTACACTTTAGGGCAAACTTTATGGCATTTATCAGGTAGCTCTGGGGTTAGCAATGTATTTCAGTTGGACTGGAATTTCTTTTCATGTAATTTTCATTCATTGGTCCTAGTTCTGCCTTCTGGATACACAGGAGGACAAGTCTACTTCTTCTGCCTTAAAGACACAACCCGAATGTTTAAATAGATTTATGATGAGCCTGAAGTCTCTCCTTCTCTGGGAAAAAAGCATTCCCTGTTTCTTCAACTTCTCTATGACATCTAAGCCCTTTGTTCACCAGTAGAGTGACCTCTGGGGAGTTTTCAATTTGTTAAATCTTTCTGAAAGCACTATGCCCAGAAGCAGAGGTGGTTTCCAGTTAGAGCCCAGAACACTGCACAGTAGCCTCTGTTTTGGATTCAGAATTTTCATTCATAAGAGTCTGAGATCTCCCAAGCTTTCCTGGCAGCTTTATCATTTTATTGGCCCCTGCTTTCCTTGCCATCATATTATATGCCTCAGCTGATGAATTACAGGAAAATAGGGTAAGAAGGAATCTCAAAGATCATTCTTGATAAAAGAAGAATTGAGGTCTAATCACCTTCTCCAGTGGGTAGAAGAACCATTTCCACATCCTTCTTCCCCTCTGCCCATCCATCTAACAAGTATTTCTTGAGTGCTCACCATGTGTCTGTTGGGTGACAGTGCTATACAGAACAAAACTGTCCCCTGGAACTAACAGTCTAGATCAGGATCCAGACCTCAGTCAAGTAATTTCGATTAAAATATATGTATATTACTCTGAGATGAGGACAGGGTAAACAAAAGATTAGGGAGGGGAATTCCCTGGCAGTCCATTGGGCTTCCCTTGTGGCTCAGCTGGTAGAGAATCTGCCTGTAATGCTGAAGACCTGGGTTCGATCCCTGGGTTGGGAAGATCTCCTGGAGAAGGGAAAGGCTACCCACTCCAGTATTCTGGCCTGGAGAGTTCCATGGACTGTATAGTCTGTGGGGTTGCAAGGTCAGACACGACTGAGCGCCTTCCACATCACTGGTTAGGACTCAGTGCTTTCATTGGAGAGTCCCAGAGAGATCCCACAAGCCTTGCAGTCAATAAAAAAGGCTGCTATGGGAGAGGGACCTTAGTATAGTATACTAAGTATACTTAGTATAGTATAGGGTGCTATACTAAGGGACCTGCTCTAGCCCAGAGGTGAACACTATGTACCCTTAAATAAAAAAAAAAAAAATTTTTTTACTGTACTATTTTTATAATTAAATTCACTGTATGTAATGAAATAAAGATGGCCACCAATTCTTTGTCACTCCTCCCTGAGATGTGGTGTCTGTTTCCACTTTTTGTGGAATCTAGGCTGGCCTGTGACTGCTCTGACCAATGGAATGTGGGGAAGTCATGCTGTGGCAGTTCTCAGCCTTACCCCGGGAGGACTGGCAGATTCTACCGTGGTCTCCTAGTCCTGAGCCGCCTTGTAAGAAGTTTAACTACTTTATTAGAGAGACCACATGGAGATGCCTTGAAACTTCGTGAAGAGAGAGAGGGACCCAGCTAAGCCCAGCCTTCCAGATTCTTCCATCAATTTGTCCTCCAGACCGGAAGAGCCATCAGCTGAGTACCACCAGTGACCCTGGGTGATGCCCCATGGAGTGGAAGCACTGCTCAACCAAACTGCTCAGCACAAAGTTTCTAAGCCACAATATCATGAGATATATAGATGAGCTAATTTTTGAGGTTGGGGGGTAGTTTCATATGCAGAATATGATACCAGAACATTGCATTTCCCCTTCTCCTTTGGAAAGTTCTGTTATTTCAGTATCCCGGAAATCACATGGGTTTATTCACTAAATATGCATTTTTATACCTACTTTATAGATTATAGGGATACAGATATGGGAAAATAATACAGAACATTGTTAAGGATACAAGCCTGGGAGACAGATCTTAATTCGGATCCGGTACCTGCCACTTAGGTGTTGAATCATCTTAAAGTTTCTTGACCTCTCTGAGCTTCCTTTTCATCATCTTTAATGTGGAGATAAAAATGCCTAAATTTATAACTTTGTGGTGAGGAGTAAAGGATAAAAATATATGTGAAAAGCTTATTTTAGCTTTCTGGCATGCGGTAAGTGCTCAATAGAGCAGCTATTTTTTAATCATTATCTTAAAATATAATCATTACCCTTAAGAATTTTAGTGAATGGTGAAACTACTGAATGATGGGAGAGAGAGCAAGGATGAATGAACCATAATGGAGGAAAGTATAGGACAGTATTGTACTCTGGTAGAAGGAAAGGGCTTTTATTCCAGTCTTGGGGAATTCCAAGATTTAGTTATGATGGAAGAGATTGAGATTTAGAACTGAAGGATGAAGGCTGAGAGTTAGGCTTGAAGGATTAGTAGCAGGCAGTTAGCCAGGGAAAGGTGAAGTTTGGGCAGGAGAGTAGGTGACAGACTCCAAAGGGAGAAAAGCATTTGATAAGTTCAGTAAACTGCAGGCAGCTTTTCATAGGCAGAACATGGGATCTGTGTTGTCTTCCTATATTTTGCTGAACTTTACCCAATGGATCTCCTTGGGACACTGACTCTAGTCCAGTGTGCTAACTATTCTTCTAATCCAATCTCCATTTTAGAAACCTGATAACTTTCTTTAAATTGTTGCTGGAAATCTTGAGCAGGGCTAGGCTTAACCTCTATGCCCTGAACACCACTGTTAGAATTCTCCCCGTGGATACACAAACAAAGCCCCCACAAAGGATGAGATTAAAACAAGGAATATCAACAAGCATGTGTAGAAATAGCCCACCACAAAGGACAGTAGATGTACAGAAGCAACTCCAGGTATGTGAGATACTGTTAATACAATGACCTGAAGTATATTGGGTTGACCAATAGTTCATTTGGATTTTTCCATAGCATCTTACGGAAAAACTGGAATGAACTTTTTGCCAACCCAATACACACACACACACACACACACACACACACACACACAGACACACACACACACACATCTCACTATAAAAGCAAAATAATTTTTCAAAAGAGAACTTAGAGTCTGAAAACTCAATTGAGAATCCGAACTGTATAAAACCAAAGAGAGTTTCAAACAGCAGTTTAGACACAACTGAAGCCTGAATTGATAAAACAGAAAATAAATTTAGAAATATTGCTCAGAATGTAACACAGATCCCAAGATTTAGAAAACAGTACAGTGAAGCTCTAAGTCAGGGAGGCTGTGTGGTTTGGTCATTCAGAAAGCATGTCTTCATGATGTCTACATTATGAGGCTTAACTCTGAAGGTGGATGCTTTGACAGGTCGTGGTCAGCTTCATTATGAAGAAATCTTCTTTACCCAAATAATATCTTTCTCTTTCTGCCATTCTTTTGCCTGGATGGCCCTCCTAATCTATCCTTCTGCCTCAAAGTGGTAGGTCTACAGGAGCTGAGGCACAGATTCCAATGCTTCCAAAGGAAAGACAGGGGGAGATTCCAAGAGCTACTTGAACGACTCAAGTGATAATGCCTGTCCTAAGGAAGCATATTTCTGAAATATTTTGAGCTACATAGAACTATATAAATCTTTAACTTCAAAGTACTTCCAGCTCTGTCCGTGTACCTAAATATTATATTTTTAGCATAGTTAGCAGCTACCCTAGTTAAAGTTGATCCAAGCAAATAGTTCTGTCCCTTTCAACCTGCCAGGATCCACAGGCAACTTCCACCGGTGAATTAAACATTTTGTCATCCCTCAGTGAAAGTTATTTCTGGAGTGGTTATAATTTAAATCATTTTTTTATAAGAATTTATGGGCACTTAAACTTAGGTACTGTCTGTAACTGTGCTTTATGGGCAACATAAATGATTCTGGGCCTTTTTCTTCTTTCCCTGCCTGTTCACATCACAAAAAATCATATATCATACACAGAGACGTCTCGCACGTTGTAAATTTTCTTTGCCGGATACTATAGGTGGAGGACAGATGTATGAGAAGGTGCTGGCACGGCACAGAGATGGATGGAAGAAAGAAGGGGTTTTGTTATCTCTCACAGGAGCAAGAACTGTTACATTGTATAAAAATCCTTTTAATGGACATCATTGATGGCTTTGGTACAATTTTCAATTTCCTGAGGTAAAAAAAAAAAACAAAACTCAGAGGTCAAACCAGTTGTTAGCTATAGTGTCTGGTGGGGGGCTGTTATTGGCTGAATTATGTCTCCCTCCAAATTCATATATTTAAGTCCCAATCCCTTAGTTTGTAGCATGTGACTGTATTTGGGATAGGGCCTGTAAAGAGGTAATTAAGGTAAAATGAGGTCATATGGGTGGGCTTTATTCAGTATGACCCGTGTTCTTGTAAGCAAGGGAGATTAAGGCACAGACCAAGGGGCAATGGTGTGAAGACCCAGCAAGAAGGCAAGCGCCTGCAAGCCCAGGAGAGAGGTCTCGGGAGACACCAAACCTGCTGACCCTGTGGCCTAGGATGTCAAGCCTGCAGAACTATTAGAAGACACATTTCTATTGCTTACATCATCCACTTTGTCACAGTAGCCTGAACTATTAATAGTGGAGCAATAACACCCCTCAGACAGGCTGGAGCTAGGGAGTCCAAGACAAATCAGGCACGCACTCCATCATCACAAGGACATCATGCGGACTTGCACAGCCCCACAAGCAAATACCTTCTTCAATTTCTATCACAGGAAATTTGCTCTAGTCCACGCCCTGCCTCCAACAACAATCGAGAGACAGTCTAGCACCAAACTCCCCTTAAACCTCTCAATAGGGGTATTTGGACTGAGGTGGTATTTTCTGAAAATTCCCTGGACTTTCTCAAGAAAGGTCTCTGTATTTAGCTTAACAGGGCGTTTTTCCATTCATCCATTTAAAAAAAAAAAAATTTTTTTTTTTTTTGAGTGCCTACTACATTCCAGGCACTGGGTTAACTTCTAAAAGGGAACAGCAATCAAAAGACATTTATTAAGCACCCGCTATGTGCCAGCACTACACTCAGACATTAAAAGGAAGACACTTCAATAGATACTTGTTAAATACCTTCTATGAACAAGATGCTGAGCTCTTCTTTGTGGGAGGGATGTGGAGTTGAATAAGACATGAGCTCTGCCCACCACTGGCTCACAATCTTTCTGCAGAAATGGATAAATCAAAAGTATCTCTCTAGCACAAGGGGGGATTATGATAGAGAGGCAGTCATATTTCATAGGCACCCAGGGAAAGGAAAATACTTTAACCAACAGGATTTGAGAAGGTTTTTGTATTATAGAAGATGTGGATTTTCAGTATAACAGTGAACATTTAAGCAGAACTTCCCAGGAGAAGATGGGGCAGACATCTGAGCTACGAGTACTGGAAAAACACCTACTGTATGCACATCCCTTGTGATAACTAACATGTGGTAAGGAGGATGGGACTCTTGATCGTAAGAAGGTGACGGTTTTGTTGGCACAGAGTCCAGAACACTTTGGGAGCTGTGCAAAGTGAGATGTCTTGCATAGGAGTAGAGTCCTCCTCAACCTGATGTTTGGGCTCATATCATTAATGTCCATGAATCTTTGTCTTCTCTTCCATAAAAAGTGGGGGTTGTGCTAAGCCACTTGTTTCCAGATTTCTGGATTTCACAAACCAGTACACTTTAGGAAAACCAAGAGCAGAGTGCAACATGTTTCCACTTTTGCCAAGTGAGGACATTAAATTGCCCACTATGTTCTGTCCTACTTTTCCTAGCCAGTGGGCTAACCTGGGAGCCACCCCATTGGATCTACTGGGCCCAAGGGCTGCCCAGCTCTGAGACTCTACCCTCTGGGAAGGGCAACACAAACTATTTTGGAAGATTCTAAAGTTTAAATTATAGCTTGTAAATTGGTGGTCCATGGGCTGAATTTGACCCGTGGCTGTTTTATTTGGACTGCAATGTGTTTTAAAAGAATTTGGTTCAGATGCCAACATTGAAAAGTGGTGAGGTTCATATAAAAATCCAGATTTCTCTTTGTTTTTTTTTTTTTTTTTTTTAATGGAGTATCTGGCAACATTGCCTGCCAACAGTTGATGGGAACTGCTCCTCTTTCAATGTGGGTCCTCTCCCCCAGCCCCCTCCCCCAGCTTATATTCCTTTCAGCTACCTGAAGAGCATTTAGTTTGAGATTTCCAATTTAAATCTTTTGCAGTGAGACTTGGATATGGGGACTCCACTTTCATCAATGAGTCTCAGTTCTCTTATCAACAAAACAGGTATAAGGAGGATTAAGTAAAGAGATCAGCATGAGTATTTTGGAAGCTGTAAGTGCTGAACCAGTAGAAGGTTAGAGGAATTTATAATCAATGGTGCTTTGGGATCACAAGTTTACTGAGCCAGGGACTTCAGATATTAGAATAAATAGGATGATTCTGTATTCAGGGACTTCAGCATTTGTAAGTAGAATATAGTTGGGAAGTGAGAATAGACAGGATAAGAAAGTAGAAGTGAGAGAAGTTCAGATAATGTTTGTCTCTGAGATGGTGGTGAAGGCAGAAACTCTTGAACTGTAAAATAACAGGGGCACCATTGTCATAAACCTAAGTCATGGTTTATCTTTATTATTATTGTCAGTGATTTTCATTACGCAGAAGTATTCTGGACGACTGACATCAAACAATATAACCATTACAAACTCCACTTACTAAAGCCCTACTCTCTGCCAGGCATGTGCTCCCCAGCACATTTAACTATTCAGCTTTATACCAAACATGTACTATGACTCAGCCATATGCCTAGACCTGGGGATGATGCATGGTCCCTGCAATCAAAAAGTTAAGTGGGGAAGACAGTTACATACATGAAAACATATTTCATGATCAGTGTAGCAAGTGCAAGTCCATGGTTCTATATATTGTGCTATATAATTGAGGGATCTAGCCTAGTCTAGGAGGGTCAAAGATGTTCCTGAGAAAAAAGTGTTTAAAATTAAGCCTTACATGTGTGTAGGAGTTAACCAGAGAGCAGAGGTGAGGAGAGTTGTGAAGACAGAGAACAGACTTCTATGCATTATTTATCTTAGGCCTTACAAGGATTATTCCCATTTAACAGATTAGAAACTAAAATTCAGAATTACTCAGTTAACCCATAAACAGCAATGTTGGGATTGGACCCCAAGTCAGACATCAAAATCCCAGACCCCTTCACACTCAGATCACTTCTCTTCAGTCCATCAATCTGCTATTCTCTAAGGTTTGCTGCTGCTGCTAAGCCACTTCAGTCGTGTCCGACTCTGTGCGACCCCATAGACGGCAGCCCACCAGGCTTCCCTGCCCCTGGGATTCTCCAGGCAAGAACACTGGAGTGGGTTGCCATTTCCTTTTCCAATGTATGAAAGTGAAAAGTGAAAGTGAATTCACTCAGTCGTGTCTGACTCTTAGTGACCCCATGGACTACAGCCTACCAGGCTCCTCCATCCATGGATTTTCCAGGCAAGAGTACTGGAGTGGAGTGCCATTGCCTTCTCCGTCTCTAAGGTTTATAATATTGCATATAACTGGGGAAATAATAGATAAGTTTACTGTGACTAGGGACACTTTTTCCTCTCTCTTCACCTGTTCAAGTCTTACTTATCTTTCTCATCTTAGCTGCCATCACATTTTTATGAGTATTTAATTCCTATTTATCTTCCCCTTCTCTCCACACCCTGGACTAAGACTTCATAAAACCAGGGGTTAAGTATACTTTTGCTCAGTGTTATATTCCTCATGACTAGCCCTGTGCCTGGCACATAATAGGTGCTCAGTAAATATTTGTGGGTAAAAAAAAATCAACAGATATAAAGTGAGAGCCACTTGCCAGAATCTGTGAGCAAGGCTTTGGACTTGAATTTTCCCCAGCACAGACAAGAGGGAACTCTGCATAATTTCCCACAAACAGAAGATCAATTTTTGCTGTGACAGCACAAGTCCATCCTAGCGGGGAAAATAAAGTCGTATGCTTGCCCCTGGCATAAAGCTGTGGATTTTGGCAGAGGCGCTCCGCCACTCTGGCTGTCGAGCGTTTGCGTGCCTGTGTGTGCGTTTCTTCCCTGACAGTCTCCTTCTGCTTCCGTGGAAGAAAGCCAAAGGAGTATGGGGGAGGGGAGAATCAAAGAAAGAGCTAGACACTCAATTTCCATCAGGGTAATCAAGGGAATTTCTTTCTTAGAGGCAGGAAGACTTTAGAGCAGCAACAATAACAGTAGCCGTGGAAACAGTGATAACACTCACAGCAAAGTATCATCACCATTTCATCCTATTGACAATTTAAAGCCACCAGGCATATACTGAGTACCTGCTGTTTGCTAGGCTCTTATATTAGCTGTTTCTTTCTTTCTTTCATTTTTTTTTTTAAAACAAAACTGCCCCATTTAATTCTGGTACCAACTTGTGAGGTAGGGAAGGCCATCTTCATTCTACAGATGAAATAATTAAGCTGAGAGAGATAAAAATATATACAACATGACTGAACATGATTGAGATCATCCAGCTTGAAAACGGGAAGATATATAATTTAAACTCAGGCCAGTATGACTTTGTGAACCCCCATACCACACTTCCTCTTCCAAAAGATGAGATGACCATTTTTAGACTGTTTTTCATTGTTTTGGGTTATAACCTTTGAGAAAGATGATTTGATTTCCCTATTGACTTGATTCCTCAATGATATGTTTTATTTTATTTCAGTGAACCGTACAGCAAAGACTAAAATCCTGGTTTCACATGTAGAATTGTATTAAAGTTAGACTTGATCAAATTATCAGGTCTGCATCCGATCAGCCAACCTCAAAAATACAGATTCTCTGCTTATGTGGTAAGTTCAAAAACAAGAGGTTCAGAGTCTAACAGACCTGAGTTCAAAACTACCTTGCGCCATTTCCTAGTTGCATCATTTTGCAAACTCATAATTTAATCTCTGAGTGTCAGTTTACCCTTCATAAAAGAGGGTCATGATACTTAGTAAATAATATTAGCAAAACAAATCCTACAATACACAGAGGATCCTACACCATAATCAGGTTAGAGTCATTCCAGGGTCACAAGGATGGACCATATCAACAAAAGAAAAGACAAAAGCGACATGGATTATCTCAAGAGATGCAGGAAAAGCACAATGAAACTCAATATCTGTTGATAATAAAAACTCTTGCCAAACTGGGTATAGAGGGAACATATCACAATGTAACAAAAGCCATTTATGACAAATTCACAGTCAACAGAATATGATATGTTCAAAAAAATGAAAGCCTTCATGCTAAAGTCTAGAACGAGACACTTGTATTCAGTGTGGCATTGGGAGTCCTAGCAATCAGACAAGAAAAAGAAATACAAGTTATCCAAACCAGAAGGGAAGAGGTAAAATTGCCATTATATGTCGATGATGTGATACTTTATAAAGAAAAGCCCAAAGATTGGATACAAAAACCATTAGAATCCATCAGTGAATTCAGCAAAGTGTTAGGATATAAGGTTAATATACAGAAATCTCTTTCTTTACACTTACAATGAAATATCAGAAAGAGAAATTTTAAAAAGCAACCCTGCTTAAAATTGCATAAAACCTACTTAATGATAAACCTAACCAAGGAAGTGGAAACTTACACACTGAGAACACTGTATAAAACATTGATAAAGAAAATCAAAGATGACACAAGGAAATAGAAAGATAGGCAGTGCTCTTGGATTAAAAGAGTGCGCTGAAAGTGGCCATACTACCCAAAGCAATCTGCAAATTCAAAGCAGTTCCTATCAAAATACTCACGACATTATTCACGAACAAGTTCTTCAGAAATTTGCGTGGGACCACAACAGACCCAGAACTGCCAAAATAATCCTGAGGAAAAAGAGCAAAGCAGGAGACATAACCCTTCCAGATTTCAGACAATATTACAAAGCTACAGTAAGCAAAATAGCATGGTATTGCACAAAAACAGGTATATGGATCATTGGGATAGAAAAGAGAGCCCAGAAATAAACCCACATACCTATAGTCAATTAACCTTTGACAAAGGAGGTAAGAATATACAATGGGGAAAAGACAGTCTCTTCAGAAAGTGGTATTGGGAAACCTGTGCAAGGCCATGTGAATCCATAAAGTTAGAACACCCCATTACATCATATACAAAAATAAACTCAAAATGACTTAACTACTTAAATTTGACACGTGACATTATAAAATTCCTAGAAGATCCTTTGTATTTCTGTGTTGTCTGTTGTGATCTCTCCATTTTCGTTTCTAATTTTATTGATTTGATTTTTCTCCCTTTGTTTCTTGATGAGTCTGGCTAATGGTTTGTCAATTTTATTTATCCTTTCAAAGAACCAGCTTTTGGCTTTGTTGATTTTTGCTATGGTCTCTTTTGTTTCTTTTGCATTTATTTCTGCTCTAATTTTTAAGATTTCTTTCCTTCTACTAACCCTGGGGTTCTATCAACAATTATATGCCAATAAAATGGACAACGAGGAAGAAATGGACAAATTCTTAGAAAAGTACAACTTTCCAAAACTCGACCAGGAAGAAATAGAAAACCTTAACAGACCCATCACAAGCACGGAAATTGAAACTGTAATCAAAAATCTTCCAGCAAACAAAAGCCCAGGTCCAGACAGCTTCACAGCTGAATTCTACCAAAAATTTAGAGAAGAGCTAACACCTATCCTGCTCAAACTCTTCCAGAAAATTGCAGAGGAAGGTAAACTTCCAAACTCATTCTATGAGGCCACCATCACCCTAATACCAAAACCTGACAAAGATCCCACAAAAAAAGAAAACTACAGGCCAATATCACTGATGAACATAGATGCAAAAATCCTAAACAAAATTCTAGCAATCAGAATCCAACAACACATTAAAAAGATCATACACCATGACCAAGTGGGGTTTATCCCAGGGATGCAAGGATTCTTCAATATCCGCAAATCAATCAATGTAATACACCACATTAACAAATTGAAAAATAAAAACCATATGATTATCTCAATAGATGCAGAGAAAGCCTTTGACAAAATTCAACACCCATTTATGATAAAAACTCTCCAGAAAGCAGGAATAGAAGGAACATACCTCAACATAATAAAAGCTATATATGACAAACCCACAGCAAACATTATCCTCAATGGTGAAAAATTGAAAGCATTTCCTCTAAAGTCAGGAACAAGACAAGGGTGCCCACTTTCACCATTACTATTCAACATAGTTTTGGAAGTTTTGGCCATAGCAATCAAAGCAGAAAAAGAAATAAAAGGAATCCAAATTGGAAAAGAAGAAGTAAAACTCTCACTATTTGCAGATGACATGATCCTCTACATAGGAAACCCTAAAGACTCCACCAGAAAATTACTAGAACTAATCAATGATTATAGTAAAGTTGCAGGATATAAAATCAACACACAGAAATCCCTTGCATTCCTATACACTAACAATGAGAAAACAGAAAGAGAAATTAAGGAAACAATTCCATTCACCATTGCAACGGAAAGAATAAAATACTTAGGAATATATCTACCTAAAGAAACTAAAGACCTATATATAGAAAACTATAAAACACTGGTGAAAGAAATCAGAGAGGACACTAACAGATGGAGAAATATACCATGTTCATGGATTGGAAGAATCAATATTGTGAAAATGAGTATACTACCCAAAGCAATTTATAGATTCAATGCAATCCCTATCAAGCTACCAACAGTATTCTTCACAGAGCTAGAACAAATAATTTCACAATTGGTATGGAAATACAAAAAACCTCGAATAGCCAAAGCGATCTCGAGAAAGAAAAATGGAACTGGAGGAATCAACCTACCTGACTTCAGGCTCTACTACAAAGCCACAGTTATCAAGACAGTATGGTACTGGCACAAAGACAGAAATATAGATCAATGGAACAAAATAGAAAGCCCAGAGATAAATCCATGCACATATGGACACCTTATCTTTGACAAAGGAGGCAAGAATATACAATGGATTAAAGACAATCTCTTTAACAAGTGGTGCTGGGAAATCTGGTCAACCACTTGTAAAAGAATGAAACTAGAACACTTTCTAACACCATATACAAAAATAAACTCAAAATGGATTAAAGATCTCAACGTAAGACCAGAAACTATAAAACTCCTAGAGGAGAACATAGGCAAAACACTCTCCGACATACATCACAGCAGGATCCTCTATGACCCACCTCCCAGAATATTGGAAATAAAAGCAAAAATAAACAAATGGGACCTAATTAAACTTAAAAGCTTCTGCACATCAAAGGAAACTATTAGCAAGGTGAAAAGACAGCCTTCAGAATGGGAGAAAATAATAGCAAATGAAGCAACCGACAAACAACTAATCTCAAAAATATACAAGCAACTCCTACAGCTCAACTCCAGAAAAATAAATGACCCAATCAAAAAATGGGCCAAAGATCTAAATAGACATTTCTCCAAAGAAGACATACAGATGGCTAACAAACACATGAAAAGATGCTCAACATCACTCATTATCAGAGAAATGCAAATCAAAACCACTCTGAGGTACCATTTCACACCAGTCAGAATGGCTGCGATCCAAAAGTCTACAAATAATAAATGCTGGAGAGGGTGTGGAGAAAAGGGAACCCTCTTACACTGTTGGTGGGAATGCAAACTAGTACAGCCACTATGGAGAACAGTGTGGAGATTCCTTAAAAAACTGGAAATAGAACTGCCTTATGATCCAGCAATCCCACTGCTGGGCATACACACTGAGGAAACCAGAAGGGAAAGAGACACGTGTACCCCAATGTTCATCGCAGCACTGTTTATAATAGCCAAGACATGGAAGCAACCTAGATGTCCATCAGCAGATGAATGGATAAGAAAGCAGTGGTACATATACACAATGGAGTATTACTCAGCCATTAAAAAGAATACATTTGAATCAGTTCTAATGAGGTGGATGAAACTGGAGCCTATTATACAGAGTGAAGTAAGCCAGAAGGAAAAACACCAATACAGTATACTAACGCATATATATGGAATTTAGAAAGATGGTAACAATAACCCTGTATATAAAAAAAAAAATTCCTAGAAGAGAACATAAGCAGGACGCTGACATCAATTGCAGGATATTTTCTTGGATCCGTCTTCTAGAGTAATGGAAATGAAAACAATAATTAGCAAAAGGGATCTAATTAAACTTAAAAAGTTTTTCACATTAAGTGAGTGAAAGTTGCTCAGTTGTGTCCAACTCTTTGCGACACCATGGACTGTCCATGGAATTCTCCAGGCCAGAATACTGGAGTGGGTAGCCTTTCCCTTCTCCAGGGGATCTTCACAACCCAGGGATTGAACCCAGGTCTCCCGCATTGCAGGCGGATTCTTTACCAGCTGAGCCACAAGGAAAGCCCAAGAATAATGGAATGGGAAGCCTACCTCTTCTCCAGTGAATATTCCCAACCCAGGAATCAAACTGGGATCTCCTGCATTGCAGGTAGATTTTTTTTTTACCAACTGAGGTATCAGGGAAGTCCTTTACAGCAAAGGCAATCATAAAAAAAAATGAAAAGACAACCTGCAGAATGGGAGAAAATATTTGCAAATGATGTGACAGATAAAGGCTTAATTTCCAAAATATACAAGCAGCTCATACAACTCAGAAACAAAAAAGCCAAACAACCTAATCAAAAAGTAGAAAACATAAACAGACATTTCTCCAGAGAAGACACATAGATGGTCAACAGGCACATGAAAAGATGCTCAATATCACTAATTATTAGAGAAATTAAAATAAAAACTACAATGAAGTGTCACTTCATACTGGTCAGAATGGCCACCATCAAAAAGCGTACATGTAATAAATACTGGAGAGAGAATGGAAAAAAGAGAACTCTCCTACGCTGCCAGTGGGAAAGTAAACTGGTACAGCAAGTATGGAAACCGTATGAAGATTCCTTAAAAAGCTAAAAACAGACTTACCATATGACCCAGCAATCCTACTCCTGGGCATAAATCCAGAAAAGATGAAATTCTACTTCTAAATGGTGCATGCAACGCGATATTCATAGTGCCACTCTTTATAATACTCAAGACATGGAAGCAACCTGAGCGACCATCAGCAGATGAATGGATAAATAAGAAGTGGTCCATGTGTACAGTGGGGTGATACTCGCCATAGAAAGGAATGAAATAGTGCTGTTTGGCTCATGGGTGGACCTAGAGATTATCACTTAATATTATCATATTAAGTGAGGTTCAGTTCAGTTCAGTTGCTCAGTTGTGTCTGACTGTTTGCGACCCCATGAACCGCAGCACGCCAAGCCTCCCTGTCCATCACCAACTCCTAAGTCAGAAAAAGACAAATATTGTATGATGTCACTTATATGTGATATCTAAAAACTAGTCCAAATGAATTTACAAACCAGAAACAGACTCACATAAATAGAAAATAAACTTACAGTTACCAAAGGGGAAGGTGGGGGAGGGATAAATTGGGAGCAGCGGATTAACAAATATACTATATATACAAAAGAAACAACGAGGTTTTAGTGTGTAACATAAGAAACTATACTCAATGTCTTATAATCAACTATAAAGGAAAATAATTGAAAAGCTAATACAGATTTATACATATGTATTTAGCTAAACCACTTGGTTGTATACTTGAAACTAACATAGTATTACAAATCAACTATACTTCTATAAAAAAATACAGATTCCCTTCTTATGTAGTAAATTCATGAACAAGGGGTTGGTAGTCTAAAAGACTTGAGTTAAAAAAGACTCACCTGCATAGTTTACTAATTGTGTTCAGTTCAGTTCAGTCACTCAGTTGTGTCCAACTCTTTGCGACCCCATGAATCGCAGCACGCCAGGTCTCCCTGTCCAACACCAACTCCCGGAGTTCACTCAGACTCCCGTCCATCGAGTCAGTGATGCCATTCAGCCATCTCATCCTCTGTCGTCCCCTTCTCCTCCTGCCCCCAATCCCTCCCAGCATCAGAGTCTTTTCCAATGAGTCAACTCTTCCCATGAGGTGGCCAAAGTACTGGAGTTTCAGCTTTAGCATCAGTCCTTCCAAAGACATCCCAGGGCTGATCTCCTTCAGAATGGACTGGTTGGATCTCCTTGCAGTCCAAGGGACTCTCAAGAGTCTTCTCCAACACCACAGTTCAAAAGCATCAATTCTTCAGCGCTCAGCCTTCTTCACAGTTCAACTCTCACATCCATACATGACCACAGGAAAAACCATAGCCTTGACTAGACAGACCTTTGTTGGCAAAGTAATGTCTCTACTTTTGAATATGCTATCTAGGTTGGTCATAACTTTCCTTCCAAGGAGTAAGCATCTTTTAATTTCATGGCTGCAGTCACCATCTGCAGTGATTTTGGAGCCCCCCAAAATAAAGTCTGACACTGTTTCAACTGTTTCCCCATCTATTTCTCATGAAGTGATGGGACCAGATGCCATGATCTTCGTTTTCTGAATGTTGAGCTTTAAGCCAACTTTTTCACTCTCCACTTTCACTTTCATCAAGAGGCTCTTCAGTTCTTCACTTTCTGCCATAAGGGTGGTGTCATCTGCATATCTGAGGTTATTGATATTTCTCCCGGCAAACTTGATTCCTGCTTGTGCTTCATCCAGCCCAGCGTTTCTCATGACGTACTCTGCATAGAAGTTAAATAAGCAGGGTGACAATGTACAGCCTTGACGTGCTCCTTTTCCTATCTGGAGCCAGTCTGTTGCTCCACGTCCAGTTCTAAGTGTTGCTTGCTTTTGTGTTAGTAGTGTAACTACTCTGAGTGTCAGTGTCCTCTCTGTGTGTGCTCAACTGCTCAATTGTGCCCAACTCTGCGGTTGCATGGACTGTAGCCCACCAGGCTCCTCTGTCTCAGAACATTCCAGGCAAGAATACTGGAATGGGTTGCCACTTCCTACTTCAGAGGTTCTTCCTGACACAGGCATCACACGTGCGTTCCCTGTGTCTCTTGCTTTGGCAGGTGGATTCTTTACCACTAGGGCCACCATAAAGGAAGCTAATAATACTCACCCGCCAATATTACTGTGAACACTAAGTGTATTAGGGTACATACAATTTCTCATCTGGAGAGAGGCAATACCTATTTGTGTCTCTTTTTTCCTCTGAATTCTGTCTCCAATCGTCTGTACCACCTTCCTCTAACATCTCCCAAGAGCAGCTCCCCAAATCTGCAAACCTTGCTGTTGTTTTTCTTAATTCTTTATCCAACTGTGTGCTACACGGTTCCTTTAACCTTTCTTTTTTTGATAGATCAATCACATCAGCTCTTCTTCCTCCAGAGGGTGATTTACTGTATTTCTTCCCCTAATGGAGGCAAAGCAGGATGTGAAACATTGCCACAATCACAGGATTGTAGAGGAAAGCCATGGGCTCATGGGCCAGGCAGCTTAACTGTACCATCCGAGGAGCTTTGAAGGGAGATGTCCCAGGACTCGAGGATCTTTCTGTATATTCCCAGCCTCAAGAAGAATTCCAGCAGGCCAATTCCTGGATCAGCACAGGATATCATAGTACAGATGAAGGCACCTAATCGTTCACCTCCTCTGACACGCTGCCTTCAAATACCAGGGCATTTTCCTCCTTACACTCTGTCAAATGTGGTTTTAATCAGCTGCAACCACAAAAAAACAAACTTCAGGATTTTTTTTTTTTTTTCAATTTCCGTGCCTGAATAACTTTGTAGGGACCTACAGGAGACTAGTTGGACCCTCGAAGGTGAAAACGAGCAGATGGAAAACAGGTGGGTTGTGATCACGGCGCTGGCCACGTACATCAGTGTTCACACAGGCAGTGCACCCACTGATGCCAAAAGAGACACAGGATGCGTGGCTGGCAGGCGTTTAACCGGAGTCCCCGCTCTGAGCTTGCTACTGCCAGCACTGGGCCAAGGTGCTGCCAGTGTGAGCTTCCCCGTATGCAGCTCTGAGTTCTCCCCAAATAAACTCCTTCACTGGCTCTGCGTGCTTTATGTAGATGCAAGCTTCACTGCACTACTTGGAAGCTCCCTAAATACGCCAAACTCTTGGTTTCTTATGACTTGATTGCTCCATCTTTGCTTTGTTCAAATGACCAAGCCTTACTCATCCTTCAGAACCTGGCTTAGAATCACCCCAGCCAGGAAATCTCTAATGATCTAGAATGGGTTAACTGCCTTCCCGGGGCATTCTGACAGGTTCTCTAGGGTTGCCTTAAGACATTTTATTTATTTATTTTCAATATGCTACTGTAGTATAATGATTGATTTTTTTAAATCTATTCTATTAGACCACGAGCAATTTGAGGACAGAAATATGATTTTATTCATCTCTGTGGCCCCATAATTAATATGAGGCCTGACACATTGGTAAGGACTCCATCTGTGGATGTGTGTCCGTGCTCAGTCATGTCCAACTCTTTGTGACCCCATGGACTGTAGCCCACCAGGCTCCTCTGTCCTTGGGATTTTCCAGGAAAGAACACTGGAGTGGGTTGCCATTTCCCTCTCCAGAGCATCTTCCCAACCCAGGGATCAAACCCACGTCTCCTGTATCTCCTGCATTGGCAGACAGATTCTTTACCACTGAGCCGCCTGGGAGGCCCAAGGACTACATATGACATAGCTAAAACCAAGTGAACATACAAAGCACACGGCCTTGCTCTTGGTTGGATAGACTTGGCTTTGAGTCCACTCACTGCCATTTACTTTCCAGGTCCCTGTGGAAAGTTACTTAACTTTGCTAAGCCTCAGTGTACTTATCCGTAAAACAGGGATAATCCTAAGAATGCTCTTCCATCATTGTTTTGAGAACTAAATGAGATCATGCCTGCAAAGTGCTTAGCACAAAACTCTTATCCTTACTATAAATAGAAATTTTAATGCCCTTCCAATGTTTCATGGGTGAGCGGTTGACATGAACCAATGACTGTAAAATGGTTCTAACAAAATGGACTGATCTCAGAACTCTGCCTTCAACTCCACTGACCTAGGAATAACTCTGAGGCTTTGAGCTGTTCATTAAGACTTTATTAAAATTATTTTAACCTTTGGTGGTTGCTGGAGCCAGACATGCCGGGGAGCTGAGGTTGGCCACAATGAGCTGTGTCCTCCCACTCTTCGCCACCTCTGGCAGAAACATAGAGGGGCCTGGGCGGAGCGCCAAGGGAACATACTCCTCACTCAAACCTGCACGCTGACGTGTGTCTTCAGAAGCCTGGAAGAAAGGCTCAGCTGTTTGGCTTTTTTAGTGGCACTGAGTCTTGTAGCTTAAAAATATCTGCACACACCCACCTGACTCCAAAAACCTGGTCTGAACTCAAGCATGGGCCAGGAGGACCTTGTGTTGCCCTCTGGAGAAGGCATCTCTGACTTTCATTACCTGCCGTGTAGGTGTGTGGGGGCAGCGGGTACCATTGGAACCACTGATGATCCTACACTTGGTGAAAGACTGCCCGGGTATGCTTTCTTGCAGCTGCAGAGAAAGACTACGCAGCCTCACTGAGTAGTCTACCTTGCAGGGACATTAGAAATCTTCTGGTCCCATACGGATGTTCTCAGCATCCCCCTGAGGAATGCAGATCTATTTCTTCTTCCCCGCAGGGGATCTGATGGTCCTGTTTTTGTGATGGTTTCTTCCTCGCTTCCCTCATCCATCCTTGCCTCCAACTAATGCCCCCTTCTGCTCCCTCGTCCAGTCTGGTGTCTTCTCTTATTTCATGTGAGTTACATAGTCAGCCTTCATTCTCATTATAATTGTGCTTCAAGAAGGTTTCTGGTACTTAGCAATAGGCACTGCGTGAGAAACCATGGTATTAAAAGGTGGCTGATGTGAAAAGTCGACTCACTGGAAAAGCCCCTAATGCTGGGAAAAATTGCAGGTAGGAGGAGAAGGGGACAGGAGAGGACAAGATGGTTAGATGGCATCACTGACTCAATGGGCATGAGTTTGAGGACGCTCCGGGAGGGGTGAAGGACAGGGAAGCCTGATGTGCTGCAGTCCGTGGGGTTGCAAAGAGTTGGACACGACTTAGTGGCTGAACAACAAATTAAAAGGAAGGGATGATGCAGTGAGACAAATTTGGATGGCTTCACAGCCCATGACAGGATTCCTCGATGGCTCAATAGCTAAAGAATCCACCTCCTAATGCAGGAGACACAGGAGATGTGGGTTCGATCCCTAGGTTGGAAAGATCCTCTGGAGGAGGAAATGGCAACCCACTCCAATATTCTTGCCTAGAAAATTCTATGGACAGAGGAGTCTGACAGGCTACAGTCTATGGGGTCACAAAGAGTCTGACATGACTGAGCACGTGGCGCGGCCTCTAACAGTCATCCTAGGATCCACGTCTACACTGTTCTCCTCTGCATTTCCCCTCCCAGACATCATCCAGGCATTTGTCCTTCCTCCCAGCTCCCACCTTTTCTCCCCTCAGTAATGTGTACTCCAGAGCAAGCACCGCTCAGCACGATGCCTGGCTGACACTGAGCCAACAAGGGTTCTTGACTGTGATCTTTGTTTTCCAGCTGAAACCAGGAGGGAAAAACTCTCTCTTTTCTTGGAAAAATTTGATCCTGAAAGCTGCTAGTGGCTTCATGGAGAAACCATTCTAGTTTTTCCAGTTCAACTCTTGTCCTTCTCAGTTACGTCAGACAAAAACAAGCAAACAAACATCACCTTCCTTTGGCACAAACTAAGTCAAGTTGGTTTTCTTTCCCTGGGAACAAAGAGTGGCCTCATTAATGGTGTAGGAGAGCTGACCTGAGAATTGCGTAAGGAGAGCCTATGGTTGTGTAGTGAGTTCTACATGGAAAAAGATAGGATGGGTAGGACTGATGAGAGCGACAGATTTAGGTGTCTCAGAAATCCTAGAGCCAGACCAAGACAGCGGACGCTGGCAGAAAGTTTCAAATGGCCAGCATAGCCGTGAGAAACCCACCCCCTTTCTCTGTCTCGCCGCGTGCCACCCATGACTGTGTCTCCTTGCCTTGAATGTTGCTATAACTCATGATGCTGCTTCAAGCTGCTGTGCCTTGGCTCACACGGTTTCTATTTTCAGAGGTCACCTCCCCTGGGAAGCTTTCTTGGGTTTCTCCTTCTCCTTCACTATGGCTCCTCAATGCCATGTTTCTGCCTTTCTGTTACAATTATCTCCTCCTTGATGGCCTGCCCGGTTCGACGCTGAACTCCTTCAAGCCAGTGATGGGGAGCTTTACACCCCTGCCCCACCCATGGCTCAGGAACCCAGCAAAGGACTACGAATAGAGAGGGAACTGCAACGGCTCTCAAGAGCCATTGAAAAATAAAAATCTGGTCCCAGCAGGGCCTGTTCACATGCAGATTTCTACCTTTCATCTTCTTAGATCCCAGAAATTCCATCTTCCAGGTTAATACATACCTGGGCAGAAGCAGAAGTAGGTGGAAGGACAAAGAAGGAAAGGCAGGATTTGTTTTATAACTACTTGTGCCAATTACTCACCCTAAATCTTAACTGGAAAATAGAAATAAACATGTTTTCTTTCAAGTACTCTTAGTGCTCAGAAAATTCAAGTCTGTTTATTCATGTATCTGTTTATTTATTCCGTAATCACACATGAGGTGTCTATGACCATGGCTATTTCAGGCACCGAGGATACGTTACTGAATATGACAGACAGGGTCACCACTCACGTGGCAGCCATGTTATAATGCAGGGGAAGAGACACAGCAAAAGAACAGACAAGAAGCATCAAGCAGTGAGAAGTGTGGCCATGAAAACTGAGCAGGGTGATGGAATGTGGCTGTGGGCAAGGGACTCCTTGAGGCTAGTGACTGATTTAATTTGCTACCCAAAACTGTCAGAAATGATATCCCCATTAACACAATTAACAGCATCCTGAGATCAAGCTGTGTTTCTTTCAACAAAGCTAACAGCTTAGTTTTATGTGGGTGCACTGTCTCACTGCTGTGGTAATGTTTCACAGCTTACAGTGCAGTTCTCCAGACAGCATCTCATTAAATCCTATCTACAACCCTGAGAATTATGTGTCAGATAGCACCTCCCATTTCCTAGGTGTGCAAATGGAGGCCCACGGGGCTTAACTGTCTTGCTGCTCATCAATGACCCATCAAGAACAGAACTGGGATCAAATGACTCACTTAACATTTACTAACCGCATGAAGATCCCACGCTTACTAACAGCATGGAGAAGGAAATGGCAACCCCCTCCAGTGTTCTTGCCTGGAAAATCCCATGGGCAGAGGAGCCCTGTAGGCTACAGTCCATGGGGCCGCAGAGTCCGACACGACTGAGCGACTTTACTTTAACAGCGTGAGTATCCTAGAGGGAGACATGGGGAGCGGAATTTCATGACATTGGTCCAGGTAATGATTTCTTGGAGATGACACCAAAAGCACAAGCATCAAAAGCAAAATAGACAACTGCTGCTGCTGCTGCTGCTGCTAAGTCGCTTCAGTCGTGTCCGACTCTGTGCGACCCCATAGACAGCAGCCCACCAGGCTCCCCCGTCCCTGGGATTCTCCAGGTGAGAACACTGGAGTGGGTTGCCATTTCCTTCTCCAACGCATGAAAGTGAAAAGTGAAACTGAAGTTGCTCAGTTGTGCCCGATTCCGAGTGACCCCATGGACTGCAGCCTACCAGGCTCCTCCGTCCATGGGATTTTCCAGGCAAGAGTACTGGAGTGGGGTGCCATTGCCTTCTCCAAATAGACAAGTGAGATTGTATTAAACTAAAAAGCTTCTGCATAGGACGAACCAGCATAATAAAAACACAAGCCGTCTCTGCCCATATCAGCCTGAAGGCGCCCGATCTCATCTGATCTCGGAAGCTAAAAGCACAAGCTATGAAGTGGGAGAAAATATTTGCGAATCATATATGTGATAAGGGGTTAATATTCAAAATATATAATAAATTTCAACAACTCAATAGGAAAAAAATTTTTGAAATGGGCAAAAGACTTGAATAGATATTTCTCTAAAGCAGACATGCAGATCACCAATGAGTATGTGAAAAGATGCTCAATATCACTAACAATGAGGAAAATGCAAATAAAAACCACAATGAGATATCACTTCACTTGTGTTAAGACAGATAATATCAAAACAAAAACAAAAGGTAACAAGTGTCAACACGGATATGGAGAAATTGAAATCCTGGCACACTGTTGGCTGGTGGGAATGTAAAATGGTGTAGCTTCAATTAAAAAAACAGTACAGCAATTCCTCAAAACATTAAAAATAGAATTACTATACAATTACCATTTATGGTTATATAGCCAAAAGACCTGAAATCAGGATATCAAAGAGGTATCTACTCTCATAGTCATTGCAGCTTTATTCAAAATAGCCAATCCATGTCCTTCGATGGATGGATAAAGAAAATGTGGCTTATGTGTACAATGTGATATCATTCAGTGCGAAAAAAATCCTGCCACATGCGACATCATGAATGGACCTGGAAACCTTATGGTGAATGAAACGGGCCAGTCACAGAAGGACAAATATCTTCACTTATGAAATATCTAAAACAGGCAAATCAAAGAAACGGAGTAGAATGGTGGTTTCGGGGGAGGACGGGGCGTGCAAGACTATACCAACACAAAGACGATGATACATGCATCCCTATGTGCTACACAGTCCCCACATTCAATGCGAAATTGACTTTTTTTATTAGTATTATTAACAGCAAAGGGATCAAGAGATATAAAGTACTAGGTATAAAACAAAGAAGATACAAGGATATAATGTATAGCACACAGGATATAGCCAATATTTTATAATAACTTTATAATGGATGCAATCTATAAAAATGTCTAATCAGTATGTTGTACACCTGAAACATATAAATAAACTATGTTTCCATAAAAAAGGTAAAATAAATAAAGGGTACATTTTATTTCTGCCACCAAAAATATTGCCTAAATTTATTTTTCTTTATCTTCTGATAATCAAAACGTATATTTAACATACTTCTTAGAGTAAACTTTTTTTTATGCCAAAGAATAGCTAATTTCCTCTTTTGTTTAAAGAAGCAATGGGAATTTTATGCCAACATCATTCTAAAGAATGGGGGTGGTTTGTGGTGAGAAGACAGCAAGAGTTAGAGACTTTTTTTTAGACAGAAATTTAAGGTCATTTCCTAACCTGTGTTCAAACTGAATTTTCCAAAGAGAATAACATATATTAAATAAATTCAATGTAACTGATTAAATTCCTAGTTTCTATTACTAATTGCTAATAACCAATCATTAATACAAAAACATTTAGAAGTTTTTGCGAAGCTCTTGCCCAAGTGAGATAGTCAAACACAGTATTTGTCAATAAAACATTTTGGAAGTAATCGCTGTGGGACAATGCCAACAGCAAAAACTGTGTTTATAACAAACTAAAAAGATAGAGAATTCTTCTCCTGAGGGAAAAGACTTCTGTAATCAATAAGATGTAAAAAGATTTTTTTTTTAAATATAAAGTGTACACAGAATAATGAAAGGAAAGGAATAAAACTATCCACCCTCCACCATCTCAAGATACAAACATGTGTTAGGTCATTATGTAAATACCTTTCCTCAATCAAAGTGTATTTTTAGCATTCTTTCATGTCAGCAATTCTATCTGTATCCTCATGTTAGAAAGCTGACAACTATTTCATAGGTTAAATATGAGCTTCTATTAGGGCATTCAGTTTTTACTTTGCTTTTTAATTTTTTTTTTTTGGTCTTTTTCTACAAGATGTTGAAAGCCTCATACATATGTGCCCTTTCCTCCCATTTCAACCCCCCATTCCATGTAAAACATTTTTAGAATGAAGACTGCTTTATTCAAGTACTTACTTGGCATAAGAATATCAGCATATTTAACAAGAATTATTTTATTTAATTATTCAGGGTCAAGTTCTGTTCAATTTGCTAGTGTTAGTACATTGAAGGATATACATACAATATTTGTCTTTCCAAAGCTAACATTCTAGTAGGGGTAAGATTTGTAAAAGACAATAAAAATATTCCAGTATTTTTATTTTTTCTGATGTCTGTGAATGTGTCCAGAGGCTGAGAAGAAAGCTTTAATATATACACAGATAAACAAAACTTTCTGAGTTGCCTAGTGCAAAATTCTAACATTCATTCTTTCAAAGGGAGGCAGGTAAAGTCTTTCTTCTCTCTCCCTAAAGAATAAGGTTAAATGAACCATTTACAAGTTTGCAAAAATCCCTTTTATTTACCCTAGTTTCCTATGTAACCCATCATCTGAGTACTCCTATAAAATTTTCTGGCAGCTGAATAATCATAGCAATAACATTTGCTGTATTTTATTTCACATGCCAAAATCACTTGATTATGCATCTCTAGGGGGGTGTTAGTTAAATTTAATAAGCAAGATGGCAAACTTTATAGCTACCAGCCGCATGTAAAAGCAGAAATGCCATGCGAGGGTGAAGCCTAAGAGGTGTTCATGCAGGAGAGAGCAGCACTCAGTGTAGGGCACCGCTGGTCACTGTGCACCTACTGTGTGTTAATTGCCCACATCCGCTGGGTCGTCGAAAAAGCAAGAGAGTTCCAGAAAAGCATCTAGTTCTGCTTTATTGACTATGCCAAAGCCTTTGACTGTGTGGATCACAATAAACTGTGGAAAATTCTGAAAGAGACAGGAATACCAGACCACCTGACCTGCCTCTTAAGAAACCTGTATGCAGGTCAGGAAGCAACAGTTAGAACTGGACATGGAACAACAGACTGGTTCCAAATAGGAAAGGAATATATCAAGGCTGTATATTGTCACCTTGCTTATTTAACTTATATGCAGAGTACATCATGAGAAACGCTGGACTGGAGAAAGTACAAGCTGGAATCAAGATTGCTGGGAGAAATAACAATAACCTCAGGTATGCAGATAATACCATCCTTACGGAAGAAAATTAAGAACTAAAAAGCCTCTTGATAAAAGTGAAAGAAGAGAGTGAAAAAGTTGGCTTAAAGCTCAACATTCAAAAAATGAAGATCATGGCATCTGGTCCCATCACTTCATGGGAAATAGATGGGGAAACAGTGGAAACAGTGGCTGACTTTATTTTTCTGGGCTCCAAAATCACTGCAAATGGTGATTGCAGCCATGAAATTAAAAGGTGCTTACTCCTTGGAAGGAAAGTTATGACCAACCTAGACAGCATATTCAAAATCAGAGACATTACTTTGCCAACAAAGTCCATCTAGTCAAGGCTATGGTTTTTCCTGTGGTCATGTATGGATGTGAGAGTTGGACTGTGAAGAAAGCTGAGCACCGAAGAATTGATGCTTTTGAACTGTGGGTTTGGAGAAGACTCTTGAGAGTCCCTTGGACTGCAAGGAGATCCAACCAGTCCATCCTAAAGGAGATCAGTCCTGGGTGTTCATTGGAGGGACTGATGCTAAAGCTGAAACTCCAATACTTTGGCCACCTGATGCGAAGAGCTGACTCATTTGAAAAGACCCTGATGCTGGGAAAGATTGAGGGCAGGAGGAAAAGGGGACGACAGAGGATGAGATGGTTGGATGGCATCATAGACTCGATGGACATGGGTTTGGGTGGACTCTGGGAGTTGGTGATAAACAGGGAGGCCTGGTGTACTGTGGTTCATGGGGTCGCAAAGAGTCAGACACAACTGAGCGACTGAACTGAGCTATGTGTTAGCTGCAGTGCTGAGAAATTTTGCATACTTTCGATCACAGTTTTTCAATATGTAGCCCTGTAACCTAGGGTTCATTCTAATACAGAGATGAACAAACAAGGGAATTGAGATAGCTGCATATTTATCATCAATGCATGAGTGAAGCAGGGTTTGAACATTTATCAATGAGTTTTAAACACAATATTCTTTGTCTCTTCATAGCTGGAGTGGGGTTCTCACAATAGGAGATATCGAAGTGGAGATTGAAAGATCACATGTAGAAATTTTATTAAGGAGATTAAAGTATTTGTTGGGGGAATAAGGTAGATGAACTTCAAGTTCTGGTCTAAACAAAAGATTCCTTATTGTCAAAACTATCAAAAAACCTCAACAATAGCCCCTGCTGTTGTTACACTGTGTTCATGCTTACATGTATAAATGCTTACATTGTGATCAGGAAGCAAGGTTCCGAACTGTTACTGCAGTAAGGATGCACTCACCTTAGGCTTGTGAGAGCAACCTTTATTCAAACTTGCAAAACCTTCAGCATCTGGTTTCTGTCACTGAGCCTTCTGGTTGTGATGATTAGAAAGCCAATTCTTTTGTCAACCATAACTGTTTCCTTTACGCCATCCTCTTCCTTCCAGTTTGCCACCCATTATGGTTATTGATCCTCTTATTTCTCTTCTACACTCTGACCCTTGCAAAAGGATGGTGTCTGATTCTTTATCCCAAATGTCTAGCATAGTGCCTAGCATAGTGGGTAAGTGAAGTGAAGTGAAGTCGCTCAGTCGTGTCTGACTCTTTGCGACCCCATGGACTGTGGCCTACCAGGCTCCTCCTTCCATGGGATTCTCCAGGCAAGAGTACCAGAGTGGGTTGCCATTTCCTTCTCTAGGGGATCTTCCTGACCCAGAGATCGAACCCAGGTCTCCGGCATTCCAGGCAGACGCTTTAATCTCTGAGCCACCAGGGAAGCACTCCATAATCATTTAATGAATGAACTCAGCACAGAAGTATGTAGGTGGTACCAGGAGCACCAGTGTTTTAAATGGTGCAAAATGTTTTACAGGAGCACCAATGTATGTAAAATATTCCATGTTTTACATGCAATGGGATGCCCAAGGCAAAAGCAGTACATAGAAAGGCATGGATATCTCTGAATGAGAAACCATGACTCATGTGAAGAACTAAAGGAAGTTCAGTCTCCCTGGTGGCTCAGACAGTGAAGAATCCACCTGCAATGCAAGAGATCCGGGTATGATCCCTGGATTGTGAAGACCCTCTGGAGAAGGGAATGGCTTCCCACTCCAGTATTCTTGCCTGGAGAATTCCATGGACAGAGGAGCCTGGCGAGCTATAATCCATGGGGTCACAAAGAGTCCGACATGACTGAGTGACTAAACAACAGCAAGTATGTTTATAGCAGAGAGTGCTTACGGAAGGTAATGCTATCAAAGAGATAGACGGGCCTGTACCTAAGAGAAAGAGTCAGTCGAAATTCTCTTGAGGACAGCGAGGAACTTCATTGGGAAGGATTTAAGCTATAGCGTGGTGCATAGGGAATATCACTCCGGTTCGCAAATAGAAGGGAAGGGATATAATTTCAAGTACACAGCCCAGTTAGGAGGTTATTGTAACTGAACAAATAATAAGAAAGGTGTAACTTTCACAAGATAGAGTTAAGGTGCCACCCTGTAAGGAAGTGTGAAGAGGGAGCCTTACGAGGATTCTGGGGATGGTAGGGCTTAAGAGGAAAGAGAGAACAGTGTGTCAAGAATAGTTTCCTGGCTTCTGGCTATGTGACTTGTGGATGGTTCCACCATCTCCTGGGATGGGGGCAGAGGGATAGGAGGGGGAGCTCAGTTTTAGGTTTGCCAAGCTAGAAACTCCTGTGGGAATCCAGGTTGAAGCTGTCCCACAAACACTGGAACATCCAGTTATAGAACCCATAAAAAAGAACAGAGGGATTTAGATTGGAAAATGATACAGAGTTTATTGAACATAATTTGGATTTAGATATTTAAAATGTTCTTGGGCTAAAACCAAATATGTGAACATTGCAAGTGGTAATCCCTGAACATACTGGAAAACTATCTTGAGGGTTATATTGGAGTTACCAATGACTTTCATTGTTCTAAGTCTTATGGAATAAGTCATTCATTCATTTTCAGGTCACCAAGACTAATTTAAATGTCACATTTAAACACTCTAGATCAGACAACATTCAGAAAATTAAGAGCGTGGCATCTGGTCCCATCACTTCATGGAAAATAGATGGGGAAACAGTGGAAACAGTGGCTGACTTTATTTTTGGGGGGGCTCCAAAATCACTGTAGATGGTGATTGCAGCCATGAAATTAAAAGATGCTTACTCCTTGGAAGGAAAGTTATGACCAACCTAGACAGCATATTCAAAAGCAGAGATATTACTTTGCCAACAAAGGTCTGCCTGGTCAAGGCTATGGTTTTTCCAGTAGTCACGTATGGATGTGAGAGCTGGACTATAAAGAAAGCTGAACACTGAAGAATTGATGCTTTTGAACTGTAGTGTTGGAGAGGACTCTTGAGAGTCCCTTGGACTGCAAGGAGATCCAACCAGTCCATCCTAAAGGAGATCAGTCCTGGGTGTTCATTGGAAGAACTGATGCTGAAGCTGAAACTCCAATACTTTGGCCACCTGATGTGGAGAGCTGACTCATTTGAAAAGACCCTGATGCTGGGAAAAATTGAGGGCAGGAGGAGGAGGGGGCAACAGAGGATGAGATGGTTGGATGGCAAGACCAACTTAATGGACATGAGTTTGGGTAAACTGCAGGAGTTGGTGATGGACAGGGAGGCATGGCGTGCTGTGGTTCATGGGGCTGCAAAGAGTCAGACATGACTAAGTGACTGAACTGAACTGAAGAGACCAGCCTCATTTTATTCATTTATTCAGCAATATGCACCATCTTCAGGGTGGGAGGGATGGTTTATACTTATTAAATGCAGCAAGTTTGAGAGATAAAATTGTTCAAGGCAGAAGGACCATCCAGGAGGAAAAAAATAATAATTAACTCATAACGGGCACTGAATGAATGAATGAATAAAACTTTATATATAGTCAATTTACCTTCTAGGAAAGTGAAAGTGTTAGTCGTTCAGTCGTGTCTGACTCTTTGCGACACCATGAACTATAGTCCATCAGGCTCCTCTGTCCATGGTATTCTTCAGGCAAGAATACTGGAGTGGGTTGCCGTTCCCTTACTGTCTGAGCCATGAGGGAAGCCCACTCTATAGGAAAGACTATTTAGGATACTTTTTAGGATATCAGGAATCAACTTTCCTAGAAAAATGTGGACAGAGCAGAAGAAAGATGTCAAATGGAGATTTGTAGATCAGGGTAGTATGACTTTTTCTTCTGAGAGATCAATTGTACCTTCCCTACCTCAATTGTTCTTCAAGTGCCAGACACAGTTGGCAGCACAGAGTCTGACTGAAAACAGAAATGCGTTCTGAGAAGTTGAACCCATAACATCAAAGGTCTCATAGATCCAATATGGCGTACAGGGGTGAGTACCAAAGGAAAATAGTATAAGGATGTTCGTCAAAGGAGGGGGAGAAGAGGAAATTGGGAACATGTGTCCTAACAGATCAACCACATCCACAAAACGGAGAGAAAACTGGAGGAGGGCCAAGAGAGGTTTCTGTAAGACTCCAAAGTTGCACAAAGTCACTGAAGCATCCCAGATTTTGTGACCACTACACTCTGAAAGTTCAGAATCGTTTAGGAAACCTACCTTTGTTGTGTTGCCCTTTTCTCCTGCAGCATCAACAGAAAGTCCTCAGTTAGAAAATGTTAGCTTCTAAAACTGTGAGCCAAGTGTGTTAAAGAGACAAAGGACATTTGGTGAACAATGGGTGTGCAGGAAGCTACTTGACACGTGGTGTTGAGCTGGGCCCCACAGGAGTGAGACTGGAAACGGTAGTTTTTGTTGGCAAACGTGTGTCTTGAGTTCTTTGTGTCTTGGATGCTGGGGGAGGCTGAAAGATTTCCTAATATGATAGAGTAATGTAAAAGAAACCATATACCTTGGCAGGCCCCAAATACTTTGTATTCTCCTTTAGGCCAACAAACTTCAGCAAACACACACAGACAGACAGACACACACACCACACACACACAGCACATGGCTAAGCTATTTACATATCACTGCGAACTATTTTGATCCTTTTTCTCTCCTTTCTCCTCCTCCTCCTCTGGTGTCAAGTCCATAAAAGAACACTTAAGTATGTGATTCTTTGGAATTTGGATTGTGTGGTCAATGGAAACCACTGTTTTAAATTCCCTGGAAACATGGGTCATGGATACTATATTTAAATAAATTTCAGAGTCATCAGGTGGCTGGATTTTTCCACCAATATTTTCACCTTGTGTTGAGTGATTCACATACACGCCCCTCATTCCTGCCAACCTTCTGTAAGCAAATGCATCACAACCCCTACCCTCTGATCCACACACTCTTGGTAATGATGTCAGGAGCCCATGATTTTCCCCTTTTGAAGAGAGAGTTTTCCATGTGGGTTGAAAACAAGAAAGGAAGCAGAGCAGGGCAAGATGAGGCCACTCAGTCTCTCTGCATGGGTGGCAGAGTGGAGGTGTGGGTTTTACATTATCACTAGGAGGTCAAGCCAGCTTGACAGTAATATTGCCAGAGAGAAGTGGGGGTTGGAACTGAGGCCAGGTGGCTGGGTTGAATCTGAAAAAGACTTAAGGGGTAACACCCAGGATATGACCATTGCTGATGTTGAATGTGGTGGGAGCTGATGATGTGGTTTTTCTTTCCACTTCAAAGTATTGGCAAATGTGTTTTGTACCTAAGGGGAGGAGCCATCCCCTGAAGACTGAACCGTCCTTCTTGGTGTCCTCGGGTTCAGCTTCCCAAAGACCTCTGCTGTGTGCAGTCTTCATAAGGCCCCAGGGGATGAGGGGTTTATAAGGCAAAGCCCAGGTCACTCCCTTGTCACCACAGAAGAAAGTGGGCACCCTGGTCTCCAATTCAGGAGTTTTTAAGGGTCTGTTTGTGGTTCAGCTGCTGAGTCATCACCTCCTTGGGCCTCATTACCTCACCTTCCTTGGATCAAATGTACAACCCTCGGCGAAAGGAACAGCATGAGGCCTAGTCCTCAGGTCGTAGCTGAGGACAGCAAGGCAGAGTGCTTTCCAAACGCTCTACTGGCTTTCATAAATAACCTGAAGAATGACACTCCCTTGGACCCATGTTGTTTTTCTTTCTCAAGAAACACTGCTGCAAAAGAATATTTTAAAAAATAATTTACATAGGTAAAAAAGCACACGTGCCTAATGCGGGAAGAACTTTCTCAGAATCAAGGTAAAGTGAGTCTTCTTTAAAATAAATTTCAACTATGGTAACAGAAGTAAAGAAGAATGATTATTGCCCACAAGATTTTGCATAGATCCAGACTTCAAACCAGGGTTAAGTGTGGTTTATTGGAGACAGCTACTTTCATTAGCTCTCTCTGCTACCACTTACTAGTTATGTAACATAGAACAGATTATTTGCAACCTCTGGGACACAAGTGGTTCATCCATAAGATGGAGTTAGGTCATGTATAATTTCTTGAATATTTAAGGTATAAACCTTATGTCATGCTGCTTTTTCCTCTATAATTGTCAGTACCACAGAATTACATCCAAATCTCCAAACCACTTAAGTTGTAACATTCATATAATCATGGAGTTGAAAATAACCAAGCCTATGCAAAAGTCTTATATTCAGCATCCTTGAATGGTAGACACCCAGTGGCAGGGAGCTTCCCACCTTCCTGAGAAGTCCTGCTTATCTATCCATCCTTCCAACCAATCATTTATTCATTAAGCATTTGTCGAATATGTACTATGTGTCAGGGGCTTTTCTTGGTGCTGAGAATGGGTCATTGACACTCATAAAGATCATTGACACTCATAGTCCAAGGGAAAACCCATGCAAAATACTATGTTACTGTCAGAAAAGATTAAGGAGAACAAAATAAAATAAGAAAGGAGGACAGGAATTGTTGGAGGTGTGGGAAGTAAATGGCCAGAGAGGGTCAAACCTAGACAATGCCTCTGTGTTAATCTTGGAAAAAAGTGAGTCATGAAACCACTTGGAGGAAGAGTGTTCAAAGCAGATGGCATAAAAAACACAAAGTCTCAAAGGTGATAGGACACTTGCTGTATTGAGGAGGCTGATGCGACTGAAGCGGAGAGAAAAAAAAGAAGAGTATTAGGATAGATGGTCAAGGAAGCAACAATGATGGGCAGAGAATGTGGGGCCACACTGGCCGTGCTTTGGACACTGGCTTTCACTCTGAATGAGAGAGGTCACTTTTGGAGGAAACTGAATAAGGGATGTCATGGATATAAGTTAAAAAGACTACTTCGGCTAGTACACTAAGAACATTTTGAAGGGAATAGAAGTGGAGACAGGTTAAACAGATCATGGGCTATTAAAATAAGCCATGTCAAAGGATATGGAAGTTTGGACCAAGGAGAGAGCAGTGGAAGGGGTAAGAAGGTAAAGCCAAAGATGGATGGATCAGAGAGAAAGAGAAAGGGAGGGAGAGAAAGAAAGCCTAAGGGGGAGAGGAAGAGAGAGAATAAGGTTACGTGTTTGGCCTTAGAAAAGAAAAAGATGGCCTTTCCATGATTCATAATGTACAATGTAGAAAGTGATGTTATGGGTAGGGTAGGTTTAATACAGGTATGATGGGAAAATATTACAAGTTCAATTCTGGACAGTGCATGATGGGGAACACATGTATACCTGTGGTGGATTCTTTTGGATATTTGGCAAAACTAATACAATTATGTAAAGTTTAAAAATAAAAAAAAAAAAAAACATACAATATGTCTGTGTGAAGATGTGCAGTTGGTTATAAAAATCTAGCATTCAGGGGCTATAACACCATGATGCAGGTAAAATATGGGAGTGATCACAGGCATGGCAGTTTAAAAGGCTGGAGTAGGAAATGCTTAACCAGTGAGTATGTATAGACAGAGACACCATCCCAGATTTGAGTCCTAGACATTCAGTGTTTAGAAATAAAGATATTAGAAAGAATCTTTAAAGGAGACTAAGGATCGATAAAGGACAGAAATGGTATGGACCTAACAGAAGCAGAAGATATTAAGAAGAGGTGGCAAGAATACACAGAACTGTACAAAAAAGATCTTCACAACCAAGATTATCATGATGGTGTGATCACTCACCTAGAGCCAGACATCCTGGAATGTGAAGTCAAGTGGGCCTTGGAAAGCATCACTATGAACAAAGCTAGTGGAGGTGATGGAATTCCACTTGAGCTCTTTCAAATCCTGAAAATTGATGCTGTGAAAGTGCTGCACTCAATATGCCAGCAAATTTGGAAAACTCAGCAGTGGCCACAGGACTGGAAAAGGTCAGTTTTCATTCCAATCCCAAAGAAAGGCAATGCCAAACAATGCTCAAACTACCACACAATTGCACTCATCTCACATGCTAGTAAAGTAACGCTCAAAATTCTCCAAGCTAGGCTTCAGCAATACGTGAACTGTGAACTTCATGATGTTCAAGCTGGTTTTAGAAAAGGCAGAGGAACCAGAGATCAAATTGCCAACATCCACTGGATCATGGAAAAAGCAAGAGTTGCAGAAAAACATCTATTTCTGCTTTATTGACTATGCCAAAGCCTTTGATTGTGTGGATCACAATAAACTGTGGGAAATTCTGAAAGAGATGGGAATACCAGAGCACCTGACCTGCCTCTTGAGAAACCTATATGCAGGTCAGGAAGCAATAGTTAGAACTGGACATGGAACAACAGACTGGTTCCAAATAGGAAAAGGAGTTCGTCAAGGCTGTATATTGTCATCCTGCTTATTTAACTTCTATGCAGAGTACATCATGAGAAACACCGGGCTGGAAGAAGCACAAGCTGAAATCAAGATTGCCAGGAGAAATATCAATAACCTCAGATATGCAAATGACACCACCCTTATGGCAGAAAGTGAAGAGGAACTAAAAAGTTTCTTGATGAAAGTGAAAGTGGAGAGTGAAAAAGTTGGCTTAAACTTTTTCAACATTCAGAAAACGAAGAGCATGGCATCTGGTCCCATCACTTCATGGCAAATAGATGGGTAAACAGTGGAAACAGTGTCAGACTTTATTTTTCTGGGTTCCAAAATCACTGCAGATGGTGACTTCAGCCATGAAATTCAAAGATGCTTACTCCTTGGAAGAAAAGTTATAACATATAACCTAGATAGCATATTGAAAAGCAGAGACATTACTTTGCCAACAAAGGTCCGTCTAGTCAAATGCCATGGTTTTTCCAGTGGTCATGTATGGATGTGAGAGTTGAACTGTGAAGAAAGCTGAGCGCTGAAGAATTGATGTTTTTGAACTGTGGTGTTGGAGAAGGCTCTTGAGAGTCCCTTGGACTGCAAGGAGATCCAACCAGTCCATTCTGAAGGAGATCAGCCCTGGGATTTCTTTGGAGGGAATGATGCTGAAGCTGAAACTCCAATACTTTGGCCACCTCATGCGAAGAGTTGACTCATTGGAAGACTCTGATGCTGGGAGGGATTAGGGGCAGGAGGAGAAGGGGATGACAGAGGATGACGTGGCTGGATGGCATCACTGACTCGATGGACATGAGTCTGAGTGAACTCTGGGAGTTGGTGATGGACAGGGAGGCCTGGCGTGCTGCGATTCATGGGGTGGCAAAGAATCGGACACAACTGAGCGAGTGAACTGAACTGAAGGATCAGTCAGAGAGGAAGGAAGAAGATTGTGAGAGGAATTTCCTGGTAGACAATTAAGAGCTTCAAAGAGGAAAGAGAAACAGATAGGATCAAATACTGCTGCTAAGTCAAGCAAGAATGGAATATTGGCATTAGCAACATAGTAATTACTCATCACTTTGGGGATGGTGGTTTGGTGGAGTCGTGTGGATAAGAGTCTGACTGAAGTGAATTAAAGGGAGAATGGAAGGAGAGGAATTAGAAACTCAAGTTTTTGCATAAAAGAGACAATAGGGTCAAACAACTTCTGGTGGGGTTAATGGGAGAAATAATACCAATTTTACATGCACAAAGGAAAGATCCTGAAGATAAAGTGAATTGATGATGCAGGAGAAAGGAGGGGAGATTGTTTTTGACTAAATGAAAGGGAGAGAGAGGAGAGAGGATAGGTCTATTCAAGAGGTAGAAATCTCAGTTGTGGCTAAGAAATATGCAAACATCTAGTCTATAGTAGATCAGAATACAGATGATTGGTATAGATGTGAGGGGAGGAGCTTTTGAACATGATTTGAATGGCTGCATTTTCTTGGTGAAACATCAAACAAGGCTGGCAGCTGAGACTGAGGATGGAGGAAGAGGCTTTGGGGTATTTCAGAAGACAAGAGAAAATAAGACACAGAGAATTTGTGCTGACTCATAACCTGTCATTCAAAGTGCCGCTAAGTGGTTCCCATGGTTATCTATCAGATCAGTCGCTCAGTGGTGTCCGACTCTTTGCGACCCCATGAATCACAGCACGCCAGGCCTCCCTGTCCAGCACCAACTCCCAGAGTTCACTGAGACTCACGTCCATCGAATCAGTGATGCCATCCAGCCATCTTGTCCTCTGTCGTCCCCTTCTCCTCCTGCCCCCAATCCCTCCCAGCATCAGTCTTCCAATGAGTCAACTCTTCACATGAGGTGGCCAAAGTACTGGAGTTTCAGCTTTAGCATCATTCCTTCCAAAGAAATCCTAGGGCTGATCTCCTTCAGAATGGACTGGTTGGATCTCCTTGCAGTCCAAGGGACTCTCAAGAGTCCTCTCCAACACCACAGTTCAAAAGCATCAATTTTTTTGGCACTCAGCCTTCCTCACAGTCCAACTCTCACATCCATCCATGACCACAGGAAAAACCATAGCCTTGACTAGATGGACCTTTGTTGGTAAGTAATGTCTCTGCTTTTGAATATGCTATCTAGGTTGGTCATAACTTTCCTTCCAAGGTGTAAGCGTCTTTTAATTTCATGGCTGCAGTGACCATCTGCAGTGATTTTGGAGCCCCCCAAAATAAAGTCTGACACTGTTTCCACTGTTTCCCCATCTATGTCCCATGAAGTGATGGGACCGGATGCCATGATCTTAGTTTTCTGAATGTTGAGCTTTAAGCCAACTTTTTCACTTTCCACTTTCACCTTCATCAAGAGGCTTTTTAGTTCCTCTTCACTTTCTGCCATAAGGGTGGTGTCATTGGCATATCTGAGGTTATTTATATTTCTCCTGGCAATCTTGATTCCAGCTTGTGTTTCTTCCAGTCCAGCATTTCTCATGATGTACTCTGCATAGAAGTTAAATAAACAGGATGACAATATACAGCCTTGACGAACTCCTTTTCCTATTTGGAACCAGTCTGTTGTTCCATGTCCAGTTCTAACTGTTGCTTCCTGACCTGCATACAAATTTCTCAAGAGGCAAATCAGGTGGTCTGGTATTCCCATCTGTTTCAGAATTTCCCACAGTTTATTGTGATCCACACAGTCAAAGGCTTTGGCATAGTCAATAAAGCAGAAATAGATGTTTTTCTGCAACTCTTGCTTTTTTCATGATCCAGTGGATGTTGGCAATTTGATCTCTGGTTCCTCTGCCTTTTCTAAAACCAGCTTGAACATCATGAAGTTCACGGTTCACATATTGCTGAAGCCTGGCTTGGAGAATTTTGAGCATTACTTTACTAGCGTGTGAGATGAGTGCAATTGTGTGGTAGTTTGAGCATTGTTTGGCATTGCCTTTCTTTGGGATTGGAATGAAACCTGACCTTTTCCAGTCCTGTGGCCACTGCTGAGTTTTCCAAATTTGCTGGCATATTGAGTGCAGCACTTTCACAGCATCATCTTTCAGGATTTGGAATAGCTTAACTGGAATTCCATCACCTCCACTAGCTTTGTTCATAGTGATGCTTTCCAAGGCCCACTTGACTTCACATTCCAGGATGTCTGGCTCTAGGTCAGTGATCACACCATCGTTATTATCTGGGTCATAAAGATCTTTTTTGTACAGTTCTTCTGTGTATTCTTGCCACCTCTTCTTAATATCTTCTGCTTCTGTTAGGTCCATACCATTTCTGTCCTTTATCAAGCCCATCTTTGCATGAAATGTTCCTTCAATATCACAGTAATCCAAGTCTATGCCCCAACCAGTAATGCTGAAGAAGCTGAAGTTGAACGGTTCTATGAAGACCTACAAGACCTTTTAGAACTAACAGCCAAAAAAGATGTCCTTTTCATTATAGGGGACTGGAATGCATAAGTAGGAAGTCAAGAAACACCTGGAGTAACAGGCAAATTTGGCCTTGGAATACGGAATGAAGCAGGGCAAAGACTAATAGAGTTTTGCCAAGAAAATGCACTGGTCATAGCAAACACCCTCTTCCAACAACACAAGAGACATGGACATCACCAGATGGTCAACACCGAAATCAGATTGATTACATTCTTTGCAGCCAAAGATGGAGAAGCTCTATACAGTCAGCAAAAACAAGACCAGGAGCTGACTGTGGCTCAGACCATGAACTCCTTATTGCCAAATTCAGACTTAAATTGAAGAAAATAGAGAAAACCACTAGACCATTCAGGTATGGCCTAAATCAAATCCCTTATGATTATACAGTGGAAGTGAGAAATAGATTTAAGGGCCTAGATCTGAGTGCCTGATGAACTATGGAATTAGGTTCATGACATTGTACAGGAGACAGGGATCAAGACCATCCCCATGGAAAAGAAATGCAAAAAAGCAAAATGGCTGTCTGGGGAGGCCTTACAAATAGCTGTGAAAAGAAGATAAGTTAAAAGCAAAGGAGAAAAGGACAGATATAAACATCTGAATGCAGAGTTCCAAAGAATAGCAAGAAGAGAAAAGAAAGCCTTCTTCAGCGATCAATGCAAAGAAATAGAGGAAAACAACAGAATGGGAAAGACTAGAGATCTCTTCAAGAAAATCAGAGATACCAAAGGAATATTTCATGCAAAGATGGGCTCGATAAAGGACAGAAATGGTTATCTATACAAGGGGGCTATCATGTGCCTTGAGAATCATCTGTTCTCTATGGTTAAACAGTCCCTCGGACTTTGAGGAGATAACCCGAATATTCACTGGAAGGACTGATGCTGAAACTCCAATAATTTGGCCACCTTATGCGAAGAGCTGACTCACTGGAGAAGACCCTGAGGTTGGGAAAGACTGAGGGCAGCAGAAGAGGGTGACAGTGGATGAGATGGTTGGATGGAGCATCACTGCTCAATGGACATGAATCCAAGCAAACTCCAGCAGACAGTGAAGGACAGGGAAGTCTGGCGTGCTGTGGTTCATGGGGTCGCAAAGAATTGGACATGACTTAGCCACTGAAAAACAGTAATGGTTTAAAAAAAAAAACAAAAAAAAACTTCTCTAGCAACTGTGTCATGTAACAAACTTTTGAGAATTTTTTGTGATCTTATGCAGTCTACTTTGGGATTTTAGGTTGTCAAAATCCCTCTTAAAATGAGATGTTCAGAATTAAAGCCAAAGCTTTTGGTGTGTTCTGTCTAAATAAATGATTGGATACCCTATTAAGACTAACCAGACGGCATGAGCTTTGAAAATGAGACTTTGACTCGCGTCTCATTCCACAAATCCATACCTGAATCCCAAGAACCATCCCAACCTTGTACCACTGATTCATTTTGGATTAAATTCAGTCCCACACTAACTCCTTTAAGATCCTTCTCTGTTAGTTTCAGATTAGCATTCTAGTCTTTCAAGGTCACTCTGAATGTTGTTTAAGTCCTTGGAAGAAAAACAGGTATTGTTTATTAAGCAAGAACCAAAGGCTGGGTTAAGGTCTTTGCATGCTAAATCACTTCAGTTTTGCCCAACTTTTTGCGACCCTACGGACCACAGCCTGACAGGCATCTCTGTGCATGGGATTCTCCAGGCATGAATGCTGGAATGGGTTGCCATGCCCTTCTCTAGGGGGTCTTCCCGACCCAGGGATTGAGCCCACGTCTCTTGCATCTCCTGTATTGGCTGGTGGGTTCTTTACCACTAGAGCCACCTGGGAATGCAAGGTCTTTAAAAGGCATTGAACTAATTGAATTCTCTACACCACCCTAGAGAGACATGGTACCATTTTACAGTTTAAGAAACAGAGGTACTGAGAGATGGAGTTATTTTTCAAACGTCACAGAGGTAACAAGATACAGAATGGGAATTCAAATTCAGGGATTTAAACTCCAATGCTTCAGCTCTGCTTCGTGTTTCACAGCCAAGAGACAGTGTGGGAAGAAGGCTAGCAAAAGAGCTCAAAGCAGAATTCAGATCTCCTGAATCTGAGAGTTCTTCCTGGAAATGTGCCCTTTCTTAGGTCTCCTATCCTCCCATTCTCTCACAGATGGCTAGACCTGGAACGTTTGTACATCACTTCTTATGTCTAATCCCTAAATGTTTATGCTCTACCGCTCATTTCTGAAATATTAGTCACTCCCAGCCTTTTTGCTATCTTCATATTTAAAAAGCATTTAAACCAAACGGACAGGCATTAGAGAGGGTTGGGACACCTGCTGAAAGCTTAAAAGCTATCCCATATGTATCATTCTAGTTGTAACAACCACATTTTATTATCTTTTTCTTTTTTTATATTTGATGATTTTGTTTTGCTACAATGACCATTAATATTTAATCATAATGGGAACCTCCCTGCCATCCTCGCCCTATCATACATGTGCCTTTTTCATGCGGTTTCTAAAATAAACAGTGTATTTCAAAGGCAAACTCTGGTTCCAAAGACTATGACACCCTTAACAAGTTCTTCCAACTTTTAAGCCTCCCAAGGAATTCCCAACTGTCCAGTGATTTAACTTGTCAGATTGCTGGAATCAAGTCACTCGTACATATTACCCCTTGACCTCCAACTGGCAGCCACAGTCCTCTCCTTTGTGAAGAATGACACTCCTCCCGCTTGACAATGCAAACTGTCTGCTCACCGTTTTGCACACAGCTGCGGCAGCTGAAAGCGTCTGGCACACAACATATGGAATTTAATTTCCTGATATTTACATAGATTGAAAGTGTTTCTGCTACAGACTTCAGATGATCTTCTGCACCAGGCCTTGAGGCAAAAGCTTTCAGCCCATTTCTTGCCCACCTTCTAAATGCCCCTGCTGCAACTCATTCTGTGAACAAGACGAGAATCAGAATGTGAAGTCTGCTGGTGTTAAGTGCCTTGAAAGATTGAGTCCTTTACTTATTAACTTTGCTGTGTTCGTGGTTTATATCAGTTCTGTTTTCAACTGGGAAAGGCAGGGTTTTAAACTATACATGTTTCCTTGAAACTTTTTAAAAATAAAATTTTAACTTTGGAACAGGTTTAGACTTAGAGAAAAATTGTGGAGATAGTGAAGAATTGCCATCTACTGCATATCAAGTTTTTTTCTATTGTTAACATCTTACACTGGAATGGTATGATCTCTGTAATTAATAAACCCATATTGATACATTATTACTAGTGACAGCCCATACTTGATTCCAGTTTCCTCACTTCTTACCTAATGTCCTTTTCTCTGTTCCAGGATCCCATCCAGGCTGCTATATTGTATCACATCTCTTTAGGTTCTTCTTGGCTATGACAGTTTCTCAGACTTTCCTTGTTTTTTTATGATCTTGACAGTTTTGAGGAGTACTGGTCAGGTATTTTGTGGAATGAGCTCAGTTGGGCTTTGCCTGAGAGGCTTTTGTGTGTGTGTGTGATTAGACTGAGGTTGTGTGTTTGAAGGAGAAAAATGACAGGTGTGAAGACCCGTGTTCACCCCACCATGTTAAGGGTGCCTGCATACATGCTTAGTTATGCAGTCATGTCTGAGTCTGACACGTCTGACTCTTTGTGACCTCACAGACTGTAACCCGCCAGGTTCCTCTGTCCATGGGATTCTCTAGGCAAGAATATTGGAGTGTGTAGCCATTCCTTTCTTCAGGAGATCTTCCCAACCCAGAGATCAAACCCGGCCCTCCTGCAGTGAAGGCGGATTCTTTACCATCTGAGCCATAAGAGAAGCCCCATGTTAAGGGTAGATGTTAACAATGGAACTTATCACTGGGAGGGTTAGCCTTGATCGTCAGGCTGAGGGAGCAATTGTCATGCTTCTCCGCTGTCCAGTTACCCTGTTTACCCACTTTCTGTGCTGTGCTCATTGCAAAGAGCGCAGTCTGTACAGCCCACACTTAAGGAGAGGGAAGCTGGTTCCACTTCCTTGAGGGTGGAGGTAATCTACATAAATCAATTGATACCATTCTCAGTGGAAGATTTGTCTGTTCTCCCTAATTTATTTATTCGTTCAACATTAGTATGGACTCGTGAATAGTCCTTTTATTTTTAGGGTTGTAATCCATTGCCACCTTATTTATTTTGCTGCTCAAAATGCTCTTGGTTTGGCCATCCGCGTCTCTTGCAGTTGGCTCCTTCTGACATACTCTCATCATTGTAGCATTTGTTTGCTAATTTCTTCCGCACTTCCTTACTGACTGGCACTACACAACGCTCTAAAAATTGTCCAAATGATAAATGCTGGAGAGAATGGGGAGAAAAGGGGACCCTCCTGCACTGTTGGAGAGAATGTAAACTGATATAGCCTGAATGGAAAACAGTATAGAGATTCCTTAAAAACTAGGAATAAATCTACCATATGACCCAGAAATCCCATTACTGAGCATATACTCTGAAAAAAACACAATTCTAAGAGACACACGTATCCCAATTTCACTGCAGCTATTTACAATAGCTAGGACATGGAAGCAATCCAGATATCCAACAACAAATGAATGGATAAAGAAGATGTGGTATGTATATGCAATGGAATATTAATCATAAAAGGGAGTGAATTTGAGCCAGAAGTAGTGAGGTGGATGAACCTAGAGCCTCTTATACAGAGTGAAGTAAGTCAGAAAGAGAAAAATAAGTATCATATATATGATACTTATTATAATGTATATATATATATATATAGAATAATGTATATATATAGAATACTACATAGAATAATGTATATATATAGAATACAGAAAAATGGTACTGATGAATCTAGTAGACAATGGACTTATGAACACAGCCAGAAAAGGTGAGGGTGGGACAAATTGAGAAAGGAGCATTGACATATAGATAGACACTATCGTGGATAAAATAGATAATTAGTGAGAACCTGCTATATAACACAGGGAGCCCAGCCTGGTGCTCTGCGATGACCTAGAGGGTGGGACAGGGTGAGGGGAGGGGGCTCCGGAGGGACGGGATGCATATATGTGTGTGTTGTTATATATTTGTGTGTGTGTGTGTGTTGTATATGTGTATGTGTTGTGTGTGTATGTGTTGTGTATGTGTGTTGTGTGTGTTATGTGTGTGTGTGGTGTGTATGTGTGTTATGTTGTGTGTGTGTTGTGTATGTGTGTGTGTTGTGTATGTATGTGTGTTATGTTGTGTGTGTGTTGTGTATGTGTGTGTATGTGGTGTGTGTATATCTGTTGTGTGTGTGTTGTATATGTGTGTGTATGTGTTGTGTGTGTGTGTGTGTATGTGGTGTATATGTGTGAGTGGTGTGTATGTGTGTGTGTTGTGGTGTGTGTGTGTGTGTTGTGGTGTGTGCGTGTGTGTATGGTTGCAGGGCAGAAACCAACACAATGTTGTAAAACAATTTTCCACCAACTAAAAAATAAAATAAGAACAAAACAACATGCTCCAGGATCATCTTTCATATTTCCTGCTCCTGTCCTAGAATCAGTCATTTTTCCCCCTTGGAGTTCTGATGTGACTTGAGCAGTCCTAATGAGAACGTTCTCACGGGGTCTCTAGCAGTCACGCGGTGTGGAAGTTTGGTCCAGGAAAAGCTGCTGGCAAGAGATAGGACACATTACTACGATCTCAGTTACTATGAGATAATTAGATGCTGAGGATTCAGCAGTTCTGAGACCTGGTCTCCAGTCTCAGAGAGTTCATAGTCTAATGAAGAAGGTACATAAATAAGCAGCCAACCACAATACACCCAGCGAGTACTATGAGGGGTTGGGGGTGGGTAGGTGATCCCAAGATTACAGGGCAGCAGAGAAGAGAGTCATCTAACCCAGGCTGGAGATAAATTTTCCTGGAGATAAATATAATGAATGAATTGAATAATTTGTATTCTTGATAACTCATTTAGCCCCTCTGATCTAATACATTTTGAGATTTTTTTCAAAGTATATTTACTCATGGATCTCCTTTCTAAAAAAATTTTTGAGCAGCTTGTTTCTTTCAGGATCTGTGATCAGTCAGAAGAATCTACACCTTTCCATCAGGTCTTCATGAATGAAGAGATAGAGCTCCTTGGTCCTTTTCTCAGCAAGGGACTATATGAATGCCCAGACTGGAATTTGTTACTGAAATATTCTGGATCTTAAAGATCCAGCATCTCTCAACCTTTGTGTTTCTTCTGCATATGAGTAGCTATTAAAGTTAAGGACTATAAATGTTTTTCCCCATCTTTAAATATCAAAAGAACATTGATTTTGATCCGTGTTCAGCCAGACTGTATTTCCCAAAGATGGTTGCAATCATTTCTCCCATTCCACAAATTCCTCTCACAATGAAACTTTGACATTGCTCTGATCAAAGCAGGGAACCTATAGGTGCTCTCCCCTTAAGTTTAAGAGGACTTGTCACCATGACAAAGCGATGCCTGTAACACCTGAGGCAGGGTTATATAAAACATATTTCCTGGCTTGCACCTAGTTCTCCTCTGAGGTATTTACTCCTGGCATCCAGCTGCCATGCTATGAGGAAGTCCAAACTGGTGCATGTGGAGACAGCACGTGGAAAGCCCACATTTGAGAGGTGGTGCCTGACGCCCATTTGAGATCTTGGCTCACACCAGCGCCAGACGTGAGACATGCAGGTGAAGGTGTCCTGAGATTTCTCCAGCCTCCAGCTCTCAAGGGATCCTTGGTTTATGACTCTGCTCTGTTGATGCCATAGACACATAGCTGAAACTGGTCCTCCCTTTGCTCCATCCCACAGAATTCATGAATATGATACAATTGTTGTTTTATACCGTGAATTTGTGTGGAGATATGGCGGAGGAGGTTTTTATGATGCACTAGTACTGGGGTCGCACAGAGTCGGACACGACTGAAGCGACTTTGCAGCAGCAACAGCAGCAGCAGGACTGAAATACAAGTAGCCAGCTTCTCAGTCCTCCAAGCGAGTGGCCCCTGATAAGATAGCTAGCCCTGAGCTACAGAAAAGCCTAGCCCTTTCTCTTATAAGCACTTCTGATACCTGGTTCTTTCCAGGTATCCATATACAAGAGCAGAAAACTGTGTTTTCTCATTCATTCATTTCTATAAACTCAGGGTCTAACCCAACACCAGAAAATTAGTAGACATTCATTAAATATTTATTGGATGGATGGATACAAAGAGGCATGGCTAAATGAATATGAATATGATCTTTTGAGGGGAATTCCTGGGAATATAGTAAAGCAAAACTTTACCTACAGTTGACTAAGGTAGAAAATGCATGTATTTCTTTAGTTATGTCAAACTGTATATAAACAGTATTCTGATACCCCTTACCTGAGAATCTCAACTGGTTTTTGTCTACCTATTATACTATGTGATAATTTGTCCCAAAATTTAATTGATTGTAACAGAATTAATTTATTTGCTTATGATTATGGGTTTGGTTTGGCTGAGTGATTGCTCTGCTTCACTTAGTATTGTCTGGGTTGGCCAAATGGCCTCATTCACATGGCTGGCAGTTGGTGCTGGCTGCTGGCTGGAAGCTAATTTGGGGCTAACAGCCAAGGGTCAAGGGTCTCCTCCATGTGGGTTGCTATCTCTGTGACCACTTAGTGTGTGTGTGTGTGTGTGTTAGTTGATCAGTCATGTCTGACTCTTTGCTACCCCATTGACTGGGGCCTGCCAGGCTCCTCTGTCCATGGGATTCTCCAGGCAAGAATACTAGAGTGGGTAGCCATTTCCATCTCTAAAGAATCTTCCCAAGCCCAGGGTTGAACTTGGGTCTCCTGTATTGCAGGCAGATTCTTTACTGTCTGAGACACCAGGGAAGTCCAAGATGAAAGTATCAGTTACTCATTTGTGTCCTACTTTTTGCTGTCAGGCTCCTCTGTCCATGGAATACTCGAGTAGGTAGCCATTCCCTTCTCCAGGGATCTTCCCAACCTAGGAATCGAATCCAGGTCTCTTGAACTGCAGGCAGATTCTTTACCATCTGAGCCACCAGGGAGGCCAGAAGCTGACAGACCACTTAGACTTCATAGCAACTACACTGTGTCATATTATCCTGCTATATTTTATTGGTCAAGTCAAATCAAAGGACCAATTCAGATTTAAATGAAGGGGAATAAACATTTAATGAGAGAATGGCAAGCTTACATTACAAGATGGAATTTGGGGTGGAAGATACTGTTTTAGCCAGAGGATATTTGATTAATTGATTATGTTTTAATTTACTTGCTTGCAACCTGCCTATGTGGATTGCTGTTTCAATTCCCAGAAATTTCCATTTTCTGGTTATGCACAAAGGCATCATGTGCCTCACCAAGTCCTTTGAATACAGCATTAAACTTCAAGTTGAAAAAAAGCAGTTTGAGCTTTAGATCTATTGTGGAATTACTATGTCTCTTGGGCTCTATGGTTTTTCCAGTAGTCATGTATGGATGTGAGAGTTGGACTGTGAAGAAAGCTGAGTGCCGAAGAATTGATGCTTTTGAACTGTGGTGTTGGAGAAGACTCTTGAGAGTCCCTTGGACTGCAAGGAGATCCAAACAGTCCATTCTAAAGGAGATCAGTCCTGGGTGTTCTTTTGAAGGACTGATGCTAAAGCCGAAACTCCAGTACTTTGGCCACCTCATGAGAAGAGTTGACTCATTGGATAAGACTCTGATGCTGGGAGGGATTAGGGGCAGGAGGAGAAGAGGACGACAGAGGATGAGATGGCTGGATGGCATCATCGACTCAATGGACATGAGTCTGAGTGAACTCTGGGAGTTGGTGCTGGACAGGGAGGCCTGGCGTGCTGCGATTCATGGGGTCGCAAAAAGTCGGACACGACTGAGCGACTGAACTGAACTGAACTTGGGCTTGTTACTTAACCTCCTGAGGCAACTGATATAGGTCATAAAATAAAATAATCAATATTGTATACATTCTGATTGTCTTAAAAAGAAGTCAGTTATCACAATGATGCTATGAACTGCCTGACACACTGCACCATAATAACAGATCCTTGTCGTTGCCTGCCTCCTATAGGCTCAGCACCGTGTCATATGTGACATGCATTAGCTATTCGAATCTCACAAACTGAAGCATCAGAATTAGTGTTCCCAGTTTACAGAGGCAAAGTTAAGTAGCCAATCCAAAGTTAAACAGCTAGGCATCAGTGATCTTAGGTGTTCAAACCCACAACTGACTCTAAAGCTCACTATCCAAAGGAATATGAACCCCTTTCCTTTCAGTAACTTATGACGTAAGATAAAATATTTGCAAATAATATATCTGATTAGAGATTTATATCTAAAATATATAAGGGGCTCTTAAAAGCCAGTAGTGAAAGGACAAAAAACCCAAGTAAAAAATGGGCAAGGGATCGATTTGAATAAGTAATTCTCCAAAGAAGATAAACACACAGCCAGTCAACCTGTGAAAAGGTCCTCAATCTCATTAGGGAAATGAAAATCAAAAGCACAGTTACCACTACCCTCTCACAAAAATGGATAAAATAAGTAGACAATAACAAGTGTTGACAAGGATGTGAAAATTGGAGCCTGCATAGATTGCTGGTCAGAGTACAAAACAGCACAGTTTCTTTGAATAGCAGTCTAGTAGCATTGCAGGAAGTCAAATATAGAGTTACTGTAATGACCTAGCAATTCCCCTTCTGGCTATATTTGCAAGAAAGATTAAAACATCTGACGACAAAAAACCTTGTACACAAGTATTCATAGCAGTATTATTTACCACAAAGTGGAAACAACTCATCCTTCAACTGACAAATGGAAAATAGCATATATCTGTACATGGAACATAATTCAGCCATAAAAAGAAATAAAGTACGATACCTGCTACAAGATGAGCTGTGAAAACACTCAGTGAAAGAAGCCAGTCATAAAAGACCATGCATTGTACGATTCAGTTGTAATGAAGTCTCCAGCATAGGCCCGTATGTAGAAATAGAGACTGAATTCATGCTTGTCTAGGACAGCAGTTCCCCATCCTTTTGGCGCCAGGGATTGGGTTCATGAAGACAATCTTTCCATGGACTGGGGGGAGGCAGGTGGTTTTCAGATGACTCAAGCACCTGTATTTCTTGTGCACTTTATTTCTATTAAATTACATCTGCTCCCCCTCAGATCATCTGGCATTAGATCTTGGAGGTTGGGGACCCCTCATCTAGGGTGAAGGAGTTTGGGGAAATAGGCAGTGATGGCTGATGAACCCAGGGTTTCTTTTTAGGATTATGAAAATGTTCTAAAATTGATTGCAATATTAGTTTGACAACTGTGTGAAAATACTTAAAATCACTGATTTTTTACACTTTAAATGGGTGAATTTCTTGGATATGAATTATATATCAATATGCTGGTTAAAAATAATACTATCAGGCATATATGTCATTAACTTTGTTAAGCAGTTCCTATAAGCTCATTATAGATCGTAGCTTAAACTTCACCACAACCTAGTTGCTGCTGCTGCTGCTAAGTCACTTCAGTCGTGTCTGACCCTGTGCAACCCATAGACGGCAGCCCACCAGGCCTCCCCGTCCCTGGGATTCTCCAGGCAAGAACACTGGAGTGGGTTGCCACTTCCCTCTCCAATGCATGAAAGTGAAAAGTGAAAGTGAAGTCACTCAGTCATGTCTGACTCTAGCGACAACCTAGTTAGGTAGCAATGTTATTATTTTCCTTTGGGGGGGATGATTTGGGAAAATGGCATTAAAACATGTATAATATCACTTAAGAAACAAATCGCCAGTCCAGGTTCCATGCAGGACGCAGGAAGCTTGGAGCTGGTGCACTGGGATGACCCAGAGGGATGGTATGGGGAGGGAAGTAGAAGGGGGGTTCAGGATGGGGAACACGTGTACACCCGTGGTGGATGCATGTTGATGTATGGCAAAACCAATGCAATATTGTAAAGTAAAAAAATAATAATGATAATAAAAAATTTAAAAAAATAAATAAGAAATTAGTATCAAAATAAAAAATTGATATTAAAGATACTTTAAACAACAAAAAATAATAAATAAATAAGGAGAAAAAATTAGAGAGTAAATCATTTCCTTAAGATTCTTTGAGATTCCAATCTTGATAGACTCCTCTAGAATCTACAGGCTAAATTATTATGTGGTATCCATTATTATCAATTATAAACTACACATACGTGAGTGCCTGCATGCAAAGTTACTTCAGTCATGTCCCACTCTGTGTGACTATGGACTGAAGTCTGCCAGGCTCCTCAGTCCATGGGATTCTCCCAGGAAAAATACTGGAGTAGGTTGTCATGCCCTCCTCCAGAGGATCTTCCTGACCCAGGGATTGAACCTGTGTCTCATATGTCTCTTGCATTGGCAGATAGATTCTTTACCACTAGTACCACCTGAAAGCCCATAAACTGCACATTATAGCTCTGTATTTCTCCTCTTTCCCTCTCTTCAATTCTACTTTGTACATTTCCTCCTACCAAAGAATTTGTGCTGAGATTTTTATATATTTCAAAGCCAATGTCATTGTAAAATCTTGTATTGAATACCCATATATGTTGCCCCCACAAACACACACCCCCCAAAAAAAATTCTGGTTAGCTGTAATTGCTAACCAGATAATAACCATGGTGATTGCAGCCATGAAATTAAAAGACGCTTGCTCCTTGAAAAAAGAAGCTATGAGCAACATAGATAGCATTTTAAAAAGCAGAGACATCACTTTGTCAACAAAGGTCTGTCTAGTCAAAGCTATGGTTTTTCCAGTAGTCATGTGTGGATGTGAGAGTTGAACCATAAAGAAGGCTAAGTGCCAAAGAATTGATGCTTTTGAACTGTGTTGGAGGAGACTCTTGAGAGTTCCTTGGACTGCAAGGAGATCAAACCAGTCAGTCCTAAAGGAAATCAGTCCTGAATATTCATTGGAAACACTGATGCTGAAGCTCCAATACTTCAGCCACCTGATGCGAAGACCTGACTCATTAAAAAAGACCCTGATGCTGGGAAAGATTGAAGGCAGGAGAAGGGGACAACAGAGGATGAGGTGGTTGGATAGCATCAATGACTCAGTGGACATGAGTTTGAGCAAACTGTGAGAGTTGGTGATGGACAGGGAAGCCTGACATGCTGCAGTCCATGGGGAAACAAAGCACCGGACACGACTGAGCGACTGAACAACAACAAATGGGGCAGGTTGGACTGTTCTTTTAAAATTTCCCTTCAGGATGGGGGTGGAGGTGATATTGTCATGTGGCTTTAAAGAAGAGATGTTCATATGTCCCAGAATTTGAAATATGGCTCCGTCTTTACCAGTTGCATAAACTTGGACTGGTTACTTTGTCTTTCTGAGGCTAGGTTCCCTCAGCTTTAAATTGGAGATGAGGACCTTACCTACCTGCATTGCTGTGACGACCCTGCTATGGGAATTAACAGGTGTAGAGTTAACTGGAGGGCGGCCCATGCTCAGTGAACAGGAGCCCGTCTTCTTTTTATTTACCCTTATTTACCCACCAGCATCCCAGATTTCCAAACATGGTGAGCAGAACACACTGGCAGACGAAAGCTCTCCCCAAGCCCAGAGAGCTCTTTTTTCTCCAAGCCCAGGAAGTTCTCTCCTCTCCAAATGGCCAACTTAAACCAGATTGAGAACCTGAGGCAAAAAAACACACTCTTACTGGGGAGGGAGTGCATTCCAGCAGTTGGCTCCGTCTCCCAGCTTCTCCAGAGAAATCAGAGCGGCTAAGACGTTTAAAGCCCCAGCCAGAATCCCTGATTTAATTTGATTTTATAGTTGCAGGGATTGCCTTGTTGTGGTTTCCCTATATCACATACAGAGCTCGCCTCTGCTTGCCGTGGAGGGGAAGCCAGTCAGTATACACGTGTTGGCACAGCGCTCAGTCTCAAAGGCTTGTCTCCCGATGCCGCCGCTTCTGCGTGGAGATCCAGACGTGAGGATCAGAGACAGGACATGGGCTGGATAGGGGAGGCTTTGGCCCAGAAACAGGCTGAGCTCTGATCTGCATCTGGACTCCCTAACCTAGTCAAGGATTCTGTACAACTTCAGACAAGGATCCTCCCTGAGCCTCTACATTAACCCACATGCAGCATGGAAATAATACTCCATGCTTCTCAGGAGTGGTATTAAGATGTGAGAGCTGATGAATGACATTAAGTGGGCCCTCCATCAGAGTCATTAGAGGCCTCCCAGGAAACAGAAGCAGATAAACAGCATGAATAGTGTGCTGAACTAGCTCAGCGGACCTCATCTTCACCATTCTGGGCAGATAGAATCCACGAAGGAAGATGTTTCTTTTTTCTTGCTCCAAAAAGGCACGCTTTAACATTTCTTGAGGTGTCCTGTTCATTCTACGCTTAGCTTTCTAGAATCCTAGGATTTATCAGTGATGGAAGGAAGAGGAGAAATGACATAGACCTCCCCACTGGCGTGCTGTGGTTCACGAGGTCACAAAGAGTCAGACACGACTGAGCAACTGAACTGAACTGAACCCCTTTATCAGCTAGGGAAACTGAGGCTCAGAGAGGGAAACTGACCTGCAGAAGAACACACAGCAAGTTGAGTGGCTGAACCTGGCTTTGATATTTGTGTCCTTTTCACGGCATCAAATTGTTCCTGGGGAATCATCTGGGAGAAATTTAAAGAGAGGCATGATTGCAGTGACTGTAAAGTATGAGACATGTCCAGGGAAAGAGAACTCCTTTATTTGGCCAGAGGACGTGTGAAGGTGGAGCAGAGGCAGCCTGCCAAGGGCCTCCTGGGGTCTGCTGAGAGTTTCAGCATTAGCCTGGAGGCAGTGGGAAGCCATGCTCCCTGGAATATAAATGACTTGAGGACACAATTCTAGTTCATATCATTTTTGTGAATCACTTCCTGGCATGCAACATCTGGCATATAGTAGGGGTTGAAAGCGACTGTTTGACGATGCTAGACTTTCAGATCTGGGAACCTGCATGGCTGAAGAAACTTCCCCATGCCTTCGGAGTTTGCTCAAGTCAAAGAAATTCTGAAACCTATCGACAATCATTCACTTTTCTAAGAATTTCTGAACATGGGAAAGTAAGGGCAGGAAAAGCCTTCAAACAGCTTCCTTCGGAAATGACATGCCCCTGGTCACCTACTGAGCTGGTAATAAGTAACCATTCCTGATAGCTCTTGTATAGTGCATGACCCTGCATAACGCTGATTCCAGTGAGTGAAGTGAGTAGATGCCACATCGACAAAATTGCTTAGCTGAAAAGATTCTCCATCTGGCGTTGGTCACAGCCTTCTACCCCAAACATACCTGTGTTCCACAGTTTTGGCCATCAGCCCAGGGACATCTGGTGGTATGCTGACCTTTGGTCATCCTGTTTTTCTAACTCTGTCATTGATTCTTTAGAAAAAGGAATTAAGGTTATCACGGCTGGAGTTTGGAATGGATTAGTAACCCTTGAAAGGGCTTGCCCTTCAAAGAAGCAATGAGAGTACCAAAATGTGGATCATCCCTTCTTCCATGGTGGGGGTGGTATATTCTTGAAATTTTAACTGGTTTGACAACACTAGCTAAATCTAGAAAGAGACCTTGAGCTGGCTTCATGAATGATTACATAATGGAAGGGAAAGTGCTCGATGTTTACTGGCCTTTTTCTGTGTACTGGGCGCTGAGCTAGGTGTTTCTGTCTTGTAATCCTATTTGATGGGCTTCTCTGGCGGCTCAGATGGTAAAGAATCCTCCTGCAACGCAGAAGACCTGGGTTCAGCCTCTAGGTCAGGAAGATCCCCTGGAGAAGGCAATGGCTACCCACTCCAGTATTCTTGCCTGAGGAATTCCATGGACAGGGGAACCTGGCCGGCTACAGTCCATGGGGTTGCTGAAAGCTCAACACATTATAATCTTTACAGGTTGACAATTACTTTGGGTCAGGAACCCAAACATTAGACAGACAAGGGTCCATGGAGATAAGAACTGTGTCTGTTTCTTCACCACTATATGCCTGGTATATATGTTAAATGACTTTCCCACGGTCATAAAGCTGGAATGTTAATAATATAGGTTACTGAATGATGGTCTGTGGGGATGTATATAAAGCTGCGTGTGTGTGTGTGTGTGGGAGAAGGCAATGGCACCCCACTCCAGTACTGTTGACCGGAAAATCCCATGGATGGAGGAGCCTGGTGGGCTGCAGACCATGGGGTCGCTAAAAGTCAGACACGACTGAGTGACTTCACTTTCACTTTCCACTTTCATGCATTGGAGAAGGAAATGGCAACCCACTCCAGTGTTCTTGCCTGGAGAATCCCAGGGAGGGAGGAGCCTGGTAGGCTGCAGTCCATGGGGTCGCACAGAGTCAGACACGACTGAAGCGACTTGGCAGGCTGTGTGTGTGTGTGTGTGTGTGTAGAAAGCCTTAGTTTGAATGGCATCTCTCTTTCATTGATAAACTTCTAGGAACTTTCCGTCCTGCAAGGTCTTATTCTATATGGTCCAACTTCATCCTATCTGTTCTCCGTTTCATTTCCCAGCTTCCAGTTTTACTAGTTTCGTTTCCAGCCTTCTGAGGTTGCTGTTGTCTTACTCTTGCTGTTCCCCTTGTCCAAATCTATCTTAGCACAGCCAATTTTTCTTATTTTTTTGGTTGCATCTCAAGTGACATATCTTCAGAGAAGCCTCCTCTGACAACCCAGTTTACACTGACTACTCAGCCCCTTGCTGTCACATTTCTCTATGCATTTTTGTGCTATATTTGTTCCTAGCCGAGGGGAAGTCCTTTACTTATATATTTATTTGTTGTTTGTGAGACTCCTGGTGGCAGGAATTTTACCTTGTTTTTATTCACTGCTGTATTTCCAGCATCTAAAACAATTTCTGGCAAAGAGTAGATGTTAAATAAATATCCACTTTGTGAACAGATTAGCGAATAAATGAACAGATGATCTATGACTGTCACATTGTAAATAAAATCCCTAAACACCATGTCTTGACTTTTTTTTTTTTTCTGCATCATGAGTTAGTTACTCTGTCACGTTCGACTCTTTGCCACCCCAGGGACTGTAGCCTGCCAGGCTTCTCTGTCCATGGGATTTCCCAGGCAAGAGTACTGGGAGTGGGTTGTCACGCCCTTGGGGATCTCTCTGACCCAGGGATCAAACCTGGGTCTCCTGCACTACAGGCAGATTCTTTACCATCTGAGCCACCAAGGAAGCCCATTTTCTGCATTAGCTCTGGTCTTATATCTCTGCTCCTCTATCCAAATGCAGCTTTTTCTGTAACGAGTGGGAATTTGTTCAGCAAACATCACCCTTCTGTTTCCCTCTGCCTCTGACTAGGGTCCTGGCATTAGGGCCCTTATCCAATGTTCTAGCAATTCTTTCTGTTTTTCTATTTTTTAAATTCAATTAATTTTTGTTTTAACAATGTTGTGTTGGTTTCTGCTATAGAATGCAAATCAGTCATAATTGTACGTACATCCCATCCTTCTCAATTCTTTATAGTTTCCCAAATTCACCAAACCTTTCCCTCTGAATTGTTCTTGCTGTTCCCTCTCCCTGGACCATCCGTAACCATGCACGAGTCCTGCAGAACCTGTGGTCCTGAGTATAGACAGCCCGTTTCTGGGAAGCCTTTTCTCATCTTCCTAAATGGTACCAACCTCAGTGCCCCTGTCGTGCCTGCTCCATGGTTGTATTTTGCATTTATCCCACGATGGGATTACATTTTCTGTCGTTTTCCTCTTGGAAACAGTTAACCAAGGGAAGAATGGAAGTCAATTTTCTTCTATCTCCATCTCATCTCTTCTATACTCATCTCATGTATGAAGATGAGTACAAGATGACTGTCCAGTGACCAGGCATGGAGGATGGGGTGAATAAATGAACATGAAGGAACAGATTAAGTGATTCTTAAGAAAACCTATCCGTGAATGTCTGACCCAGGATTATCGTGTAGTTCCCACTCAGGGTGGTCAACTGTCTGGGTTTGTCTGGAATGTGAGACAACTCTCTGTGCTACAACTGGAGAAGTCCCTGCAAAGGAAGATGACTTGATCACCCTGTACACACCCAGCTCTATAGCTGAGTGAGGACTCCTGTGCTAGGCTCCATGAGGAGGTGATTGCTGCGATCCTAACCCACCTTCCGTGCACTCCAGGGCCTTTAGGGAGCTCCCGTCCTTCACCACGGCAATGTGTTTGGAATTCTCGCTCTTGGTTCTACCTTTTCCTCCCCTTGCCAGTTTCATATCAACAATTATTAGTTTTTCTGAGGGGATTCCCAGCTCCTTTCCATACCCCACCCTCACTTCTGATTTATTTTATGCCTTCTGGTTCCTTTTTTGTTTTGTTTTGTTTTAGCAGAATAGTCACTGTCTTTATAGAGTTCTTTTTAAAAAGTCAATACAGTTATTGGCCTCCAGAAGTGAGATAAAGGGGGGAGGGAGAGAGAGAAAGAGATTGACAATTTGGAGACCCCCTGCAGTGAGGTTTGAAGCTAGGCAATCTCCTTGTAATTAACAAATGAAGAAGAGACCTAAGACCAAACCTGAAATCTAGTTGCAGGAACCCGAGATCATTTCCCCTGACAAGTTCAGAGACAGAAATCTTAAACGTTTGGGGTAGTGTGTTGGCATATGGAAGGGGCGGGGTAAAGGCTGGCGGGCCAGGGCTTCAGGCTGATGGCCTCGCACTACCTCTGCAACACTGCGTGAGTCATATGACTTTTCAGTTCCCTATCTGTGAAGTACGTTTCCCTTTGCCCAATGCGGGGTCGCTACAGGACTGAGCTCAGTGCAGACACGTACTAATTGCTCAATAAATCACTGTTCCCTTCATACCCTATGAACATGATTGTCTCCAGAATATGGAGTAGGGTTGTCCAGTGTGTAGGGTTAAGTAGCTATTACATTTTGCAACCATGAATTAGCAAGAATTGTGCTCTCATGAACCATTGGTTTTATATACAATAAATATTGAGTTATGTGTAATGTGTGTGTCCTAACTAGTTTTGTGACTTTTAGTAGTTCCCTTGTCACAGGAGTATGCCTGATGTGGTATGGCTACAGAGAGATTTGCAATTTCTCAAAAATCAAACAAAAAGCACCAATATCCACATGAAACGCGTCATACTCTTTTGACTGTGCAATTCTATTTCTAGGAATTTATCCAAAGGAAATAACTAGAGAATGCATGTACAATGATGTTCATCTCAGCATTGTTTATTACAGTGAAAAATCAGAAACATCTGGAATGCCTGACAATAGAGATTTGGCTAAGTTAATTACATTTCAGACATTCAATTGAATACCACGCAGACATCAAAAAATTGTGTTCTCTAAAAGTATTTAATGACTTGGAAGCAAGTTCAAGGCATATTGTTAAATGAAGAAAGCAGATAACAAAACAATATGTCCGTATGTTTCCAATTTTGTAAAATAAAAATTATGAAGGAAACAATAATAATACTAAATAATACCAGAAGTAGTATCATTAATGGTTAAGAACACAGTCTGTGGAGTTAGAACTCCTGGGTTCAAATTCCAGCTCTGACGCTTTCTTGCTACAGGATTTTGGAAATCCTTTACCTCTATTTGTCTTAGTTTCCTCTTCAGTTCCCGTAAAATGGCGACAACCTCGTAGAGATTTTTCTGACAATTAAAATGTTCTGTAAAGCTGTAGAATAGTACTTGTCAAAAAGTCAGTGTTATAGAAGTGTTGGCTATTTGTTTCATTTTTTTAGTGATGTAATTCATAAGCTATTTTAAAACAAAATTAGAAATAAAAAGATGAATCATAGATATATCTATATCTCTCTATCTATGAGTTAGTCTCTGAGTTGTGTCCTAATCTTTGTGACTCCATGGATTGTAGCCCACCAGGCTCCTCTGTCTCCTCTCCTCCAGTATCCAGGCAAGAATACTGGAATGGATAGCCATTACTTTCTCCAGGGTATCTTTCTGACCTAGGGATCAAACCCAGGTCTTCCACATTGTAGGCAGATTCTTTACCATCTGAGCCACCAGGGAAGCCCATATACACATATGCAAATTCATTCCGCTAATAATTGCTTGAACTGAGATTTGAACCAAAGCCTATCTGGCTACAGAATTTGATCATTTAACCATTATGCAATTCAGAAAAAGGAATGTCAGCCATAGTTTTCTCACATTCGCAGGATGAGGAGTAATTTTTACTTTCATCTTTGTGACATTTTGGATTTTCCAAAATTTTAACAATGGATATATATCAACTGGTTTTATAACTGGAAAGACACTACTATTCATACACTACGTTTCAAATTGTTCAAAATTAAACATAATATCCCTCACGCAACTGCTGTCTTTATCAGTCCACTGGCCGATGATTCTATTTCTGCACCGTGACTAGGTGGAAGGTGAGCTCCATGGGAGATGCCTCAAATAGTACAGGAGGTCAAGTTCATGGTCACAGAAAATAGGTCACAGGCATCCTATAGCACTGGCAGAGGATTCCAGAAACAGTATGAGTTATAAAATCAGACAGAACTGAGTTCAAATCTCCAAGCTCTCAAGCACAGACTCTTGGATACATTTCTTAACTGCTCAGTCTGCTTCCTCCTCTAAAACAGGAGCATGATAGCTCCTTGTGGAGTCCCAAGTCATCAGGACTCTAAACGAAAGGTCAGTCCTGTTCCAGGCACACAGTTGGTACTTACCCCCAGGTAATAGCCCTGAATAGCCCTACACTGAATTAACATTTGGGTGAGTCCTACTTCCTAAATGCTAATCTTAAACAGTGGTAATAAATGCAAAATCACTAACTTCTAGCTGACTAACATCAGAAAGCTCTCTCTAACCTATTTCCAGTTTGGAGGAAAAATTTTGCCATTGCTGTTGCATGTAGCTACCCCCGCCCCACACCTTTAAAGACAACAAATAAAACACCAAAAGCAACAGCTTTTTGTAAGATGTTAAAAATACGTTGAGGATTAAATCCTGCCTGCCTGTTCCTGATTTGGAAATGGGCTTGAATGCATTCCTTATACCCAGATTGGATCACTCTTACTTTCACCCTGCAACTTTGCCAGTGCCTTTTTTAAAAAAAGGATTATTATCATCACAAGGACTTGTTTTGTGCCAGAACATGGCAATAGAAATTATCTCTGGCAATTCTGCAGCTCTATCCTCTCACCAGCCCCTAAATCTCAACAAGCGTTCTAAATTTCAGCCGGAATTGATTGGAAAATTGGCCTTATAATTCACAAGGGTTCAGATTTGAGATCAGTTAACATCAGACTTCTGGAAATATTGGCTGCCTCCTTGGGCCAATGAGTGGTGAGTTTTTTCTCCTTGAAAGCAGAGCTGAAAGTCATTTCTTTCTTCCTCACACCTAGTTATTACAGATTTTGCATCCTGAGAACTGCTCTGGTTGTGGGGGTGGCCGGGGGGTGGGGAGGCTGGTACATACTGTCTCCAGCAGGCTTTACGCAGAGCAAGAAACTTGTTCCTACAGTAGGGAATCTCAGGACTCATGTTCTGAATTTACAGATGATAAAGTTGAGTCCCAGAGAGGAGGCAGGATTTGCAGAAGTTATAGCAGGAATTATGGAAGACCACCATTCCAATTTCTTGAATCTTAGGCTACTGCTGTTTTCCTTCTCTACTCTGCCACATCTCATATTTGAAAGCCTTTGATATCACTCCAAATGGTGGGTCATCAATGTTGACTCCTCATATCATCTCCCAAATGTGGCCCAGATCCCATCTACTTAATGGGAGAACAATGTATATTCACCATCTTTCACACTCCGACTCTCTCATGAACTCTCTCGGCCTCTCACTGGGCCATTCTGCAATGTAGAGTGAATATCAATGGCTTTTAGAAGTTGTGAGATCTGCTTTGGAATGTGTGTTTCTTGTTCCAGTTGGACTGCCTTCTGAACATGGAACAATTAAAAGTCAGAATACTGCTTTCCTGGAAGTGGGAGAAACAGATGAGAAGATGCATGCTGGCATGTGCTTTTTGTAACACAGACTCCAATCCACCCTGAAGTCAGCCTTTCAAAACCCGCATCCACTTTAAACACGATGACTGACATCTGAGGAGGGCCTCTGTTTGGAATTAAGGATCGGATCTGCAAGAACGAGGCAGCAGGAGCTTTACCTGAATTGGACTTCTGACACATACTGAGAGGCCGTTTAATTGCATGATCAATAACATTTCAAAGAAAGCTCAGAAGGTCACCAACATCACCATGGAATGCAGTAAAATATGACAGAAGGAAAACCTGAGCACACTGTGTCAAGAGTCCAATCAATAGTCACTGAGTTTTATTTGTGTCAGATTTAAGAACACTTTACATCTGGGCCAGAAGAGGGTGAAGGCAGTTATGCAAACCAACCAGCTGCTTCTCAGAACCCAAAAGTTCACCGAGGATCATCGGTATGGAATACACAGAAGACAGCTACGAAGGGACTCAGCAACGCTACTCATAAAAGCATGCAAACAAACAGATTTCCACACTGTCAAGCCAAGTTCCAAATGTTGCTTACAGCTGGGTAAATTTGACCTTCCAAGTGTTTGCTCTTCCTTGTCACCCATTTTAAAAACAAGAGACCTAACTCAGGATTACGTGGAGGAAATTTTAACATGCCAGGTTGGTTATGAGACCGGGCTGTAGAGTTAAGACTGCCTCGGTTGGGATCCCGTTCCTGCTACTTATTGACTGCCTGACCTTGGATAAGCTACTTAGCCTCTAAAAACCTTTATTTCCTCTTCTTTAAAATGGGGAAAACTGTTTTGCCTACCTCATAAGGTGTGGTGGGGAATACATATGTTAAAATGCTCAGCACAGTGCCTGGCACATAGCAAGGGCTCCATAAATACAAGGTTATTACTGAAAGTTTCTTGCTTTTCTCATTAATATTGATAAATGTCCTACAAATACAACATGGTGAATGCACCTGGGCATATGACGGAGAAGAAATGGCCAGCAGGTGAGGAGAAGAAAAGCAAAGATATTCTGGCATAATTGTTATAATTGCTGCCTCTTACTGAGAACTTATGAAGTACCTGGCATTGTGTCATGTACTTAATGAATATAATCTCATTTAATCACCATGGGATATTATAAAGTAAGTACGACTCATTTTCTGTACCAACAATCAAAGCAAAGCAAAGTCATTTATCTAAAGTAAGATACCCTCAAGATAGACTCAAATGTAGAACTTTCTGACTCTACGACTTTTGCTATACTCTGAAAGTGAGAGTGTTAGTTGCTCAGTCATGTCTGACTCTTTGCGATCCCATAGACTGGAGCCTGCCAGGCTCTTCTGTCCATGGAATTCTCCAGGCGAGAATACCAGAGTGGGTAGTCGTTTCCTTCTCCAGGGGCTCTTCACAACCCAGGGATCAAACTTAGGTCTCCTGCATTGCAGGCAGTGTCTTTACTGTCTGAGCCACCAGGGAAGCCCAGAACTCTACTCTGATTACCTGTAAATCCCTTGGACTGCTTGGTACCGTTTTGACGTAACACACAATGAAGCATCCTTGTTATTGGGAGGTAGCTATGTCACGTGACACCAGATTAGTCCTGTTATGTACACTGGAGCTGTACTCCATGGAGCTTGTGAGCTTCCACGGCAAAGGGGGGGCTATAGATGTCTACATGTTCACCAGCTTTCAGAAAGGCAGAATAAAAAAACACATGGGCAAAGCTAAGACATACAGTCTCCTGTCTCACGAAGTTCTCTATCCCCTGATGATGCAAACTGACAGGGCTAGCCTCAAAATATATTCAGGTCATGTGAGTACAGCAAACATTTATAAAAGGAGGTACGTCATAGGTATTGTCTTGCAAGGGATGGTCAGCCCAGAAAAATGAACTTATTTCCTTGCACACAAGGAAAGCTCATGGGAAAATAAATGAGCAATTATAAAAATGTCTTTTAAGGCATAGTGATGGAGAGTTTGGGCTTCTTGAAAAGAGATCCTGCGTTTGAATTCTAATGTATGCTTACTCACTGTATGGGTTCAAATCCCTGTGCCTTTGCATCTGTAAAGTGGGGCTGCTATACCACCCTTACTGCACATGACTGTGAAGAATGAATGGGGTACAGCACGTGGACAGCTTACTATGTGCGCACGTTCTTGTTGCTGCTCAGTCATTAAGTCACGTTTGACTCTTTGCGACCCCCTGGACTGCAACATGCCAGGCTCCTCTGTCCTCCTTCACTGTCTCCTCGAGTTTGCTCAAATTCCTGTCCATTGAGCTGGTGATGCTATCTAACCATCTGCTGCCTCCTTCTCCTTTTGCCTTCAATCTTTCCCAGCATCAGGGTCTTTTCCAAGAGCTGTCTCTTCACATCAAGTGTTATGTGTTCTGTGCACATAACTAGCACTCAACAGTGTTCGTTTTTATACTGGAATTAGACCACTTGCCTGGGTCTAGTCTGAGTTCTACCTCCTACCAGCTTTGTGCCCCTGAGCAAAGTACTGAACCACTCTGCCTCTCAGTTGTCCCATACGTAAGCTGGGTTAAGACTGATATGTGCCTCATAGGGTCATAACAAGGATTGAGTAAGCTAATATTTGTAAAGGACTTAGAAAAATGTTTGGCACACAGCAAAGACTCAATGTTGAAGTGAAAAGTGAAAGTGCTAGTCTCTCAGTCAGGTCCGACTCTTTGCGATCCCGTGGACTGTAGCCCTCTAGGCTCCTCTGTCCGTTTCTCCAGGCAAGAATACTGGAGTGGGTAGCCATTCCCTTTCTCAAGGGGATCTTCCTGACCCAGGGATTGAACTCAGGTCTCCTGCATTGCAGGCAGATTCTTTACCGCCTGAGCCACCACGGAAACCCCAAAGACTCAATGTTCACTACTATATTATCGTTGTGATAATTTCTGATTGTGGGAACTACAAGATACCGCAAGGAAACAAAAAGGCACTTATCTAGAGCTGTGGTGTGTAGGTGAGAAGGAAAACTTCCTAGAAAGCAGAGTGAAAGTGGGTATATGTCAGGTAGATGGGCAGGGGCTAGGGGACAAGGGCAAGGTCTGGATTTAGAAAGAGCATTCCTGGGCGTCCTTTACCTTCCTTCTTCAATGGCGACCTTGTTGCTCACAGCTCTTGTTTTTGCCCATTACAGTTCATGGGTCCTGAAATTGGTTTGAAGGCAAATTCCAAGCTTGCAATGGGGTGGGAGAGGGTAAGAAGAGAATGCAGTACCCCTTTCTGAAAACGGGCTGTAACCATTTAGCCGATTATTTAATATTGAGGAATGCAGTAAGGTCAGAGCCTGGATCACCTTTCAATGGAGATACAGCTCCAACGAGCAGGCTCTGAAATTGCTTGAAGTCATTTACACCAGTGAATGCATATGTATCAGGGCCTGGTTAAAGATTTAGAGGATAAGCTGGTTAATAGAATTAATTTGATATATCCGGTATAATTCAGTGGAACACGTAAGTGCCCTTCAGAGCTCAAAACTGCTGGGAGAGGAACAAATCTTTGTACCAGCCATTAAAGAAGGATTAGTTGGAATCCTGAAGGAATAAACCCATGACTTTCATTCTTCTCCAGCTGTATGCATAATAGATGTCTTGATAAATGGCTATGGTATAAGCAACTTATCAAAACAACTTGGACTGCTGATGTATGTATGTGTAAGCATGTGTGTGTACATATATATTAGTATTTTTTGCCACTTCAGGTTCATGCCACAGTTGTATCTGATCCCTTTTCCTCATTTCTGAAGCCAAAAGGGAATGCGTGAAAGACCAGGGTTTCATACACTCACTAAGGGCATGAATGAAAGTTGCTCAGTCTTGTCCGATTCTTTGTGACCCCATGGACTATAGAGTCCATGGAATTCTCCAGGCCAGAATACTGGAGTGGGTAGCCTTTCCCTTCTCCAGGGGATCTTCCCAACCCAGGGATGGAACCCAGGTCTCCCACATTGCAGGCGGGTTCTTTACCAGCTGAGCCACAAGGGAAGTCCACTATGGACATCGCTCTTCACAAAGTGGGGTGGGCAGAAGATGGTCACCACCGTTGGTCTCTGGGTAGGTCGAAGAGGGCTCCTGGAGGGAACAGTGGCTAGATGCCTTGGATTACAACATGGGCTGGTCCAGTACTGAGGCTGCTGGTAGGAGCTGAGAAACAAGACAGCCGAAAGAATCTAATACTTACTGCAGTTCACCAAGATGTCAACGCCCCCATATTTTGCAGTTGAAACATGACTGTGTAGGACCAAATAGCTGGCTTTTTGAAGGTGATTCAAAAACAGGAGTAGATCATATTTTCTAAGAGAAATAAAAGCTTCCTCCTACATTCCTGTTCATTTTGCGATGCCAAATTAGGGAGAACTTCTGGCTGAGAAATAGGAAAAAAAAAATTGGAGATGTTTTAAGATGATGAGATGGGTTCTTTTTATGCCATTCTCAGTATATATGGTTTTTTAAGATGTCAAATGGGAAAAATGATAACTTTTTTCCAATCTGGGAAAAGAACTTGGGAGTACACGCTGATGACTCTTCTAGGGTATGTGTGTCTACGGCCAGCATAATCATTAAAATATTCTGTGAGCTGGGAAGTACGTTAGAGGGGAATTTTAACAAAAGGGAGAAAGCAAAGGAGAAAGGAAAAAAGTGTGCATTTTCTTTTTACCTAAAAGTTTGTTTTGACTTTCAGGGATCACGCAAAGTATCCAGCTCAGTGCCTGGTAGATAGGAATCATGTAAAAACAAAGAACAGAGATGTGCTTAAAATTGATTTTTACCAAAAGGGTAGGGGTAGTGCATCTTATCTTGTGTTCTTAAATAAATTACCTTTCTTAAATAAATTATCCTTCCTCATGGAAGATAATCATTGCTTTCCTGTTTCTCTCTGTGCCCCTTATTGGGTCAGTTCAAGTGCAAACCTTGGGCCACAGAGAGAGGAAGGCCTGGACTGATGGGCCACTTCTGACTGATGGGGGGCAAGGCCCTTCACCCCAACATGCCCTAGTGTCCCGAACTATAGACTAAAATGGGTACAACGGTGCTTCCCTTACAGAGCAGTTGGAAGGATTCAATGAGAACGTTTTCACAGCCATCAGCGAGGAAAGTGGGTGTCTCACACTTTCTGTAGTTATCCATCTCTCTTCCCTGTTTTTCAACAACGATCCTAATATGTAGGATGAGATCAGTTTTACCTTGAGTTGGTTGATGGAAGTTTCTGTATCCCTTGCAGCTGCTCTGGTTTACAATGTAAATGAATGCTAAAAGAGCCAAGGGTCAGCAATACAGAGGAGCAAGTCCTGGGCTACAACAACCTTTCCATGCCATGACAGAGAAAACCCATGCAGAACTCAAGTACTTCAAGGAAGAAAGAAGGACAGAAAGAGGGGCAAGGAAAGAAAATAGGGAGAACAGAGGGATAAAGGGACAGAGAGAGAGAGAGAAAATAAATGTGGTTTTGAAACACTCTTCTAATTCTTTGCGAAGAAAAGACAGCAGTGTTGAGCTAATGCCCCCAAAATAGATCTGAGCAAACATTTGCCAATGATCTGGAAAAGAAAAATCTTTTCTGACACTTCTCTTTAAGTAAGGCTGGAATGTGGGACTTGGGGAAGGGAGGGTGGTGCCGAGGCCAGGCGAGGTCCTGCCCACTCTGCATCAGGTCCTCCAGAGTGGCACTGCCAATGTTCAGACCTGGCTTGTGACAAGCAAACCTCTGAAGCCTGTGGTTTGGATTTTGCTTGTGGCTTTCTTTTCATATGTGAGGTCTTCTTATATCCACGAAACCAGGCCTTGCCCAACTGACATCAGACCAAGAGGCTACCCACACTTACAAGGATGTGTGCCATCTCACCCTTCTTTACAGTTTTCATGGATCTCACTTAAGAAGCAGTGGAGTTGGGAATGGGGGGATCACAGGTGATCAGTTCCTCTCCCTTCCTTGAATTTACAACAGCATTTTATGAACTGAGTATTCCATGCATGGTAACTGATATTAACTAGAAAATTGTGGTTTGGGCAAGTGAATTTGGGAAATAGATTCCATAAAGGTAAAGAGGTCCTTAGGGGGCACATTGATATGCTAATGTGTTTTATGAGGGCTGTCAGTCACCTTATTTTATTCTTATTCTATTAGCATCATTGGACCCTGTTCCTCACTTTCTCCTTGAAATACGTGCTCCAGTTAGCATACAGGTAGAGAAGGAAATGGCAACCCACTCCAGTGTTCTTGCCTGGAGAATCCCAGGGATGGGGGAGCCTGGTGGGCTTCCGTCTACAGGGTCGCACAGGGTCGGACACAACTGAAGCGACTTAGCAGCCAGCAGCAGCAGCAGCTACTCTCTCTCAGGTTCCTTCTATTTCATTGGCCTCTCTCAGCATCCTTTACAGGTTCCTTTTCCTTTTCCACACCTGGGAAGACCAGGTCTCAGTCTGAGGCCCTCCCCTATTTGAGGAACACTCAACACCATTGGGTGGTTCTATTGACTTTATGAGTTTTTAATGCTATGGATATAACAATGACACAATTTTTTTTTTCTCACACTGTGATCTCACCAATTATCTGCAGATTAAAACTTTATTTATACAAATGATATCAACACTTGAATACCTAATGGGCATTTTCCATGTCATATGTTCAAAACAAAACTCCTGCTTGCCATTGGCTCCCTCTGCACTCCATCCCCACGGCTTCTACACAGTTTTCCATTTCCACCAAATGGTGTCCTGCTCCCATCTGTCCAGGCTCAAAAATGTAGGCGTCATTCTCGACTCCTCTCATTCTCTAACTACCCATGTCCAGTTCAGCCCACGTCTTAACTGCATTACTTTTAAAATACGTCCTGAATCCAAGGCTTGTTACCACTACTACACTATTCCAAACCATCATCGTCTTTCACATAGACTACTTAATGGCCTTCTAACCAGTCTCCCTGGGACACGCTCCCTTTCCACAGTCAATTATCAACACTTCATGATTTAAAAAACAGAAACCAGATCATGTTACTCCCCTTCAAAAACCTCCCAAGATTTCTCATCTTACTAAAAATAAATTATGAACTTTTCCCCATATCCTAAAAAGCCCTGTATAATCAGACTCCTGCCTGCCTCTTGGCTCTCATCTATTACCACTGCCCCCTTTACTCAGTTCCCCAGAGACACACCAGTGTATGTGCTACTCTGAACAGGCCAAGGTTAACCACAGGGCCTTTGTACTTGCATTGGCCAGTATGGTTCTGCCTCAGATTCTCAACCGGCTTTCTGACACCAATTCACCAGCTCAGTAAGCCCTTTCCTCCTCAGAACCTCCATTTCCCCTCTGCTGTGAGAAGATTTCAAAGGGAGGTGGTGAGGACCAGGATTTGTAGACTGCAAAGTGTCAGGACACGGAACAATATTTGGTCCCATATAATAAAGCTGATTCACAGTATCAGTAACCAAACCAAACGAAGGCACAGCAGAAATTCAGTGCTACAATTCACCATGGTCGCTGTCATTTCAGTACAGAATATCTTAGTCATTTAAAAGTGGAGACACAGTTCATTATAATCTTGGCTCTACTTCCATGTTTATTGTAAAGATCTTCTATTCCTTGATTGGAGGCAGAGCTGAAATTGGACAACTGAATCATTTCTATGAGTAACAACGTTTCAGAGCTTTCCCCACATCGTTTATGTGTTAATAGATTTTCTCCTCATGACAACCCTCAGGGGAGTCTCATTATCCCCATTTTACAGATGAAGGAACTGAAACTTGGCAAATGACGCTGATTTCCTCATGCACACAGAGGTAACAAGTAACATCGAGGACTTTTGAACTTAGATTTTTAAACAAAGTCACCTTGCTTACTCATGAACTACTATGTTCTGCTTCGCTATGAACAAACGTTTAAGTATTTTGGCAAAGAGGATTCCGTCAGCTGTAAGGACTTTTGAGTTTGTGTGGTATTGTTGAAGGCCCTAGGCTTAATATAAAGCAGGAAAGTGTTTTGGTCTCTAAGTCTCTGAGCATTTTTATAAGAATATGTGACATTACAAAAGGACTCAAAAGACTGAACTAGGAGTAATGAGAGCTTTTCTCAAGGAAGCACATTTTTACTGACAGCTGTCTTACATTAGGCTGGTTTGCCTCATGCGACAACATGGGCAAGCTGTGACCTCCGCATCCCTGGAGGTATGTAATCAGAGACAGCACAGCCTCTCGTGAGAGACATTACAGACTGGAGGGCTTTCTTGAATCATACAAGCCGCTCTAGACATTTCTACACAAGCTGCCTTGCGTAACGGTTAGGGTTCTTTCAACCTTGAGGCATGGTTGTTCAGCCAACACCAAACATGAAGTCTCAGCTTGGTTTCCCCCCAAAGCAGAGTCTGAGGTAAGGTCTGGGTGTCAGGCAGTTTATTTGAGAGGTGATCCAGGCGGTAGGATAAAGAGTGGGGAGACAGGGACAGGGGAGAAAGGAAAGCGAATCAGTGGGGTTAATGAGCTGAGGATTGTTATGGTTCTGCTGAGACCCTTCTAGAAACCATGTGAGCTGAGCTTCTACCCATGTTCTCCCAGAGGCTGGGCATTTATTCATCAGCTTCCACCCAACCAGTGCTGGCCGTGTCTACATAGGAAGATGAGCAGGCTTCTGTAGTTCCAGAACAGCCATAGGGAGAAACCTGTAGAAGTTGGTAGGATACCACTGAGATGGGTTAAAACAAAAATGCACGTAATTATCCATCACAGCTACACTAAGGTAAGAGGCCGAAGGGATATGATGTTGGGCATCAAGAACACTTCCTATACCTAGGCTGTGGTTTGGTTTTTAGGATGGGGTCTGGAGGAATGAGCAGGAGCCCCCAAGGCAAGGGCTCCTTCTACTCTGGTGTTTGTTTTTAGACCTTTTAATTTCATATTGGAATAGACTTGATTAATAATGTGGTGACAGTTTCAGGTGTCAGCAAAATGATCAGTAATACACACATGTGTATCTATTCTTTTCCACATTCTTTTCCCATTTAGGTTGTTACCTGACATTAAGTGGAGTTCCCTGTACTACACGGTAGGTCCTCGTTGTTATCCATTTTAAATATTGCAGTGTATATATGTCAATCCAAAACTCCCTAACTATCCCGTCTCCCCTCACTGTTTCCCCATGGTAACTGTAAATTCATTCTCTAAGTTTGTGGGTCTGTTTCTGTTTCGTAAATAAGCTCATTTGCATATTTCTTTTTAACACTCTTTTCTTTTTAGGAGTACAGAATTAGCAATGGTTCCTGTGTCAGGCAGAATAAGGTCCCCTAAACCCTCAAAGACATTCACCTCCTAATTCATGGAACCCTTGTGGCTCAGATGGTAAAGAATTTGCCAGTAATGTGGGCAATTGGGGTTTGATCTCTGGGTTGGAAAGATCCCCTGTAGAAGGGAATGGCAACCCAACCCAAGTATTCTTGCCTGGAGAATTCCATAGACAGAGAAGCCTGGCAGGCTACGTGAGTTGGCAAAGAGTCGAACACAACTGAGTGACTAACATTTGCACTTTGTGTAGTTAGATTATGTAGCAAATAGGAAATAATGCTATAGGTGAGATTCTAATTGCTAATCAGCTGGCCTTGAGATGAGATTATCCTGAATTATTTGTATGTTCCTAAGGCTATGGTTTTTCCAGTAGTCATGTATGGATGTGAGAGTTGGACTGTGAAGAAAGCTGAGCACCGAAGAACTGATGCTTTTGAACTGTGGTGTTGGAGAAGACTCTTGAGAATCCCTTGGACTGCAAGGAGATCCAACCAGTCCATTCTAAAGGAGATCAGTCCTGTGTGTTCTTTGGAAGGAATGATGCTACAGCTGAAACTCCAGTACTTTGGCCACCTCATGTGAAGAGTTGACTCATTGGAAAGGACTCTGATGCTGGGAGGGATTGGGGGCAGGAGGAGAAGGGGACGACAGAGGATGAGATGGCTGGATAGCATCACCGATTCGATGGATGTGAGTTTGAGTGAACTCCGGGAGTTGGTGATGGACAGGGAGGCCTGGCGTGCTGCAATTCATGGGGTCACAAAGAGTCAGACACGACTGAGCGACTGAACTGAACATATCATAAAGGTCCTTAGAACTTGAAAATGGAGGTAGGAAAAGAGAATCAGAGAGATGACAATGTGTCAAGGACATTGCTGTCCTTGAAGATGGAAGAAGGGATCCACAAACCAAGAAAGGTTGCCAGCTTCTAGAGTCTAGAAAAGACAAGGAGATGGAGTCTTAGCTAGAGTTGCCCTAAGGAATGCAACCATTTCAACACCTTGATTTTAGCCTCATGAGATTTATTTCAAACTTCTGACCTCTAAAGCTGTAAGATAAGTACTGTGTTGCTTAAGCCAGTAACATTTGTTATAGCAGCGACAGGAAATTAATACAGTGCATTATTCCACAGACTGCAGAGCAATCTGTGGAATCTAATCAAAGAGGATCAGCACACTAGAAAGCTTTTGGCTGAAATAATGCTCTTGCGTGACAAATAATCCCCAAACTCTGTACGTTAAAACAAAGAAAATATATTCCAGGCTAACAGGTAGATAGGTTGATGCAAATAACTCAGCTGCAATATATGCAAAAAACTGTGTACCATCATAGGCTGGGCTTTACTGGGCTCTAAGCTTCAGGATGGGCTCAGGTCAGCTCCAAGATTTTCACCGCAATACCCAGACTGAAGAAGCAATGACTCTCTGGGGCCAAGTAGATTGCATCTCCTGGCCAAGGGAAGGAACTCTGAAAAGCTGGCATAAGTTTGCTTGTGCCTCTTTAGGTCACAGGTAGATGGTGACATACTATTATTTCTGTCCACACTCCATTGCTGCCAGTAAGTCATAAAATTTGGCCCAAGACAATGGGTTCAGGGAGGATACTTCTGGAGAAGGAGAGAAAGGAAGGGAGTGAAGGAAAAAATGTAGATAAATAATGAAACCTAGTGCAATCACTGAGGCATGTCAGTATCTGTGAAGGTATGTGTTCACCTGTCTCTTGCATAGACAGTTTCCATCATGATCTGGCCAAAATGGCTGATTTTCCAATGAACAGTGCAAATCTACAGAGATCCCTTAGGTTGCACACATGTCTAAATACACTCTTAGAATCCTAAATTTGAGAATCACACAAGAAGGCATAATTCAATTGCCATCTTATTAGGGGAAAGAGAGGTCTTGAGAAGGAAATGTTATTTTCTCAAGACTAGACTTTTAGTGGTAGAGTTGATGATAGACCAAAGGCCTTTAAAATCTCAGTCTGGGGCTCAACTCACATCTTTCTTAATTCTAGAATCCTGCTTCTAGGTACCCCAACAGCTTTGTTAGCATTCCAAGTCCTTTGGGGTCTATAGACTGAATTTAGAAAGGTGAGGTTGATTATTCCAGCATCTTACATACAGAGTCTTCATTTTTCTCCTGTAAAGCTTAGGTTTGAATAAGCTTTACTTTGGCTGGGCCTAGGGAAACCCACTCTGCCCCTGCCTGAGGTCCTGCTTGGGTATTGTAGGGCAGTGATTCAGAGCAAAAGCACCTTCCAAACCCATATGGGCCCCTTCACTTTTTTTCCGACAGCAGTCATTTCTAGACTCATTAGAGATGCCCAGATCGAGAGGGCTAGAGACATGGAGGTTCTCCTCTTGGCCACAGGTCAACTGGGGCATCTTCATGGGCTTTCTTAAGACTCCCTTTTCCCAGGAAGCTTCAGTCCTCCAAAGAAAGAAGGCAAGGTCTGTTTCCTATGGCTGAAAGACTCTTGTCATCCTTTTGTTCCTCCTAAGCCTGGGGAAACCCTAGGTCAGTTGCTCCAGGAACCTCCTCGACTTTTCCTGGGCAGAATTAATCACTCACTTCTCTCTCTGCTTACTAGCACTTTAGGCAGCCTTTCTTCCATCACTGACCCTACTGTATTATCCTTTTTCCTTTACACAGCTCCCTCCCTCACTAGCTTATCTCTTCTGTTCCTGGGACTCTATTTCATTTAGAATGATGACCCAAGGATTTAGTACAATGTCTACTAAATAGAAAGCAGTCAGTAAACACCACTTGCTCATTTAATGATTCTATTGATTATTATATTTGAGCTAACAGTTCGTGATAATGTTCATAGTAAAACACAATAGTTATTTACTAAAGAAACCTGGGTAAATTTATGAATGGAAAAGAAGCGATGGTTATTAAATGTCTTCAGGGGCCAATCTCTATCCTACACGTGGTCCTTCAACACATAGAAACGTACGCATCCATGTGTACAAGACAGTAAAGGATAGCTTAGTGGACATAATAATCAACATTTTTGAATTATTAATGCAGACAGAAACAGATTAAAGAATACTTATTTAGAAGGCTTTTTTTTTCTTCAAATCATCTGTGTGCTCAGCAATCAACCAATGAGTTCTACTGTACCAGTCTAAAAATAAACAGGGAGTGCTACATTGCCAGAAATGATCTCAGCTCACCTCTGGGAGGTAAAGTCTCCACTGGAGGCATTTTTGTTGCTCAGCTGTAGAATAGAAGTAGGCCCTCTGCAGCAATTTCCAATTAGCTAAAGGGGTTCGGGGATGATTTTGGCAAACTTGACCTAGCTTTGAGCATGAGTTTGTTTCATTCCTCACTGTGCACATCTTGCCATTTCTGAAGCTGTGAGTCAGGCTGATGTCAGCCAAACAAGGAGCTGAACCAGCATGTCCAAGCAGATTGGAGGTGTCCTTGGCAAGGGTCTTTGATGCTACCTACCAGGGACAGATGTCCTAGAAGTGATGTCACTTTTTTTCCTATTTAGGTCATAACTCTACAGTGGCCTTTGTGCAAAGATGTTGAAGTGAAATTGTGAGCACCCTAAGAGTGCTTTCTTAAGAAATGGTTACGCATGTATGTATCTATATATTGATATCTAGTTAGTTACTAGAGACCTGAGAGTTAAGAATTCTGGTTCTTGCTCTGTCATGATTTGTTTTGAACTTTGGACAAATCATTCCTCTTTCTTGGACCTCTGTTTTTCCATCTGAATGACAACTATATTGGAAAGGTAATCTCTAAGACCTTTTCCACCATTGTGTTTCCTTTATTCCTGGAGACCAATGACAACATTTATATTATTGCATTTAAGGAACTGATGTATCCTTCTGAGGACATTTTGCTACCAATCAATGGTCTTGTTTTGTCTTTCATTATCATTGCCTCAAACAGATAAGAAATTCATCAGATGTAACACTCTTGACAGTCTGTAGTGGGATTTGGAAAGGAAGCTGTGTTCCCTTCTGCTGGCTGACTATAGCCAGGTTTAAGCAGCATGGGGTTGGGAATCCGCATCCAGTGGGTGTAGTGGAGTTTTAAAGATGGTGAAGTTCCATAACTGAGTGTCAGATCCTGGACTGGAATCAAATTTTTGGACACTCCAGACCTTAAATTTCTTGATAATTAAAAGAAAGTCATAGTACCACTGATCTCATTGAAATAAGCTTTCCTTCACTTTACAGCTTAATATCTGAAGGCCTCAGGAATATTATTTCCAACTTCTCAGCATGTAAAGTGGCTTTTGTTTCACCCCCTAAGATTTTCTTTAAATAATTACCATCCATGCAAAAACTGTAGTGCTCAAAGATATTCATATTAATTTGTTGCCCATTTATAACCATCACAACATCTTCAGCCTCATCTACTGCTGCTGCTGCTGCTGCTGCTAAGTCGCTTCAGTCGTGTCTGATTCTGTGCAACCCCATAGATGGCAGCCCACCAGGCTCCCCCGTCCCTGGGATTCTCCAGGCAAGAACACTGGAGTGGGTTGCCATTGCCTTCTCCAATGCATGAAAGTGAAAAGTGAAAGTGAAGTCGCTCAGTCATGGCCAACTCTTTGTGACCCCATAGACTGCAGCCCATAAGGCTCCTTCATCCATGGGGTTCTCCAGGCAAGAGTACTGGAGTGGGTTGCCACTGCCTTCTCCACATCTACTGCTATTCTCCTTCAGGTATTACTATTGATCAGAAAGCTGAAGTGATCAGAAAAGAATAGAACAAAGTCAGAGGAACTAACTTGGGCTGAATGCTTTCTGTGAACTAGTGCACCAGCCTTCAAGCAGTTTCTCTCTTTCAACCTCACACCAGCATGACGGTTTAGGAATTTTACTGGTGAAGAAACCCAGAACTCAAATCACACTCGGGAAGCCTATAACAAATAGTTTTATCATTGGAAAAAATTACTCAAAGGCTTCTGATGGAAGGGATAACTTAGTTTCTTGGATTTGTTTTAAAATTTTATTGTGTGTTTAGTTTTAAAATGAAAACAAATGTTTTCCCCACATTTTGACTGCAAGCGTTAATTGCATTCAGTATCTAGATCTTAATTAACCTTTCTTTGGAATCTTAACTTCTAAGGAGTGTTAAATGAATCAAGTCTAACGTACAAAATAAAATATTACTCATTTTAGTTAATGCCTTAGACATTAATTGGGAAGGAAACTGAGTGTAGGAGAAGAAGTGTCATGGGGATTTTTACTTCTCCTTTGCTTATGTTTCCACCTTCCCCCTGCAACACCTTCCTAGTTGGTTTCATTCATGAAATTATTTTAGGTGAATGATAAGTAGGTTCATCTTTGAGGCCTAAGAGACTTGGGAATGGGTTGTGCTCATTTTCCTATCAGCCACATGGCCTGGGCCTTGCATTGCTGCAACACTGAGCTTCATAAGCTTGGGATGTAAATAACCAGGAAGCTTAGTGTTGCCATTGGGATTTAATGAAAAAATGAACTGCACAGGAGTCCCCCCTCAGCCAAGGTTTTGTTTTTTGGAGTTTGAGTTATGCACAGTCAAGTGAAGTCTGAAAACAATAAGTGAAAAATCCCAGAAATAAATGATTTATAGGTTTTACATTACGCTCATTCTGAGTAGCACACTGAAATCGAGCTGTGCTTCTCAGGACCTGAATCACCCTTTGTTAAGCTTTTCCCACCTGTTTGCCACTCAGTAGCTGACTTGGTTATCAGCTTGGCCGCTGCAGTATCACCGTGCGTGTGTCCAAGTCACCCTTCTGCTACTTTTTAGTGGTCCCAGTGCAAGAGTAGAGACTGGAAAAACAGTGTTTGCCGGGATCTGTATTATCTGTGGTTTCTGGCATCCACTGGAGTCTTGGAATATTTGTTCCACTGATAATGTCTCAAAAGCAGGTAAGATTTTCATTCCCTCAAAATTGTGCCCCCAAAAAGGAGAACTGCCTTGCATTTGAGAGTTTACAGTGTTATCTCTGCTGCTCTCAGTTACTGTATTTTGAATAACAGACTTTGGGGGACGCAGCTTGTTGTTCAGTCCCAGAGTCTTCTCTGACTCTGTGACCTCATGGACTGCAGCAGGCCAGACTTCCGGGCCCTTCACTATCTCCCGGAGCTTGCTCAAACTCATGTCCACTGAGTCGGTGAAGCCATCCAACCATCTCATTCTCTGTCATTCCCTTCTCCTCCTGCCTTCAATCTTTCCCAGCATCAGGGTCTTTTCCAATGAGTCAGCTCTTCGCATCAAGTGGTCAAAGTACTGGAGCTTCAGCTTCAGCATCAGTCCCTCCAATGAATATTCAGGACTGATTTCCTTTAGGATTGACTGGCTTGATCTCCTTGCAGTCCAAGGGACTCTCAAGAGTCTTCTCCAGCACCACCGTTTGAAAGCATCAATTCCTTGGCACTTAGACTTCTTTATGGTCTAACTCTCACATCGGTACATGACTACTGGAAAAACCTTAACTTTGACTATATGGACATTTGTCAGCAAAGTGATGTCTCTGTTTTTTAATACAGTGTCTACATTTGTCATAGCTTTTCTTCCAAGGAGCAAGTGCCTTTTAATTTCATGGATGCAGCCACAGTGGTTTTGGGTCCCAAGAAAATAAAATCTGTCACCTTTTCCACTTTTCCCCTTCCACTTGCCATCAAGTACTGGGACCAGATGCCATGATCTTTTAGATTTTTGAATGCTGAGTTTTAAGTCAGCTTTTTCACTCTCATCAAGAGAGTCTTTAAGTCCTCTTGGCTTTCTGCCATTAGATTGATATCATCTGCATACCTGAGGTTGTTGATATTTCTCCCAGCAATCTTGATTCTAGCTTACGATTCGTCCAGCCTGCTATTTTGCAGGATGTACACCCCATAAGGTTCAATAAGCAAGGGGACAATACACAGCCTTGACAAACTCATTTCCCAATTTTGAACCAGACCATTGCTCCACGTCTGGTTCTAACTGTTGCTTCCTGACCTGCATACAGTTTTCTCAGGATACAGGTCAGGTGACCTAGTATTCCCATCTCTTGAAGAATTTTCCAGTTTGTTGTGATCCACACTGTCCAAGGCTTTAGCGTAGTCAATGAAGCAGAAGTTGATGTTTTCTCTGGAATTCCTTTGCTTTCTCTGTGACCCAGAGGATGTTGGCAATTTGTTCTTTGGTTCCTCTGACTTTTCTAAACCCAGCTTGTACATATGCAAGTTCTCGATTCATGTACTGTTGAACCCTAGCTTGAAGAATTTTGAGCACTACCCTGCTAGCATGTGAATAAAGCTCAACTTTATGGTAGTTTGAGCATTCTTTGGCATTACCCTCCTTTGGGATTGGAATGAAAACTGACCTTTTCCAGTCCTGTGGCCACTGCTGAGTTTTCCAAATTTGCTGGCATACTGAGTGCAGTTCTTTAACAGCATCATCTCTTAGGATTTTTAAATATCTCAGCTGGAATTCCATCACCTCCACTAGCTTTGCTTGTAATAATGTTTCCTAAGGCCCACTTGACTTCACACTTCAGGATGTCTGGTTCTAGGTGAATGACCACACCATTATTGTTATCTGGGTCATTGAGACATTTTTTGGACAGTTCTTCCGTATATTCTTTCTACCTCTTATTAATCTCTTCTACTTCTGTTAGGTCCTTACCATATCTGTCCTTTATTGTGCCCATTCTTGCATGAAGTGTTCCCCTGATATCACCAATTTTCTTGAAGAGGTCTCTAATCTTTCCCGTTCTATTGTTTTCTTCTATTCCTTTGCACTGTTCACTTAAGAAGGCTTTCTTATCTCTCCTTGCTATTCTCTGAAACTCTGTGTTTGGTTGGGTATATCTTTCCCTTTCTCCCTTACCTTTAGCTTCTCTTCTTTTATCAGCTATTTGTAAAATCTTCTCAGACAACCACCTTGCCTTCTTGCATTCATTTTTCTTTGAGATAGTTTTGGTCACTGCCTCATGTACAATATTATGGACCTCAGTCCATAGTTCTTCAGGCACTCTACTAGATCTAATCCCTTGAATCCATGTATCACCTCCACTGTATAGTCATAAGAGATTTGATTTAGGTCATACCTGAATGGTCTAGTGGTTTTCCATACTTTCTTCAATATAAGCCTGAATTTTGCAATAAGGAGCTCATGATCTGGGCCACAGTCAACTCCAGGTCTTATTTTTCAAAGCTGTTTTAGAGCTTCTCCATCTTTGGCTGTAAAGAATATAATCAACCTGATTTGGTGTTGACCATCTGGTGATGTCCATGTGTACAGTCATCTTTTGTGCTGTTGTAGGAGGGTCTTTGCTACAGCCAGTGTGTTCTCTCGACAAAATCTTATTAGCCTTTGCCCTGCTTCATTTTGTACTCCAAGGCCAAGCTTGCCTGTTACTCCAGGTATCTCTTGACTTCCTACTTTTGTATTCTAGTCCCCTATGATGAAAAGGGCATCTTTTTCTTTTCTTTTTTTTGGTGTTAGTTCTAGAAGGTCTTGTAGGACTTCATAGAAGCAATCAACCTCAGCTTCTTCAGCATTAGTGGTTGGAGTATAGATTTGAATTACTGTGATGTTGAATGGTTTACCTTGGAAATGAACCTAGATCATTCTGTCATTTTTGAGATTACACCCAAGTACTGCATTCTGGAACCTTTTGTTCACTATGAGGGCTACTGCATTCCTTCTAAGGGGTTCTTGCCCACAGTGGTAGATATAATGGTCATCTGAATTAAATTTGCCCATCCCCATCCATTTTACGGATTTCCCAGGTGGTAAAGAACTCACTTGCCAATTCAGGAGATGTAAGAGACTCAAGTTTGATCCCTGGGTCAGGAAGATCCCCTAGAGGAGGAAATGGCAATCCAATCCAGTATTGTGAAAAGTGAAAGTGAAGTCACTCAGTCGTGTCCAACCCTCAGCGACCCCATGGCCTGCAGCCTACCAGGTTCCTCTGCCCATGGGATTTTCCAGGCAAGATTACTGTTATTTAATCTATATCTCTAACATTTTCAAGTTGGTCAAACATGACTTAATTTTATCACTGGGAATTTGGAAAATTGCTGTCTATCCAGGGCTTCTTTATTTCTGGACACATGATAAAAATATAGGCAAAGATTTGTCTCCCGACAAAAAGTAGTCATGTTGGAAGTATCAGTGTTACTAGTGGTCTGAAAATAAACTTCTACATGAAAAAAAACAAAAAACCAAAAAACTCTAACACATGTAGCTAGTTTTTTGTTTTTTATGAGATTAGTGGTCTCTCAGTCTTATGCCCCAGTTCTGCTAATCATTTACTCATTCATTCATGTAACAGTCAAACATCTAATGCCCGCTGAAATGTTCAAGGCTCTTGGCTGGACACTGGAGATAGAGAAATAAAGACCACAAGAGCCCTGCACTTCAGGATCTCATATTTTAGTGAATTGATATCAAATCAGGGTTTCTCAGTTGTGGTACTGCTGACATTCCTGGTTGGATGACTGCTGTGGGGGGATGGTCCTGGAAGCTCTAGGATGCTGGGCAGCATCCCTGGCCTGTAGTGCTGGGTGCCAGCAATGCCCTTCTCAAGTGTGATGACCAAAATACATCTCTTGACATTGCCAAGTGTCCTGGGGGGTGGGAGCAAAATCACCACTGATCTGTATCAATATACATAGCAAAATTCTGTTTCCCTAGCCAGAGAAAGCTCTGGAAGACTTAGAACATCCTTGTATTTTTCCAGAGCCACAGAATGGCACACACATAATAGACATTTTAACACTGCATTGTGATAGACGCAAAAAAAAAAAAAAAAGAACGCTGTGCAGTTTTTTAGAACTGCAAATACTGGGCTCTAAGTTTCAATGTACAACTTCCATTTTTATGGTGGTTCTTGCTGCTAACGTAGTTTTTGCCCTGTATGCTCTCTCCTGAATCCAAGCATTCAGTTACAGTAAGCAGAGTCATGCATTAGAAACTGGGACAGAGGAAACAGAGACAGATGGGGAAAAAAAGAACCTTGAGATTCTGTGGTCTTTGAACAGACTTCTAAATAGAAGTCGTTATGTAAACACTCTGAAGCTTTCCTAATTCTGACTAATACATATCTATCGGTATGAATCTGTAATGCTTTGAATTACACACAGTTTTTAAAGTAAAGGCAGATTATCTTTTAAGGAAAATATATTAATTTAAACTAGAGTTGCCAAGTAGGTGTCTCTAGGGACATATCTTAGTGAATGAAGACAAGTGATTTGTAATAAGCTTATCAGGGGTTGGTATGTAAAGTGCTTGAGAAAGGCTTGTTCTCTTATGGTGTTTAAACATTCCTTCCAACGATATCAAAGTTATTTATTTGCTAAGCAAATCCTTTCTCTCAAAAGAGTGTGGTGGTAAGCTTAATTCATTGACATGTATTTCTTACTCATGCAATTGTACAATTATTCAAACATTTAAGACACTAAATTCACAGAGTTCTCTTTAAGATGCTTTGGAAGAACATAAGCAAGTAAAAAAGGAAAAAAGCAAGACTGTCACTTGATTTTTTAAGTACTTGATTTCTTACCAATTTTAGATATTTCCATAGTAAGAACTTTATTGAGGCTGGAATGAGGGGGGAGATAGGAGAAAGTTACAGATGTGAAGAAAGTTTCACCAGATGTTTAACCACAGTTAAACTTTTCTCCACTAGGCATTTGGCAAGATCCTCCAAAGAGAGATATCCCACTTTTTCTTACAGCTTACACTATGTGTACTACTATTTCTACATATTAACATCCCATCATAACTCAGCTTTTACTGTCAGGAATACATCAGTGAGAAATATTTTTACACCTCGGCCAGGGAGGGAAAAGCTTTCCTGCACTCCACCACACAGGACACCCATTCTTCTGTGAAACATTTCTCCTCTATGACTCTCTGTCTGCAAATCACACCCCGGAGCTGCATCCACAGAACGTGTCCTCTGAACTCTTGCTTCATCACCTGGCTGCAAGAAAACTACCTCTACATCATCAGAAGAGGTTCTACCGTGAAGCATAAAAGAAAAAGACGATGGAGTTGGGCAGACTTGGCTTTAAATCCAAACTATATGACCACAGGCAAGGCCTTTATCTTCTCTGACCTCAGTTTTCTCAGCACTTTTGGGAGAGTTGAATGAAAAATATATAGAAAGCTTTTAGCTTAATGCCCCATATGAAGGCTCCATAGTGGTACATGATCATCACCATCATAACCATCATTATCATCTTGGTTAAGGGATATGGTCTGTGTCCTGGGGCTCCTTGGAATTGAACTTATGACTTTGATTTCTCAGGGTCATGAAACGTGAGATAAATTTTCTTTTATTCATTTTATAAGTTTTTACTGATCATGAGGGCTTCCCTGGTGGTTCAGTGGTAAGGAATCTGTCTGCAATGCAGGAGACTATCTGGGTCAGGAAGTTCCCCTGGAGAAGGAAATGGCAACTCACTCCAGTGTCCTTGTCTGGGAAATCCCATGGACAGAGGAGCATGGCAGGTTATAGCCCATGGGGTCGTGAGAGTCAGACATGATTTAGCAAATAAACCACCACCACATCAATCATGTGCTCCTCCCCAGTTTCTGGGAATAAGCAATACACATAAAATGAACTTATGTATAAGTTCTTGATTTTGCTTTTAGTTTAAAAGATATTGATAACGTCTTTGTTAATATAACAAAAGCGTGTGTGTGCATGCTAAGTAAGTCGCTTCAGTCATGTCTGATACTTTGTGACCCTATGGCCTGGAGAATTCCCTGGACTGTCCATGGGGTCGCAAAGAGTCAGACACAACTGAGCAACCTTCACTTTCACTTCATAAAGTGAACAGTGTCCTCTGCATCTTACACTCAATTAAGCAATGGCTCATATAGAAACTAGCAGTTATGATTGGAAAATGTTATCCTAGGTGGAAAATGTCTGCTAAGGTTCTACTGCTAAGGTTCTGCCCAGTTATTGTGAGAAAGGCTCTCATGTAGGTATGTGTATTGATTTTGGTTGAGGGAATGGATTAAGACTTCAGGGATGCAGTAACTAGAGAGCTAAGCATGAATGAGAATTAACCAGGTGTGAGTAAGGAGGGGTGGGCATTCCAGATAGAAGAGGCAGTACTTAGGAAGACTTAGAGATGAAAAGGAGCAAGCCATGATGAAGAAAATATAGTGTGGCTGGAGAAAGTGCTCAAGGAAGACATGAGTCTTTAAGGGGAGATGGGAGAAGTGGGTGGACCTCAGATTACACAGGGTTTGGTTGGCCATTCAGTGAAGGACCTTGGTCCTTATATAGGGAGGAATGGGCAACCATTTAAGTGTTTGGGAAAGAGAGTAACAAAAACAAAATGCATTTTTAAAGATGAACTGGCTATGGAAAGTGTAGAGGGGACGGAGTATGACTGTGGGGCTTTCATTATGGCTTCTTTATTTAGATGATGTTTATGGTCTGTTGTCACTCTGCTTATTTAACTTATATGCAGAGTACATCATGAGAAACGCTGGGCTGGAAGAAGCACAAGATGGAATCAAGATTGCCAGGAGAAATATCAGCAACCTCAGACATGCAGATGACACCACCGTTATGGCAGAAAGAGAAGAGGAACTAAAAACCCTCTTGATGAAAGTGAAAGAGGAGAGTGAAAAAGTTGCCTTGAAGCTCAAAATTCAGAAAATGAAGATCATGGCATCTGGTCCCATCACTTCATGGGAAATAGGTGGAGAAATAGTGGAAACAGTGTCAGACTTTATTTTTCTGGGCTCCAAAATCACTGCAGATGGTGACTGCAGCCATGAAATTAAAAGACGCTTCCTCCTTGGAAGAAAAGTTATGACCAACCTAGATAGCATATTCAAAAGCAGAGACATTACTTTGCCAACAAAGGTCTGTCTAGTCAAGGCTATGGCTTTTCCAGTGGTCACGTATGGGTGTGAGAGTTGGACTGTGAAGAAAGCTGAGCGCGGAAGAATTGATGCTTTTGAACTGTGGTGCTGGAGAAGACTCTTGAGAGTCCCTTGGACTGCAAGGAGATCCAACCAGTCCATTCTAAAGGAGATCAGTCCTGGGTGTTCATTGGAAGGACTGATGCTGGCTGAAACTCCAATACTTTGGCCACCTCATTCGAAGAGTTGACTCATTGGAAAAGACCCTGATGCTGGGAGGGATTGGGGACAGGAGGAGAAGGGGACAATAGAGGATGAGATGGGTGGATAGCATCACCAACTTGATGCACATGAGTTTGGGTGAACTCCAGGAGTTGGTGATGGACAGGGAGGCCTGGCGTGCTGCGATTCATGGGGTCACAAAGAATCGGACATGACTGAGCAACTGAACTGAACTCAACTGATGGTCTATTCACCTGAAATCCTGATTTTGCTTTTAGTTTCGATGGTATCAATAATGTCTTTGTTAATTTAACAAAGGCATGTGTTCACTGTTAAGTCGCTTCAATTGTGTCTGACTCTGAGACCCTATGGACTGTATATAGCTCAGCCGGCTCCTCTGTCCATGGGATTCTCCAGGCAAGAATACTGGAGTGGATCGCCAGGCCCTCCTTGGGGATCTTCCAGCCCCAGGGATTGAACCTGCATCTCTCGGGACTCCTATACAGCAGGCAGATTTCTTGCTCCTGAACCACCGGGGAAGCCCTAACAAAGGCATAGATAAATATAAAATATTTGTTCCTGATAAGAACAAAACCTCTTTTGTGATGAGCCGTGTAGAACAACTTTTTGTGTTATCCAGTTAAGCAAATGAGAGATGGGATGGGGTGGGAGGTGGGAGGGAGGGTCAGGATGGGGAACACATGTACACCCATGGCTGATTCATGTGAATGTATGACAAAACCACCACAATATTGGAAAGTAATTAGCTTCCAATTAAAAATTTTTTAAGTTAAATAAATTAATAAATGAGTAATAGAAAGTAAAAAAAAGACAACTTTTCTATCTCATGTGAATATATTATGCATAAATTAAAATTCTGTTGGAAACTTAAAAAGTATGAATGTGGGGAAACGTTATAAGATTACTGCAGTAAGAGAGAGTGACAGCCACTTGGATGAAGATGGGAACAGAGAGAAGTGGGCTTGCCAGTTCACCCTTGATAAGGGCCCAGGTGAGATGGCCGAATCCTTAACATATGGAGCCACCGCCTGCCAGTCTATTTTGGGGACTGGGAAAGCACTGAAGCTGAGATGAAAGAGGTGGTAACATGTGCTTCACAATTAAATCATCTCAGTGATGCTTACAAACCTATACATTCATCAATTCATTCATTTATTTTCTTATCAAGCATTTATATTTAGGAGGATCTGTGAAAATTGCTAGACTATAGATGATGTAAGACTTTGGGACCAGATTTGCCTCTATAACTAAGCTTTGTCCCATTCTAACAGCATAGATGAAATGAAAAATACTTTAAAACAAGACACTGTAATTTAGATCATATGTGAAATGGGAAAGGAAAGGAAAGGAAAGTTAATGTATACATGGCTAAGGATGGCAGACTCTAGACCAAATCCCGGGACAAGTCAACAGGAAGAGACCCTCAAAGTAACACCACAAAAGATAGCATGGTCTTACATGGTTGAGGAAAATCTTCTCTGAGATCATGTTAAGTGAGTGACTGATTTCTATTAAAAAAACAAACAAACAAACAAACCATAAACTAAGTGTTCATCCATTTCTCCTCTTTCAAAGTAGAAGGCTGTGCCCAGAAGACTCCCAACAGAGCAGGGCCCGCTGGCCACTCTGCCCGTTCTGATGGGCTGGGGACATCCAGACTCACAGAGCCAGAGCTCACAGTGGTTTCTGCTCTGCTCTCTGGATAATCTAATTATGCAGCAAAGACAAAATTGTAGGCCAGCCAGATTTTAAAGATTCCTCCCTTTAAATTCTGCTGCCACCAGCTCCTTTGACTTATATCAAAATGGTGTCCCATCTCTTTCAGCCACGTTGTCACAAATTTATTATCTAGACTGATGATGACATCATTTGGAGAGGGACCAGGGCTGCGGTCATCTAGCTCCTCTTTCCGCATTACATAGGCAGCTTCTTCTCTCCCCTTTCAGGTCATTAATTTTTTAAGAGAGGGATTGCTTTAAATATCCAGAGTGCTGCTTTCAGCTGTGACACAGAGAAGGTTTCCCCTTTCAGTGCCTACAGCACGTGCCTGCTTCTGATTGAAGGCGGCTTGCCCAAGTGGGCATTTGAGATCCCTCAAAGTGTCTCCTGAGAAGTCCTTGGTCAAAGTCATGCTAAAGGCACTTGTTAACTTTATTTCCCATTTGGAAAGAGCAGGAGAGCCAGTTTGGGGTTGCAGATAATGGAATACAACTCAGAAGATGAGAACAGCTTCTTCACAGATTCATCACTGGGCATTAATCATTCCTTTATGGGTTAGCACCCTTCTCTGTGAAATAGCAATGTTTCCATCACCCGTCTCCAACTTCCAGATTGTAGGTAGACTTGGAAGTAGTGGCAAGCTTTGTAACAGCACTTTGAAGCTCATACTTTTCACAGGTAGATGTTGAGTGTCGACTATAAGGCGAATACTATGTTAAGCACCAGATATACAGTTGTGAAGACAATAGGCTTACGTGTCATTAGGAGCCTTATAATATAGTTGGAAAGACAGATGATAAACAGTTCAGTTCAGTTCGTCACTCAGTCACGTCCACTCTTTGTGACTCCATGAATCACAGATAAACAGGGAGGCATACAAATAAGTATATAGTTACAAACTGAAAAATGCTCTGAACGGAGGGGTTGGGGGTATCATGGTATGACAACGTACACTGAGGAAAGGGGAGTAGACAGAGTCCTTCCTTGTTGTCTATAGGAATTGGTTCCAGGGCCCACACAGATAGCAAAATCCAAGGATGCTCAAGTCTCTTATTTGAAATGGTGCAATATTTGAATACAATCTATGCACATCCTCCCTTATACTTTATATCATCTCTGAAAAGTGAAAGTGTTGGTTGCTTAGTTGAGGGACCTATGGACTGTAGCCCTCCAGGCTCCTCTGTCCATGGGATTCTCCAGGCAAGAATACTGGAGTGGATAGCCATTCCCTTTTCCAGGGAATATTGCCAACCCAGGAACAGAACGGGGGTCTCTTCCTTGCAGGCAGATTCTTTACTGTCTGAGTCACCAGGGAAGACCTGCTTACCTATAATACCTGCTGCTGCTGCTAAGTCGCTTCAGTCACGTCCGACTCTGTGTGACCCCATAGATGGCAGCCCACCAGGCCCCGCCGTCCCTGGGATTCTCCAGGCAAGAACACTGGAGTGGGTTGCCATTTCCTCCTCCAATGTATGAAAGTGAAAAGTGAAAGTGAAGTCGTTCAGTCATGTCCAACTCTTAGCAACCCCATGGACTGCAGCCTACCAGGCTCCTCCGTCCATGGGATTTTCCAGGCAAGAGTACTGGAGTGGGTTGCCATTGCCTTCTCCGCTATAATACCTAATACAATGTAAATGCTATGTAAATAGTTGTAAACGAACTGCAAATACTATAAAATAGTTACCTCTGTGTGACAAAGTCAAGTTTTCCTTTTGGGGCCTTTCTGGGGTTTTTTTTTCTTTGGATATTTTGATCTGAGGTTGGTTGAATCTGCAGATGAGGAACTTGGATGCGTTAAGCACTAACTGCACAGTGGTCTGGGAAATTCTCACTGAGCAGTTCACACTTAGATACAGGCGTGAAGGCTTCCCAGGTGGTGCTAGTGGTAAAGAGTCTGTCTGCCAATGTAGATGAAAAAGATATGGCTTCAATCCGATCCCTGGGTCTGGAAGATCCCCTGGAGGAGAAAATGGCAATCCACTCTAGTATCCTTGCCTGGAGAATCCCATGGACAGAGGAGCCTGGTGGGCTACAGTCCACAGGATCATAGTCAGACGTGACTGAGTGACTTAGCATGCACACAATGAAGGCTGAGAAAGACTTGGCCATGCAGAAGGTATATGTGTGAGGTGTGTGTGTGTGTGTGTGTGTGTGTGTGTGTGTGTGTGTGTGTGTGTCCATATAATGCCTTGGTCAAAAAATTCATTTAGGTTTTTCCATAAACTCTTGGAAAAAACCTGAATGAACTTTTTGGCCAAGCCAGTACATGTACAAGGGGGGAAAGACTGGTGTTTCAGGCAGTAGAACCAACTTGCATGAAGGACGTTAAGTGGAAAATAATTTGGTGTGCTTAAGGAACCAAACTGGTGTGACTGGAGGCCAAAAAAGAAGGGGCTGGAGAGTATCATCCACATAGAAGACATAACAGTTCAATGTTTGGGAAACAACTGAGGGACTATGGTTAAGCTAAAATGCATCCAAATAATAGATAAGATTTTCCAATCAAATTGCCAAGCATGAAGGACATGTTGGCAGTGGCTGCAGAAATGAATGTGTCTGGTGCCTTGTCCTCAGATAGCTCACAATTTTCTAAAATATGTAGGGACACAAGGAGCCACAAATCACTATAAACACAAGATAAAGTAAATAAATGCTAAAAAACGGTGGATGTAAAATGTTATGGAGGACAAAAGAGGGAGAGTTCACACCTCTTGGAGTGGGTTTGCATATGAATGAAAACTTCCTGGAGAAGGTGGCATTTAAGCTTTTTCTTGAAGACAATCATATTTCTCCCATGATTCTGCCATTTGTAACCATGTCATTGTCTGTTTTATTTATTTATTTTTACTTTCTATTGAGGTATCTGGTGTGGTCAGCTGGAAAGTAGGAATAATTAAATGATAGGAGGTCAAGATTACCTTCCAACTCTTGTTTTTCTCCTTTTCTTCTGCAATAAACCAAAGAGGAGGAGAGAAAGGGGGATAAATCTCCATGTGACTTTTTTCTACCTAGACTGCTATATCTCAGCCCCACCCTAGTTCCCACCCATACTTAAAATTGATAAAGGTGACTTATCCATTCATTGATCTACTTGTTAAAACCATATTGATATCTAAAAACATACTGATGCCCAGCAGAGTCTGAAGTATCATAATCACTCAGTAAATCCTTGCTAAATGAATCAAAGATAAGGGCTAAAGGAAATTTAAGGCAGAGGCAACAATGCATGCAGGGTCACATGTCTTGAAACATGTTCCAAGAAATGAAAATTATCATACTTGGGCTGGAAGAAAGAACATAAAGTAGAAGCTTGAGGGGGATAACCCTAGAGTGATAGACAGCAACTAGATGATATAGTTGAATTTAAAATGCTGACCTCAAGACTATGGAGCATCCACTGTGGGGTTTTAAGCAGCTTAAAATAATAGTACCACCTCCAAATGAAACAATAAACAAACTAAAAGACACTGGAAGGAACCACGTGATCTGTTTTTCAGCTCCTGAAATGTACGCATGCAATGAAAGGGAAGTCACCATTTCCTTCCAGATTTCATAAAGGTAGAATGTGCATACAAGATGGTTTAATTTAGGTTTGAATTGCAAATATTTCATAGTTTTTGATATCTATACTAATTAAAATTTTTCTCTTACCTATTCAAGGCCAATCAAAAAGACTATTTTCAACTAGGATTTTAAGTCAAATACCATTTTTTAAAAATATGGCTCGTACAGAAACACCTTTCAGCAAGGTGACCAGGGAACTTAATTTACCTGAGAAAAAACATTCCTAGAGATTACCATCTGCCCATTGTTTGCAAAGTGTTATTATTAATGTGAAAGTGTTAGTTCCTCAGTTGTGTTTGAGTCTGTGACACCAGGGACTGTAGCTCACCAGGCTTCTCTGTCTGTGGAATTCTCCAGGCAAGAATACTGGAGTGGGTAGCCATTCCCTTCTCCAGGGTATCTTCCCAACGCAGGGATCGAACTGGGATGTCCCACATTGCAGGCAGATTCTTGACCATCTGAGTCACCTAAGAGCTGCATTTAAATTGCTTGGGATGGTATGGAAGATATCCATATTTTTTCTCCATCTCTTCGTGGCCTCATCTAATACAGTATAAGACACACTGCCCAGGGAGGTCTTCCTGTAACTTAGAGTTAAGGCTAAATGACAATCATCCGTGGCTCACTTTTCTTTTCAGACTTTTTCTACACTTAAATATAAAACCAACACTTCCCTTTGAGGACTCACTAGGAAAAGCTGTATCTTTCCTATGTCCGGAGGTGTTGGAAAAACGATTCAACAGCGTTGGCCCTTTGGTGAACCATGCAGTAAGGCCGTGAGCCCTGTTGCAGATTATGAGGTGAAGGAAATGGTCAGGCAGGTCAGTGAGAAACTAGACAGGTGAGGTATGCACGAGACATTTGAGGAAAATGAAGACTGAGTCCTCTGATAGAAAGTAGTCCGAATTGTACTTGCCACAGGTTTTGTTTTTTTGTTTTTTGTTTAGTATAATTGCTTTACCATGTTGCGTTAGTTTCTGCTGTACAACAAAACGAATCAGCTTTATGTATACATATATCCCCTCCCTCTTGCGGCTCTGCCCCCCACCCCGCTCCCCTATCCCACCCGCTAGGTCACCGCAGAGCGCCAAGCTGAATTTCCTGTGCTATACAGCAGCTTTCTACTAGCTATCTATGTTATACATGACAGACAGACACACACACACACATACACACACACACGTATGTCAATGCTACCCTCTCAATTTGTCCCACCCTCCCCTTCCCCCGCTTTGTCCACCTGTTGGTTCTCCATGTCTGAGTCTTTACTTTATTCCTAACCTGCATATAGGTTCATTGGTACATTTTTCTGGAGAAGGCAATGACACCCAACTCCAGTACTCTTGCCTGGAAAATCCCACGGATGGAGGAGCCTGGTGGGCTGCAGTCCATGGGGTCTCTAAGAGTTGGACACGACTGAGAGACTTCACTTTCACTTTTCACTTTCCTGCATTGGAGAAGGAAATGGCAACCCACTCCAGTGTTCTTGCCTGGAGAATCTGCTGCCATCTATGGGGTTGCAGAGTCGGACATGACTGAAGCGACTTAGCAGCAGCAGCAGCAGCAGCAGTACATTTTTCTAGATTCCATATATATGTATTAATAATATACAATATTTGTTTTTCTTTCTCTGACTTACTTCACTCTGTATGACAGACTCTAAGTTCATCCAGCTGCTGCTGCTGGTGCTGCTAAGTCGCTTCACTCGGGTCTGACTCTTAGCGACCCATGGACTGCAGCCTACCAGGCTCCTCTGCCCATGGGATTTTCCAGGCAAGAGTACTGGAGTAGGCTGCCATTGCCTTCTCCCAGAAGTTCATCCAGCTACAGGGGTTTTTATAATTTATTGTATGGTGTAAACCTACAACTATATATTGATCTAATTTTCTGTTAATACTTTAAAATTTTCCAATAACCCTTTCATTATCAATAAAATTTTAAAAAAAGAAAGTATATATTTAAAAAAGAAATTTAGTTCTTTGGTCCATTTTTTGATTGGGTCATTTATTTTGCTGGAGTTGAGCTGTAGGAGTTGCTTGTATATTTTTGAGATTAGTTGTTTGTCAGTTGCTTCATTTACTATTATTTTCTCCCATTCTGAAGGCTGTCTTTTCACCTTGCTAATAGTTTCCTTTGATGTGCAGAAGCTTTTAAGGTTAATTAGGTTCCATTTGTTTATTTTTGCTTTTATTTCCAATATTCTGGGAGGTGGGTCATAGAGGATCCTGCTGTGATGTATGTCAGAGAGTGTTTTGCCTATGTTCTCCTCTAGGAGTTTTATAGTTTCTGGTCTTACGTTGAGATCTTTAATCCATTTTGAGTTTATTTTTGTGTATGGTGGTAGAAAGTGTTCTAGTTTCATTCTTTTACAAGTGGTTGACGAGTTTTCCCAGCACCACTTGTTAAAGAGATTGTCTTTAATCCATTGTATATTCTTGCCTCCTTTGTCAAAGATAAGGTGTCCATATGTGCATGGATTTATCTCTGGGCTTTCTATTTTGTTCCATTGATCTATATTTCTGTCTTTGTGCCAGTACCATACTGTCTTGATAACTGTGGCTTTGTAGTAGAGCCTGAAGTCAGGTAGGTTGATTCCTCCAGTTCCATTCTTCTTTCTCAAGATCGCTTTGGCTATTCGAGGTTTTTTGTATTTCCATACAAATTGTGAAATTATTTGTTCTAGCTCTGAGAATACTGTTGGTAGCTTGATAGGGATTGCATTGAATCTATAAATTGCCTTGGGTAGTATACTCATTTTCACTATATTGATTCTTCCAATCCATGAACATGGTATATTTCTCCATCTGTTAGTGTCCTCTTTGATTTCTTTCACCAGTGTTTTATAGTTTTCTATATATAGGTCTTTAGTTTCTTTAGGTAGATATATTCCTAAGTATTTTATTCTTTCCGTTGCAATGGTAAATGGAATTGTTTCCTTAATTTCTCTTTCTGTTTTCTCATTATTAGTGTATAGGAATGCAAGGGATTTCTGTGTGTTGATTTTATATCCTGCAACTTTACTATAGTCATTGATTAGCTCTAGTAATTTTCTGGTGGAGTCTTTAGGGTTTTCTATGTAGAGGATCATGTCATCTGCAAATAGTGAGTTTTACTTCTTCTTTTCCAAATGGGCCAAAGAACTAAATAGACATTTCTCCAAAGAAGACATACAGATGGCTAACAAACACATGAAAAGATGCTCAACATCACTCATTATCAGAGAAATGCAAATCAAAACCACTATGAGGTACCATTTCACACCAGTCAGAATGGCTGCGATCCAAAAGTCTACAAATAATAAATGCTGGAGAGGGTGTGGAGAAAAGGAAACCCTCTTACACTGTTGGTGGGAATGCAAACTAATACAGCCACTATGGAGAACAGTGTGGAGATTCCTTAAAAAACTGGAAATAGAACTGCCTTATGATCCAGCAATCCCACTGCTGGGCATACACACTGAGGAAACCAGAAGGGAAAGAGACACGTGTACCCCAATGTTCATCGCAGCACTGTTTATAATAGCCAGGACATGGAAGCAACCTAGATGTCCATCAGCAGATGAATGGATAAGAAAGCAGTGGTACATATACACAATGGAGTATTACTCAGCCATTAAAAAGAATACATTTGAATCAGTTCTAATGAGGTGGATGAAACTGGAGCCTATTATACAGAGTGAAGTAAGCCAGTAGGAAAAACACCAATACAGTATACTAATGCATATATATGGAATTTAGAAAGATGGTAACAATAACCCTGTGTACGAGACAGCAAAAGAGACACCGATGTATAGAACAGTCTTATGGACTCTGTGGGAGAGGGAGAGGGTGGGAAGATTTGGGAGAATGGCATTGAAACATGTAAAATATCATGTATGAAACGAGATGCCAGTCCAGGTTCGATGCACGATACTGGATACTTGGGGCTAGAACACTGGGACGACCCAGAGGGATGGTATGGGGAGGGAGGAGGGAGGAGGGTTCAGGATGGGGAACACATGTATACCTGTGGCAGATTCATTTTGATATCTGGCAAAACTAATACAATTATGTAAAGTTTAAAAATAAAATAAAAAAAATAAAAAATAAATTAAGTACTGAGTTTCTGAATCCATTTCAAAATATTTTTAGAGATTGTTTTGAGATGGTTGCTAGACAATGATGATTCGGTATGAACAGGGACAGAAGGAGTGGTTCAATGTCATTTGGAAATATCTAGATTTTTAGTGGCTTTCCTTCAAAGGAGCTCCTTTTGTTAATTGGATAGTTTTCTATTCTGTGCCATAGTAGAATGAGATGGAGAAAGTATACAATTTTGCAGCATCTAAATTTAGTACCATACATAGATAAACACATTTGATAAGTTTTTGTCTTGTAAAAAAATTTTGTTGAAAAAGCCATTTAGCTAAGTTGAAGGAAAAGATACTCCCTGTTAGAAATATTTGAGTTGAAGTATTTATGTATTTAATGTGAAAGACAGAGGTGATAATTTCCTCTGAGCTTCCTGGGTACCTCTGTATCTGCTGAGAATTTTCTCAATATTATAGTCTATAAACAGAGTCAATTGAAGGTGTCAACAATTAAAATAAAACCCATAATATTTAAAAGATTATAAGCAATTTGTAGAAAATATTAAAATAATATCACACTAAGAACAAAAGAATGTGCTTCAAATGTATTAGTGATACCATATTAGATATAGATGTTACAAAGGTCATTATATTATCTAAATACTTACTGATAAAAATTGTTTACTTTTTCCCAGATAATCAATACATGGAATTTTTAAAAAGAACATTCCTGAAAGTGTATGTGAACCTATGTTAGTTTTTTTTTTTAAACTTAATTTTTAAAAGTATTTTTTTGCCCATTTTAAGGTCTATTAATATATTAAAATGAATATGTTAGGAAAAAAACTCACAGAATTCCAAAAAAATCTATAGTTGTACGTTTATTAGCAAACTGACCCCAGCAATACATTAATGGGACATCTGTCATGATCAAGTGGGATTTATTTCAGAGATGAAAGAATTTTTCAATATCCACAAATCAATCAAATGTGATACAACACATTAACAGATTGAAGAATAAATACCATATGATTATCTCATGTATGTAGAAAAAATTTTTGACAAAATTCAACACAGATTTGTCATGAAAGCTCTCCAGAAAGTGGGCACAGAGGGAACCTATTTCAACATAATAAAGGCCATAGATGATAAACCCACAGCAAACATTCTCAGCAGTGAAAAACTGAAAGCATTTCCTTTAAGAAAGGGAACAAGACAAGGGTGCCCAATCTTGCCACTATCATTCAATACAGTTTTGTAATTCCTAGCCACAGCAATCAGAAAAGAAAAAGAAAGGAATCCAAATTGGAAAAAATAAAAAAATAAAACTGTCACTCTTTGCAGATGACATGATACTTTACACAGATGCCACCAGGGAACTACAAGAGCTAATCTATTACTCTGGTAAAGTTGAAGGCTACAAAATTAATACACAGAAATCTCTTGCATTCTTATACACTAACAATGAAGGATAAGAAAGAGAAATTAAGGAAATAAACCCATTTACTATTACAACAAAAAGAATAAAGTACCTAGGAATAAACTTGACTAAGGAGGCAAAAGACCTGTATGCATAAAACTATGATACACTGATGAAAAAAAATCGAAGCTCACACAAACAGATGGAGAGATATACCATGTTCTTGAACTTGAAGAAGCAATATTATGAAAATGACTACACTATCCAAAGCAATATGCAGATTCAATGCAATCCCTGTCAAATTACCAAAGGTATTCTGTTGAGGTCCTTTAATGGACCGGAACCTGGTGGTCCAGAGTCGACGATAAGAAAGTAAGGAGAGAGGCTGATATTCCTTGGTTTACACAGAAAGCCAATAAAGCCCTTGGCACAGGGCTTGCTCTGTTCACGGAGGCCTCAGGCGCCCTGTCGATGGGGTGAAGGTGCAGAGCGCCTTCTTGAGAGGGTCTTAGAAGCCCGGGCAGGAAAGTGAACTCAGAGAGCCGCTGCGCTCCAGGAGATCGGCCTGAAAAAGAGAGGAAGAGAGATGGAGAGAAAGAAAGAAAGACACAGGGACCAGAGCTCTGATGGAGCAAAGGTGTTTTAATCAACATGGTGTGGGCATATATACTGTAGTTATTCTCAGCAAAGATAAAGATTAAAATTCCAGACTTATAAAACACAGGCGATCCATATTAAAGAGAGAGAGAGAGTTGTAAACAATCACTTTTACCGTATGGTTCACAAGAAGGAAGAGGGTACTTATCACCATACAGAAACACTAATGAAGGAAATGCCTGGATTCCTCAGTCCCGGGAAAGGCTGAGTATTCAGGAATTAATAAGGAACAGAGAATTCCTGACAGATCCAAAACAGCACACAGGAAGCTTCCTGTTAAATGCTTCCTGACAGTATTCTTTCATAGAATTAGAAGAAAAAAATTTACAATATGTATAGAAACCAAAAGACCCAGAATAGCCAAAGCAATACTCAGAAAGAAAAACAGAGCTGGAGGAATCAGGCTCCCTGACTTCAGACTATGCTACAAAGCCACATCAATCAAGACAGAATGGTGCAATAGAACAGAACAGACAGCCCAGAGACAAAGCCACTCACCTCTGGTCACCTAATTCATAACAGAGGAGGTGACAATATACAATGGAGAAAAGACAGTTTCTTCAATACGTTGTGCTGGGAAAACTGGATAGCTACATGTAAAAGAAGTTATTAACAGAATGCTCCTAACACCATACACGAAAATAAACTCAAAACGGGTGAAAGACCTAAATGTAAGACTGGACACGATAAAACACTTAGAGAAAAACATAGGAAGAATGCTCTTTGACCTAAATCACAGCGAGATCTTTTATGACCCACCTCCTAGAATAATGAAAATAAAAACAAAAATAAACTAGTGGGACTTTAAACTTAAAAACTTCAGCAAAGCAAAGAAAACCATAACTGAGACAAAAAGACAACTCTCAGAATGGGAGAAAATATTTGCAAATGAAGCAAATGACAACAAGCAAATGACAATGTTTGTATATTTTAATCCTCAAAATATACAAACAATATCAAAAAAACAAACAACCTAATCAAAAAATGGGCAGAAGATCTAAGTAGCCCTTTCTTCAAAGAATATATACAGGTGGCCAAGAGGCACATGGAAAGGTCTCAGCATCATTAATGATTAGAGAAACGCAGATCGAAACTGCAATTAGGTATCACCTCACACCGGTAAGAATGGTCATCAAAAAATCTGCATACAATAAATGCTGGACAGGATATGTTGAAAGGGACCCCCCCTTACACTCAATACAGCTACTATGGAGAAGAGTGTGGAAGTTCCTTAAAAAACTAAAAATAGAACTACCATATGACCCAGCTATCCCACTCCTGGGCATATACCCAGTGGAAACCGTAGTTCAAAAAGACACATGTTCCCCGAAGTTCACTGCAACACTATTTACAAGAGCCAGGGCATGGAAGCAACCTAAATATTCATCAACAGGTGAATGGATAAAGAAGATGCTGTGCTATATGATGTAATATTACTCAGCCATAAAAAGGAACAAAACTGTGTTGTTTGCAAAGTTGTGGATGAACCAAGAGACTGTCATACAGAGTGGAGTAAGTTAGAAAGAGAAAATCAGATATCATGTATTAATGCATATGGGTAGAATCTAGAAAAATGATATAGGTGATCTTGTTTGTAAAGCAGAAATAGAGACACATACACAGAGAACAATTTATGGATACCAAGGGAGAAAGGGGGACGAGATGAATTGGGAGATTGGGATTGACATTTACACACTACTGTGTATAAATGGTACCCCACTCCAGTACTCTTGCCTGGAAAATCCCATGGATGGAGGAGCCTGGTAGGCTGCAGTCCATGGGGTCGCTGAGAGTCGGACACGACTGAGTGACTTCACTTTCACTTTTCACTTCCATGCATTGGAGAACGAAATGGCAACCCACTCCAGTGTTCTTGCCTGGAGAATCCCAGGGATGGGGGAGCCTGGTGGGCTGCCGTCTATGGGGTCGCACAGAGTCGGACACGACTGAAGCGACTTAGCAGCAGCATGTATAAGACAGATCACTAATGAGAACCTACTGCATAGCGCAGGGAGCTCTGCTCAGCTTTCTGTGGTGACCTAACTAGGAAAGAGATCCAGAAAAAGAGGGGATGTTTGTATACATGTGGCTGATTCACTTTGCAGTACGGCGGAAACTGACACAACAGCGTAAAGCAACTACATTTTTTAAAATACCTTAAAAAAATCCAGACCAAATAATCAGAGAAAGATAAATATGATATCACTTACATGTGAAATCTAAAATGAGATACAAATGAACTTATTTACAAAACAAAAACTGTCTCACAGACATAGACAATGATTTTATGGTTACCATAAGGGGAAAGGAGATGGGAGAGGGATGAATTAGGAGTTTGGGCTTAGCAGGTATAAACTACTTTATACAAAGTAGATCAGTGAATTCCTCCTGGAGAGCACAGAGAACTATATTCAATATCCTATAATCAACTATAATGAAGAAGAATGCATATATATGTATATGCATGCTAAATCACTCCAGTTGTGTCTGACTCTGAGCGACCCTATGGACTGTAGACTGCCCAGTTCCTCTGTCCATGGAATTCTTCCAGCAAGAATACTGGAGTGGGTTTCCATGTCCTCCTCCAGGGGATCTCCCCAACCCAGGGATTGAAACCGAGTTTCTTAAGTCTCCTGCACTGGCAGGCAGGTTCTTTACCACTAGCACCATCTGGGAAGCCTATAAATATATACACTGAACCAATTTGTTGTACACCAGAAATTAAGAACATTATAAATCAACTATAGATAAATAAAATATTAAAATAAAAAAATTTAGGAGCTTCAAGTCAGTGTTACATTCTGTCACTGGAAGTATGCAAGCAATGATTAGGTGACCAACACTCATTACATTGTGGGATCTAGTACAGGCTCTGCCGAAATAGGTAGCTGTTTGAGTTTGAACCAATCCCTTCCCGCTCTGGTCCCCAGTTTTCTCGACTATAATCTGAAGAAAAGGGAGTCATCTAAGGGAGGCAGCATCCCCTCAGACACTGAAGTGTCCCAGGGGCCTGCATTAGCCCTCCAGGGGATGGATGAGGGCACCAAATCTTCCATGGCTTAGCTGATGTCATGCCTTCCAAATCACCATTGATGAAATTGACCAGGAGAAAGCTATGTCAACTCTCCTCCTAATACAGCTTCCAGTAATAAATTTGGAGATATCTCCAGTAATGGGCGTGAGCTCAGCTTACTGGACCTGTTTTTCTCAGAATAGCTTTATGGAGCACTGCTCCTCACAAGCAGATGCCTGCTTTTATCACGCCATATATCAGTCAGTGAATGACTGTGAAATCCCCGCCTTACTGTGCCAGCCAAATGGATAAACAGAAAAATATAATCGTCTCTCAGCCAAATCACCACTGGCATTTATATTGCTTAAGGCGGAGAGGGACCACATGCTTGCATATTGTTTCAGGGCCCATTCATTCATCCATCAGTCATCTTGTATGCTCCCTCCCTCCAGATGGTGTACCTGCGAGGCTGGGATGGAATGTTCCTGGGGGTGTGAAGAAAAAAAGGATGCATGGATGAATTAGCCCTGAACCAAATCCTCAACGGGTTTATAATAGCAGAAAGGATAAGAAGTGCATGAGAGAGTGTTTATTTTGTCCTTTGGCCAAGTCATTTTCATATTGTTTGATATGTACTTATTTATCTATTTATTCATCTGGAAATCTATAACTCTTTTAGGGCAAGGATAATGACTTATTTTCCTCAGCTGTCCTCGTCCGAGTTGGCTGTCTCTAACTTCGCTACCAGAACACTTCTCAGCTGGGTGTTGAATCGAGCCTATTCTTCTGGTGGTCCGTGAGACACAAAGAGGGCAAGAGCTCAGCCTGTCCTGTCCGACTTTGTATTCATTCATTCATTCAACAAACAGTGATAGAAGTCCTAGCATGTATAAGGTACTTGCCTACATATGAGATGTTCATCAATAATTCCAAAACCTAATATTCCAGTGGCAGAATCAAAAGATACATGAATAGAAAAAAAACATACAGTGAGTCTGAGGACAATAGGCATTATGGAGGAAAGTAGAGCAAGCAAAGGATGAGAAGAGTCAACGTGGGAGGTAATTGCAATTTTATATTATAGTGGGATGCGTCCTGACTCAGGAAGGCATGTTTAAGCGAAAACTTGAAGCAGGAAGAAGAAAAGCCAGGTTTGTTTAGGAGAAAGATCATCCTGGGCAGAAGGAGGAGCAAAGACAAAACACAGGTGTGAGGACATGTTCAAGAAGAGGAAAGGGGTTAGTAGATGCAAGTGAGGGAGGGTTAGAATGAAGATGAAGGCTCATATTATGACGGGCTTTAAAGGCCATTCAAAGCCATGGGCTTTTACTTTTTTTCCCCCACACTGTGCAGTATGTGGAACTTCCCCTACAAGGGATCGAAGCCGCGCCCTCTGCAGTGGAAGCACAGAGTCTCAACCACTGGACTGCAAGGGAAACCCCATGGGCTTTTACCTTGAATGAGATCCCTTCATCACAACACTATTATTGGAGCTCAAAATTGTGTTGAATAAATGTTGAATCATATTCTTGTTGCAGGAATAGGAATCAAAGTACCTGGGTTCTATATCCAGTTCCCAACATTCAGTGTGATCTTTCTTTGTGCTGGGCAGGTAAGGCTGTTGCAGTTAGATGGAATGTTCAGACACTCAAAGACCCAAACTTTGCATTCTTAGAGCCATAACATTGCAACCAGCCAAGAGGACTGGGATTCAGAGGACTGAGTGATGAAATCATCATGGAATCAGTGCAAGGGTCCATCCGAGAGGTAACACTGAGTTTAGGTTTTGGAGGAACTGTGAGAATTAGGCATAGAGGATTAAGACAGAGACATCCCAGGCAGAAGGGATGGCAGTCAGAAACGCATAAAGGATGGAGAACACATTCAATGAACATGGAGCAGTCAGTATTGCTGGAGCAAAGGACAGGTAAGGGAGGGAAATAGGTGGACATCTTGGGGTCAGATAACAAAGCTCTTGAGTACTCAGTTAAACATCAGTAGGGAAAGAAGAACCATGGCTGACTCTGGAATGAATAAGTGGCAAGAATCAAGAAATTAATAGCAATGACTTTGATCTAAGAAGCAAGGCAGAAACCAGTCAGCGGGTTGTTGATGAGGCCAGATCTAGGCTTCTGGCAGCAACAGCAGGGAAACTGAGTGAAGAGACACAGGAAATACAGAGGAAGGCAAATCCCTACAGTTACAAACATCAATACATTGTTTGGGGGCAAAGGAATTTTCCCAGCCCACATTCTCTGTAGGTTTTCCCAATAATTGTTTGTGTTCAAATATTCATCAGCATGACTCGTTCATTTCCTCTTTTTTCTTAGGGAAGTGATTTAGAATATTTTGAAAACTCCTACACTTTCAGAAGTGCACATTAAATGTGTGCTGTGGCTCAAGCTGATCCTTCTTAAATGCAAACTCCAGGCAAGGATTATTCAAAAGTGGCTGGAATGTGAACATTTATCGAAAAGGCCTGGGGAAGTGCAAATATCAAGGCAACTGAAAGGTGTTTTCGGATGTTAAATTACCATTGATTCGTGCCACACAGGAAAGAAGAGGTGCTTCCTAAGACATGTCATTCAGGAGGAGCTGTGTCATACAGAAGTAAAGAGCAAGAGGTTTGGAAATAACCTGGGATCAAGTCTCAGTGGCTGCATTGACTAGCTGTAAGCCTTTGGACAAGTTCATTAACCTTTCCATTAGCTGATAAGTGACAACTATCCCTAAAGAGGTGTGGCACACTCCGCTGGGTCCACATGGCACCTCCATGACCAGCCACAATCTGGGTGGGCCAGGTATACAAAGACATAGGTTAATTACTGCGACTAACAAGTGCAGTGTGCTGGGTGGGATATGATCTCATTCATGGTGGCGTGAAGGGCACTGCCGTGAGCACCTACACGTATGCAGTGAACCAGGCTACTCTCCTGGCTTACCTTGCAAGGCAGGAGGGCCGACTCTAGGACACACGGCTGGTAGGTGGCACAGCTGGGAGACGAAACCCCATCAAGATGTGGCCACTACACTAAGTCCTACCTTGATAATCACCTGGTTCAAACTCTTGGCTGCACAGAGGAAAGAGACATTCTAAGCGATTCCATGATTTGTTCTAAATCCCAGAGCTAGCTAGTGACAGACCTGGAACCTGAATCTGGGGTGTCTGATTGATAGATGAGGATTCTTTCCATCCCAAACCGTCTCCGTGTTCCCTCCAAAACAATCCGTCATCTCTCTGCATTTACTAAAAGTCAGGGCATAACCGAAGAATCCACTTCTCTCTCTGCATACTCATTTTCCCCAAAACAGCTCCTGGGTGCTCATCCATGACTTCAGTGTGAACTTCAAGTGCCGCTGGTGACAAGAACAGGGAGGTGCCTCAGCAGCTCCCCAAAGCTGCCACCGGACATGACTCACCAACAATAACATCCTTCCTGCCACGCTGAATGCCACCTCTTACTTTCCACCTGAGGCCTGGACTTTTCCTGGGTAGGGTTTCCTGGTTAGACCAACTGTGTGCAATGTGTGGGATGGGGGAGGCAGTTAAAATAACCATGCCCCAAAAGGTGACTGCTGAGCTTGGTCTTCTGACGTAAGGCATCTCCTCATTCTTTTGTATTGAAAACCATGCTCTGTCCGGAAAAAAACCTCCAGAGAGCGGGGTTGCTAAGTTGTGGGAGTAATTAACCTTTCCAGAATTAACCTAGGGCCAGAAAACGCCTCGTTGGGGGCCTGGCATATGATACATCTCTCTTAAATTAGAAGTCCAGCCTCCGAAACGCCAGCCAGTGATGTTCCTCTTCAACCTGCTCTGGTCAGACCACATCGAAAGTGTGGCATTTCATTTCAAACACTGCATTTATTTTTCAAAATGAAAGTATATGTATTGATTACTTCGTAATATAAGAAGTAATTTGTGCTTATTTTAAAACCTTCAAGGAGTACTAAATACATAAAGTAGAAGCTAAAAGTCCATCACCCATAACTCTATTCCAGAAACAACCACAATTAATGGATGGGACTTACAGACTTTTTTTCCTATGTGTATGTTTGAGTGTATTTCCCCCCCCCTTAGGAAAATAAGATTACACTACTGTATGTAATGAATTATAAACTATTTTTGGCTTTCAAAGAGGTTGTGTTCTTCCTTCTATGTCAAAGTTTATAAATTTACTTTCTCATCTATTTAATAGAATCATTGGTTTATTGTCTTTTACCCATTTACTCTTTATTTATTTTTCAATAATGTTTATTGAGAACCTATTATGTGCCACACACTCTAGTAGGCTACTGATTGATGCTGTTGCTTTTTTTTGTGTATATAAATTCAAACTTTATTATTTGCTCAATGTGGGAAATATTTATATCACAAAACTGAGGAAAATCAACTTTGTTTTATGTAAACTATAAAAGACCAACCAAAGTCAAATCATGTTTGATAAAATGAACAATTTTAAATTTGAAGGCAATATATATTGTCTGTCTCCCAGAGAAGCACTGGATATATAGTAACTTTTACTTACTTTGTCTTTTATTAACAATGTTTGGGCATATTAATTTTATATTTTTAATGTTATTTTTAAAGCAACAATGGAGGTGAGGTAAGAATATATCCTTTACCCTTGAAAATATTTTTAACATGGTCTTGTTTAGTCACTGCGTCATGTCTGAGTCTTTTGCGACCCCATGGACGTAGCCTGCCAGGCTCCTGTATCCATGGGATTTCCCAGGCAGGAATACTGCAGTGAGTTGCCATTGCCTTCTCCATGTTGCTTTTTATTGTAGTGAAACATATATAACATCAAATTTCTACTGTAATCATTTGTACGTGTACAGTTCAGTGGCGTGATGCACACAGGCATTGTTGTGTAACCATCATTACCATTCATCTCCAGAACTTTTTCATGTTCCTCAACCGAAACTCTGTATCTGTTGAACTCGTCCCTCTCCCTTTCCCTGGCCTCTGGCAACCATTGTTCTGTTTTCTGTCTCTATGAATTTGACTACTCTCGTGAGTGAAATCATATAATATTTGTCCTTTTGAGTCTGGCTTATTTTACTTAGCATAAGGTTTCAGGGTTCATTCATGTTGTAGCATGCATCAGAATTTCTTTCCTTTTTAAGGATGAACGATAGTTCACTGTATGTATATACTACCTTTTGTTTATCCATTCATTTGCTGATGGACATGTGGGTTGCTTCCCCCTTTTGGCTATGGTGAATAATGCTGCAATGTACACAAATGTACAAATATCTATTTGAGTCTGCTTTCAGTTCTTTGGGGCATAACCGGAAGTGGAGTCGCTGGGTCATAATTCTATGTCTAATTTTTTGAAGAACGACCGCACAGTTTTCTACAGTAGCTGTGCCAGCATGTGCCAGAATTCCAACATAGAAGAGCTATTGGAATGGGTATGCTGTAGTATCTCATTGTGGTTTTGATTTTCATTTCCTTGATGATTAGAAATTGAGCTTCTTTTCATGTGCTCACTGGCCCTTTGTATACCATACTTGGACAAATGTCTACTCAAGACCTTTGCCTGTTTTTAAATTAAGTTGTTTGTTTTTTGGTTCAGTTGTGAGAACTCCACTTGTAAGATATATGATTTGCAAATATTTTCTCCGACTCTGTGGATAGTCTTTCACTCTGTCATAATGTCTTTTGAAGCACACTTAAAAAAAAAATCTGATGAGGTACAATATATCTTTTTTCAGATTGAGTTTTAAATAAAACATAGGTCTATGCTTTTATAAAATTTGTATTCTAGTGGAGGAGACATAAATTCAAAAATTAATTACATGAGTCCATAGGTACTGTGTGGTCATTAAAGGTAGTTCTATGAGTACATAGGCCAAGCTTATCAAACCAACCTATTTGGTGAGAAAAGACTTCCTGAAGACCTGAATAAACAGGAGTTAGGTAGGCAAGGATAAACAGGAGTTGTTGTTGGGGGAGAGCCTTCTGGAATAAACACACAGATGTGCGAAAGTCCTCAGGGAGGCAAAAGAAATTGGAAAGGCTGCCAAAGTTGGATGAGGTAAAGTAGAATAGGCTGGGAACAGATCAGACAGGGTGTTGAAGGCCATGCATTTATAATCAGGGCCAATCTGTTGCAAGCGTTTGAAAAAAATGCCATAATTCTCATTTGAATAAGAAAATGTGCTTGGGACAGGAGTGAGGGGTGGGGCTTGGGGCTATCAAGGGATGTTTTTTGTTCCTATTAAAAAAGAAAAATAGAAGTAACACTAGCTTTGGTGATAATTAGATGCAGAGTCCAAAGTCATGAGGCACAAACTCTCCTTCAACTCCCAGGTCTGTTTTCCTCTCTATTTAATCTATTTTATCCACATTATCTCACCCTGCAGACAGACTCTTCCCAGGTGTTAGGGATTGAGAGGTTTGGCCATTCGGAGAGAGGTACCAGACATCTCTGCAGCAGTAGATTCCAAAGAAAAGGGAGAGCTTTACGGAGGGCACATAAGCTTCTGTGGCTTTTCTCTGGCTGGTACTTGACCTTCCACCTCCGTGTTGGCAACAGTATCACCTTAGAATCTATTATGAACCCAAATTCTCAGGCCTCACCCCAAGCCAACTGAATTGGAAACTCAGATGATCCCAGCAATTTGTTTTTATAAGCCTTGCAGGTAATTCTGATCCACGCTCAGTTTTGAAAACCACTGCCTCAGACAAGTCATTGTGGCTAAGGAGATGGGATACAATGACTGATGGCTTCTTAGTCATATGCTCACCCCGGTGGCCTGGAGGGCAAGGTCCTGAATTTTGATAGAGCCACCATAACCTCTTGAAGTGTTTGGTGTGGAGGTGTTTTTCAAAGGCAAAGGTAGGGAGTGCAGACTGCTATTATTGGAGCTGAGGAAGGACACTGCACAGAGAGAAATCTCAGGGACATACTAAAATCTCAGATGTCCAGAGCACCATAGCAAATATCTGGGAATTTATGTGAAAGCAAGAGAACTCCACTGAAAAGTTTTCAGCAGGAAAGATATTCAATCAAATATGCATTCAGATGATCATAATGGCTGCCCTGTGTCCTTCTGACAGGGCACTCAGGTGCCGACACACCGAGAGAAGCCAGGAGGCCATTGCCGTTGGGCAGAAGTGATTGTGGAAAAGCAGAGAGGTGAGAAATGCTTAGGAAATGGATTCAACAGCACTCAGTGACCAACTGAACCTGGGACGTGAAGGTGGGGGACCCCAGGGTCTGGGCTGATTCCATCACAAGGCCTTATGTACTCTGTCTCTTGTGCCACGAAATTCTCTTCTCTGCTCTTTACCTGGCAAAATGCTACTCCCCCGTCAGATTACAGTCTAAGTGTCTCTTCTCCAGGGAAATGTGATCCTCCAGCCTCTCTCCTAATGCTGTTTAATTTTCCTCCATAACACTTATCACAGCTCATAATGCTATATTCATTCACACAATTATCTCTTTAATATTTTAGCTCCTCTAAAATTCTCTATCATCCCTGAAAGCAGGAGCTGTTTCCTCCCAAGAGACAGGAAAGCCAAGTCATTAAGTACACAGACTCTGGAGCCAGACTGCTTGGGTTCAAGTCCTAGCCCTCTAGTGGCAAGCTGTGTGATTCTGTGCAAGTTACTCAACTTCTCTGTGCCTCAGCTCCCTCACCTGTTAAAATGTGTGGACTACTGGTCCTACTTCCTGGGATGGCCATGCGGAATCTATTGGGTTATGTGTGCAAAGCCTTGAGAAGAGCTTTGCATAGGCACCAGCTCAGCTGCAGCGACCTGGACTGTTCTCCTTATTGCCCTTGCCACCTCTCCCAGAGTCTGGTATTAAGTAGGTACCCAATAGGTATCTTAAAGGGGATGAAAAGCCAATGAGGACCTTTTAGGGAGTGACCGTGTGAAGGTAGGCACTGAGAATCGAGCAGAGAGAGCACTGTAAGGTGAGCACAGTGAAGACAGCAGGCAAGATGCTGCATTTATGATCAATATTCCCAATGCTACCTGCCTCAGAGAGCATCAGAGAAGGATGTCGAGGAGCAGATGAAATGCGTCTAAGGCATAGCCTAGAGGTGTTGTATTTAGTATCCTAGCACTGCCATAACAAAGTACAAAAACCTGGGTAGCTTAAAACAACCGAAATTTCCTGTCTCCCCCAGTTTTAGGGGCTGGGATCCTGAAAGCAAGGAGTTGGCATGGTTGAGTTCCATCAGAAGGCTCTAGGAGGGAATCCATCTTGCCATTTCCAGCTTCTGGTGGCCCCAGGCATTCCATGGTATGTGCCAACATCACTCCAGTCTCAGCTTCTTTCTTTTCATAGGCATCTTCTAGTTATGTCCAAAATTTCCTCTTCTCTTAATAACACCAGTCATATTTGATTAAGGGTCCGCTCCGTTCCAGTATGACCTCATCTTAACTAATTACATCTGCAAAATCCTATTTCCAAATGAATTCACATTCTGAGAATGTGAAGCTTGAGCTAAGGCTTCAACATATCTTTCTTGGGGATGCAGTTCAACCCAAAGAGGGAAGAAGTCCATTTGGGGAAGAAGCATTGGATGCTTTTGGGGACATGATACCAGAGATAAGATTAGCCTAGTAGTTAAGAGCACAAGTTATGGAGTTAGTGTTCAGTAAGTGGTATCTGTTAGCTAAGCTTTTCTATGGAGAGGATCTAGCATGAGAAAGAAGAGCAAGGAATACATCCTTAACCAAGAGGAATTACCCTGGTTTAGGTTAGAAATGACACAAGAGAGCAACTGGAATGACAAAAATAGTAGAAATTATTCCCTGGTGTTTAGGGTGCATATTTATCCATATAATTTAGCCCTGTCCTTAGCCTAGGGCAGGTGACTCAATATGGCTTTGTTGACTAAGCTGAATGAGTATGAAGGACACTTTTAGCCATCAGAAGAGAAGTATTAAGGGTAGGTAGGTCAAGAAAGAAGGCTAAAAGCTACCTATAAATCTCTGAAAGGCTCTCCTTCAGTGAAGAAATTATACCAACCCTCCTGTGAATATAGAGCTACAACTGGAGGATGGAAATTGTAGGGAGAACCATTTTTTGCTTAATACTAGAAAACGTAAGCTGAAAGCTCAAGCATATGAAAGGTCCAGCATCAAGTTCCACTCCTTGATGCCTGCAAGCAGAGATGAACAGCACAAGCCACATCATTTATAGAAGGTGTTTTTGTATGGGGCAGATGGTTAGATCAGAGGTTCATTGAGTTTCTTTCCACCTATGATTTCAATTTGACAAAGAGGCCAATAAATAAGAGACATTTATTAGGCGTGAGGAATGTAATAGAAACTATTTAAGAAAAGACATCCAATATGAAAATTCCTTCCTCTCTCATTTAGTTTTAAACCTAACTCTATTTCCGAAGGTCAAAGGTATCAGCTATTGATTTCATGTTACCCTTAATCTCTTTTATGTTAGACTTTTAAAGGGAGGGAACAAGAAGTCTTTGAGAAGCTCCTCTGGATCAAAACAATAATCCTCAAATCTTCAAGTAAATGCCAATGTCATGTCAATGTCTTTTAATGGAAGGGACTTTAGACAAGGCATAAGGTACGGACCAACTGGTGTTCAGTCATGAGGTAATGTTTGTGATTTTCAAAACTGTAAAGGACAATTTGGGAGAGGCAATGAAGAGATTAAAGAAAGATAGCGGGGGGTTCCATACTTTAAAAGCCCTTTCGAAGTGAATTCTAGAATGTGCCATTCAGATCCCTCTTGGGGAATGAGAGACTTGTTCTCTCAGCCATTGGGAATTATTCTGACCAAGAGCGGTCAGTTTTCATTCCCCTCTAGGAACTGTCTCAGTAGAGCAAGGCCACCTTGACCAAGAGTGTCCCTCCTTCCTAGGGCAGTCTTCATCCAATGACTAACCAATGAAGGTATAAATAAGCCTGAGCCTCTACTTTTGGCATCTCTGAAGGCCCGTCTCAGCTTCAAAGCTCTCCCCGGATTTGATTGACACTTTTGGTGGACTTCATCTCAGCCAACTTCACCTTCTGTTCAATTTTGCATTCCTTCTCAAAGACGTTGATTCTGAAAGTATGACCTAGTAAACCTTCTGCATGCCAATCTATCTCCAAGTTTACTTCCTCACAAACCAACATACTCCACTTTCTTTGACCCTTTGCCTGCTTTCAGTATCACCTCATTTTTTTGGCTAATCTTCACAGCAAAACTCAAAATACCACTCATATTCTTTATTCACCCATGTATCAACAGCCATTCAGATTGTTTCCATATCTTCTCAATTGTGAACAGCGCTGCAATGGAGAGGGAGTGTAAATACCTTTGAGATCCTGGTTGCAGGCATTTTGTATAAAAACCTGGGAATAGGGTTGCTATTTCCATTATATTACAATATATAATATTTTAATCTTTAATTCTTGGAGGGCTCCCATATAGTTTTCTGCTGCATCTGCACCATTTTACATCAACCTCGAGCCTATAAGTGAACACCACTTTATTATACACTCAGCATTCTGCAAAGAGGGTAGGTCTCATCTTAAGCGTTCTTACTACCCACATTCACTGACGTCACTTCTTCACCTTCCCTTCTCCCTTGGACACATTCCCATTAGACTTGGTTGTTAATACTCCACACAAAGGATTCTTGTCAAGCACACTCCAGTTCATCTTGCCAAATCCAGTGGTCAGGTTTCAGTCCTCATCTTAGTTCACCCCGCAGCAACATGTCATAGTTAAACACTCCCTTCTTACGACAATGTCTTTGCTTGGTTTCTAGGACCTAAGGTTTACCTGGTTTTCCTCTCTTCATGTTATTTTCAGTGTCTTTTGCTGGATTACCCTTATCCTCCCAACTTTTAAATGTTGGGAAATGCCAGAGCTCATCCTTGACCTTCTTTTTCTTTTTACCTATATTTACTCCCTAGGTGAGGGGTCAACAAGGTTTTTCTATAAAGGGACATACTGTAAATATTTTAGGTGTGGGGGCCGTGTGTCCTCTGCTTACTGCTTAACTCTGCCATTGTAGCATGAAAATAGCCACAGATATTACATGAAAAAGTGAGAAAGGTTGTGTCTCCAAATAATCTTTTTATAAAAAATATGCAGTGGCTAGGTTTGTCCCACAGGTTATAGTTTGCTAACCCCTATTCTAGATAATCTCTTCTGGTCCCCTAGCTTTCAATATCATGTCTAAACTAAGTTTCAGATTCAGATATCTAAATTGTCACTTGACACCTCCTCTCAAAACTAATGTGTACCCAAAGAAATCTCTTTATATTTTATCCATTTATCCCCCCCCACAACCTATTTTTTCATCCAGTCTTTTTTATATGATCAAATGGCATCACTCTTCACAACACACTCATGCCATCTCATTAGCCTCTTCTTTTATTGCCAACCAAGTTTAAGACACACATTTCTTCCACCTAGATAATTTCAGTTTCAACAGACCTTTATGCTTTACTTCTGACCCCCTTATAGTCTTTCTTTATATGATGGCAAAAGAACACTTTCAAAATTAAAATTACATCTTGACATTTTGCTCCTTGATACTGTCCAGTGGCTTTCCATCTCATTCAGAATAAGTTTCAAACTTTCTACTAAGACTCAGAAGGTCCTAAATGAGCTGGTCTTTCCTCATCATTGTGGCCTTGTGGTCTATTATGCTTTTTCTTGCAACCTAAATTTCTGTATGAAAATTATCCATACATGCTATTTGTTGTGAAAAAAATTTTAGACGTACATGGTCTTCTCCTATTCATTTTTTTTTTCAAGAATTAGAGGATATGCTCTCAAAAAACCTGAGGGAGTAAAGCAAGGAAGAGGAAGGCAAAAATTCAAGAAGACTTGGACAGAAAATAGGAGGAGAGAGGGAAAGGGAAGCAATAGAATAATGGAGATGAAAAGTCTCAGGAGGACAGATAAAAGGCCTGGGAAACAACCATTCCACATAGGAGCTGAGGGGCAGAGAACACGAGAAGTGTCATACTCAAAAACAAAACCCCCAAAACAGAAACTAGAACTGATCGCACTAAGTATTGTTGTTCACATTGAAAGGGGCTTTGCAGTTCTGTTGAAAATATAGACTAACATAACGGCAGGGACTTTAGAAACTCACACATATTAGAACTTAAGCAAGCTAAAAAAGGAGGAAATAATCAACTCCAATGAAAACAAAAAACTATCCAAAAGCAGAAATGTAATCACAATGTAAAAACTGGTGGCTCAGCTGGGACAATAATTCGGTAACTGTGACTCTAGAGAGTCCCTTGGACTGCAGGGAGGTCCAACCAGTCCATCCTAAAGGAAATCAGTTCCGAATATTCATTGGAGGGACTGATGCTGAAGCTGAAGCTCCAATCCTTTGGCCACCTGATGCGAAGAGCTGACTCATTTGAAAAGACCCTGATGCTGGGAAAGATTGAGGGCAGGAAGAAAAGGGGACGACAGAGGATGAGATGGTTGGGTGGCATCACAGACTCAATGGACATGGGTTTGGGTAAACTCCGGGAGTTGGTGACGTGGAGGCCTGGTGTGCTGCAGTTCATGGGGTCACAAAGAGTCGGACATGACTGAGCAAATGAACTGACTGACTGACTGATACAGCTATATAGCTATGAATGCAATTTTAACCTATACAGTGAAGTTTGATGCAGTGGCAAGATCTTTAAAATGTAAGTACACCAGTAGAGTATTTTAGGTATTATTGTGATATAATCATACTTGGAAGGTCATGATTAGAGTATGTGTGTGAATGTGTTTGAATATGAATTATAGAAAATATAAATTCTTATCTTTGATAAGAAAGATAAGATTTTAAAAAATGTTTGTAACCATAAAATAATCCAAATTTAAAAAAAAAGTTTAAATTTAAATGTTTGTAACCATAAAATAATCCAAATTAAAAAAAAAAATGTTTAAATGTGTCTGCCCTTTCAACAATGATACTCTAGGGCATAAAAGGGAATCATTGCCTATGTATCTCCTTTTAAAATGTTTTGGTCTTTGTAAAATATGTAATATATACTTTCAGTAATTTCTAAATTAATTAAAGAAGAATAGAATAAATCAATAAAATAATGCTGACTTCTTGTGGACCAGGCTAAATTTTCCTCTCCCCTCAACCTTTTTTAAATAAAAGTTAAATTGTAGAACCTGAGAAGTACCTAGTACATAGTTAGCCTTCACAAATACACAGCTATTCCCTCATCATAACAAACAAGGAGTAAAATTCCAAGTTGGAATTTTAGTTTGGTTCATAGTATTTAGTTTGGCTATAAAAACAAATTAGTTTACAAAAATGCTTGTTTTCATAAAAGCATTGCTAGACGTTAGGAAGGGCAATAGTTCTTCTGCCAGCTTCAATAAAATAGTGACTAAACTAGCAGTAGACGCTCCCCTCCCCATCCTCAGCCATCAGCTCTCCAGCCATCCATCATTTAGTGCGCTGCTGAGAACCCTGCAGGAGTTCAGAAAACAATTGCCAACTGACTGTCTGGCTCGGATGAGCTATGGCACCGCTAGAGAGAAGGAAGTGAAATTGATTTGTATGAGGCCAACTTTTACAAAGCACAATTCCATTGGGTTAGTTACAACTATTCAATTTCCCAAATAAAAATAAAGGCCTCACTAAGTAACAAATTACACTTTCAAAGGAGAAAAAAATCTAGCTTTTAGATGGTAATATAAGTTTGCTTTATTTTATACGTTTACAGAGAGAGACTGTGTTTTCCTAAGATGCTGTATTCTGCTTCAGAAATATGTAACTTCTCTGATGGAATGCAGTCTTTCATGAACTAAAGCCATTTTCTCTTTTTCTTCTGGAACTGGTTGACACTAAAGCCATTTATGACTCATCAAAACGTGATAGCTTGTGACTCTTGCTCATTGAAGCCCATATGTCTGAGAAACATAGTCTTCCTAAAATGGCACATTTGGGTTGTTTCTGTTACAGCTGATCCTCTCTGTTAAACCCAAGGATCAAAGGCTGTGGGTGGCCTCGCTTTAATCCTTGTGTTTCTAAGAAAGGAAGTAGGGAGGACTATTTGCATCCTCAGTCATGATAGGAATGACCTGCCCTTAGGAACCGACTATTTTATTAAGAATGCACTGACGATCCTATATATTCAGGTGCCAGTAGATATGAGGAGAAAACGTCACCATCCCTGGTCTCGTAGGGGTACGAGCACACAAACAGATACCTGCAAAACTCTGTGGAAAGGACTGCAATAAAGAGAGGCAGTACTGGCAAGATTAAGAAGAGAAGTAAATCAAGCCTGAGACCCCTTTTCAGAAAGGAGAGAGAAAGCGTAAGTGGGGGCTCCTGTAGGAACTTACCTAGAACAAATCAGGCCTGTGAGAGGCACGTTGAACATTTACTCACTCATCCCAAGAAGAACCCATCAAGATTATAGTAGCATTATTATTATTATTCCCATTTAAAAATGTGGAAACAGATATTTAGAGATAAATTATTTGATCAGTTACTTGCAAAGCATTAAAGGCTCAAACAAAAGCTATATAATCTCAGAGACACCCCCCAGAAGAATGTCTAACACACATTTCCTTCGCTGTGATCTCTGCGGTCTCTAAGGAGAAATGTAAAATGTTTAATTCAGGACAATATTTTAATTAACTGGAATTAAAATATGCATTCTTGGCAGGCTGTACTAAGTACTTGTTGTTATTTACCTGGTGTCTGGTTTGGGTCCTTGGGAGTGTATAGATGAATAAGCATATCTCCAGCCTTTGAAATGATCACAGGCGATTGAGGGCAGAGCCTGGAACAGTCATGAAGTCTTATTACCATTTCACCTTCATTCTGTTCAGTCTATCATCACCACCACCAACCATCGCATACTTTACGAGATACATTTTATAATTGTCTCCTTATAGCTCCTTCACCTCATTCTGAGCCTCCCTTCAATCTGTTCAGTGCAGCTAGACTGATCTTTGAGAACACATAGCTTCACTTTGCTTTTTAAGGAAAATTAAATCCACCTCTAGGGCTTCCCTGGTGGCTCAGCAGTAAATAATCTGCCTGCAGTGCAGGAGATGCAGGATACTTGGGTTCAATCCCTGGGATGGAAAGATCCCCTGGAGGAGGAAATGGCAATCCACTCCAGTATTCTTGCCTGGAAAATCACATGGACAGAAGAGTCTGGAGGGCTATACAGTCCATAGGGTCACAGAGTTGGACATGACTGAGCATGCAGGCATATGTACCTCTAATCTTATTCTTTTCTCTAAAACCAACAAAATTCAATAAAAATAAAACAAACAAAAAGAAATAAAGTTTATACTTCTTTCTCATTTTTCCATCCCTACACACACACACACAGTATATATTGCAAGGAGTTACACTGTGAGTTGCTGAGTCTTACCAATGGCTCTTCTCTTCCATCACTACTAATTTTCCACAAAAACACAATAAAGGGAAAGCAAACCTTATTCAATGATTATGTTAATACAAAAAAAGTCAGCATAGGATCTAAAATAATACCAGCAAGAAGAAAGGGGAAAAGGAAATTTACAAAGGAATAATGACCGACAAATACCTCAAAAATCTTACCACAGATAAATATTTGCTACTAAATATTTTGCTGTATTTATAAGATATAAACACACGTGTTCATGAAATAAAAGCTCAAAAAATATTAGGAACTCAAGGAATAGCAACAACAGTGATAAAATAAATGAACTAGGCAAAAAGGTCAGGAATGAAATAAAGTGGAAAAAAAATATGACTATCACTTAAACCTGCATTAAAAGCACCATCTCTATGGGAGAAGTAACGCTAGAGCTATAGAAGCCTGTAGACTTGAGAAAAATGATCTTAAAAACAGAAGTAAAAGCAATTGAAAAAATAATTGGAAAAAATATTTCCTGAAGACATACAAAAGAGATAAAACATGCATATAATTGGTGTCACTGAGAATGCCATCAGGACAAATGAAAGAAAAAAATAAAGTCAAATATCTAAACATGTCACTCCTTCTCCTCACTTCAAAATGCTTCCCACACCTTCCAGAAGGATCCAAAGTCTGACTTTGCTGACACGTTTCTTGCTGTCACACCTCTGTAGATAGTTCTGGAGAGGTGAAGTAAAGCTCCAATGATGTAAGCCCTCAGATTTAAATAGGGATTTACTACACTGGGTATGATGGTAAGCCATTGAATGTTCTGCAAAGAGTATGGCAAGATCATCTTAGTTTTCCACAACAGAAAGTCTGTCTGCTGGGGTACAGAGGGAGAAGGGAGTTTAGATAACATCTCACTGATTCTGTCCACCTTAGAATGAAACACGCAGTAGCTATTCAAGATAGGATTTCTGATCTAAAAACAGCTCACTTCTCCTGAAATGTCTTCACAAAGGACTTCCATTAGTAAAAAAAACAACAAAACAAAAAAAGGAGGGAAATTTCCTTATATGCCCTGTAGAGTGTTGCACCCAAGAAAATCTCTTTCATTTTCAGAATTACAAACTGGCCAAGGGTTCATTTGCTTATTTTGCTTTGACTTTGAATGACAGTATGATAAGTAGCCATCATAGTCAACAAGAGTCTGAAACGCAGTACTTGGATGCAATCTCAAAAATGACAGAATGATCTCTGTTCATTTCCAAGGAAAACCATGCAATATCACAGTAATCCAAGTCTATGCCCCGACCAGTAATGCTGAAGAAGCTGAAGTTGAACGGTTCTATGAAGACCTACAAGACCTTCTAGAACTAACACCCAAAAAAGGTGTCCTTTTCATTATAGGGGACTGGAATGCGAAAGCAGGAAGTCAAGAAATACCTGGAGTAATGGGAAAATTTGGCCTTGGAGTACAGAATGAAGCAGGGAAAAGGCTAACAGAGTTTTGCCAAGAGAACACACTGGTCATAGCAAACACCTTCTTCCAACAACACAAGAGAAGACTCTACACATGGACATCACCAGATGGTCAACACTGAAATCAGATTGATTATATTCTTTGCAAGCAAAGATGGAGAAGCTCTATACAGTCAACAAAAACAAGACTGGGAGCTGACTGTGGCTCAGATCATGAACTCCTTATTGCCAAATTTAGACTTAAATTGAAGAAAGTAGGAAAACTACTAGACCATTTAGGTATGACCTAAATCAATACCTTACGACTATACAGTGGAAGTGAGAAATAGATTCAAGGAATTAGATCTGATAGACAGAGTGCCTGAACAACTATGGATGGAGGTTTGAGACATTGCACAGGAGGCAGTGATTAAGACCACCCCCAAGAAAAAGGCTAAATGGTTGTCTGAGGAGGCCTTACAAACAGCTATGAAAAGAAGAGAAGCTAAAGGCAAAGGAGAAAAGGAAAGATATACCCATTTGAATGCAGAATTCCAAAGAATAGCAAGGAGAGATAAGAAAGCCTTCCTTAGCGATCAATGCAAAGAAATAGAGGGAAACAATAGAATGGGAAAGACTAGAGATCTTTTCAAGAAAATAAGAGATATCAAGGGTACATTTCATGCAAAGATGGGCACAATAAAAGACAGAAATGGTATGGACCTAACAGAAGCAGAAGATATTAAGAAGCAGTGACAAGAATACACAAAAGAGCTGTACAAAAAAGATCATCATGACCCAGATAATCATGATTGTGTGACCACTCACCTAGAGCCAGACTTCCTGGAAGTCAAGTGGGCCTTAGAAAGCATCACTACGAACAAAGCTAGTGAAGTGACGGAATTGCAGTTGAGCTATTTCAAACCCTGAAAGATGATGCTTTGAAAGTGCTGTACTCAATATGCCAGAAAATTTGGAAGTGTCAGCAGTGGCCACAGGACTGGTGGCCAGAAAAGGTCAGTTTTCATTCCAGTCCCAAAGAAAGGCAATGGCAAAGAATGCTCAAACTACCGCACAATTTCACTCATCTCACATGCTAGCAAAGTAGTGCTCAAAATTCTCCAAGTCAGGCTTCAGCAATACGTGAACAGTGAACTTCCAGATGTTCAAGCTGGTTTTAGAAAAGGCAGAGGAACTAGAGATCAAATTGCCAACATCTGTTGGATCATCAAAAGATCAAGAGAGTTCCAGAAAATCATCTACTTTTGCTTTATTGGCTATGCCAAAGCCTTTGACTGTGTGGATCACAATAAACTGTGGAAAATTCTGAAAGAGATGGGAATACCAGACCACCTGATCTGCTTCTTTAGAAATCTGTATGCAGGCCAGGAAGCAACAGTTAGAACTGGACGTGGAGCAACAGACTGGTTCCAAATGGGAAAAGGAGTATGTCAAGGCTGTATATTGTCACCCTGCTTATTTAACTTATATGCAGAGTACATCATGAGAAATGATGGACTGGATGAAGCACAAGCTGGCATCAGGATTGCTGGGAGAAATATCAATAACCTCGGATATGCAGATGACACCACCTTTATGGCAAGAAGAGAAGAATAACCAAAGAGCCTCTTGATGAAAGTGAAAGAGGAGAGTGAAAAGTTGGCTTAAAACTCAACATTCAGAAAACTAAGATTATGGCATCTGGTCCCATCACTTTATAGCAAACAGATGGGGAAACAGTGACAAACTTTATTTTGGGGGGCTCCAAAATCACTGCAGATGGTGACTGCAGCCATGAAATTAAAAGACACTTGCTCCTTGGAAGAAAAGCTATGACCAACCTAGAGAGCTTATTAAAAAGCAGAGACATTACTTTGCCAACAAAGGTCCATCTAGTCAAACCTATGGTTTTTCTAGTAGTCATGTATGGATGTGAAAGTTGCACTGTAAAGAAAGCTGAATGCCAAAGGATTGATGTTTTTGAACTGTGGTGTTGGAGAAGACTCTTGAGAGTCCCTTGGACTGCAAGGAGATTCAACCAGTCCATCCTAAAGATCAGTCCTGAATATTCATTGGAAGGACTGATGCTGAAGCTGAAACTCCAATACTTTGGCCACCTGATGCGAAGAACTGACTCATTTGAAAAGACCCTGATGCTGGGAAAGATTGAAGGTGGGAGGAGAAGGGGACAACAGAGGATGAGATGGTTGCATGACATCACCAACTCAGTGGACATGAGTTTGAGTAAACTCCAGGAGTTGGTGATGGACAGGGAGGCCTGACGTAAAGTAGTCCATCAGGTCTCAAAGAGCTGGACACAACTGAGTGTCTGAACTGAACTGAACTTGAATGACAAACATCTTCTCAGATGCATGTTAGGATGTTTGCTGCAACTGTGCACACCCATGGCTCATTACTACACCCCACGCCCAATCTCAAATTTTAGAAATCTGAACCCACTTGGTTTAGAGCTTGCATATTCTCAGACATTCAATGAATTCTCTTGAGTGCTATCTGAGAATGTTTATCTATGGAGCCAGTGACAGTCTGGGTTACATCCCACTTTTACAAATTATTTCCTAAATGAATACTGGGAGACCCTCTAATGTTCTGTTTAGCTTGAGCAGGGAATTCACTCTGATCTTAGATGGAATAAAAAGTACTAGCTCTGCAGAAGCAACAAAAATTAGACCAACTGTGCATAAACTCTTTATTTCTGTGATCTAGAAGACTAGTTTCTTGAAGGTTAAGAGCACCAATTATGCAATCAGAGAGACTATACACTTACTAAGTGTATAACTTTGGGTAATTAAACTTTCTGGTTTTCAGTTTCTCCACCTATAAAATGGAGATAATAATATTATAGTCTGTACAGGACTATTTGGAGTATTAAGTGAGAAAATAGATGTAAAAGTACCCAATATAGTTTTTGATCCATACTTAAGGGCTCACTGTGATAAAGCGATTACTATATGCAGGATTACCATTATTACTGTAGCCTGTATAACCTAACATCTTGCACTTATAAAGCATTATATAAATTTTTGTGCAAATTTTTAGTTCCCAATATAAAACAGAAACTATATTTTATCCGAAACAGTGAAGACAATACAAAATATCACAGACATTTATAATAATAGATGGCTGTTTAGCATGTAACTTTGATAAATCAATAGTCAAATTTTGTATCTATTTTATAAACAAAATAGTGCGTAAAGACATTTGAGTACATATAGTCACAATCCTTAGGTGAGGTAGTAGACTTTCCCTCAAGTTTTTTTTCCCCCTAGTAGATTTTTAACTTAATATTTCTTAATAACAGAAGTTCTATTGTTTAATAACCATGGAATATCTCATTGTTTTCTTCAAAAGGACTCAAAGTCCTAAATATCCTGATGTACACAATGTGATTACCTATGCAAGGGCTAGAACATGTATAATTTTCCAAACTTTTTGGCCTGGAACCACTTTTCCCTCAGCCTCTATGAACATTTCTCAGAACAGATGTTCCGTGGAAGTCACTTTGGGAATTTCTATATTAGAAAATAGAAAGGGTTATGCCCATTATTTTTATGAGGAACTATTGTTCAGTTTTGCTATGTTAAGGGGCCATGAGGGGAGCCTAAGAATAGAAGTGCTGGGGGATTTCTGCCAGTTGTACTTTTCTTCCTGATGTAAAACTCATGAAACAGCAAAGAAGCAAGCGAGAGAGAGAGAGCCTAGGTCATGGCGCTCATTTGAGCTTGGAAGTCCATTGTCATCACTCTGTCAAATGGCTATAAATTCCTGCACGAGTCTTCAGCTCTATAACCATCTCCATGTGAACATGGCATGGAGTGTTCTGCCATCCCTTTGGCTAAAACTGATGATCTGGCCAGGAACCAACTTTGAGGTTCTCTATGACCTTCAGAGTCTGTCTGGGCCCCATAAAGCATAGCATACTGCCCAGAGTGGAAAGGCATTTGTGAAATTTATGTCTGAGACATTCCTTTCTTCCAGTTATCCTTCTTATTGCCTTGTGTCAACTACAAATAAGCTTTCCTCTAGCCAGATTTTCTCTCCTTTTGACCGTTCCTTGGTTCTTACGCTTGCTGAATCATTTTCAAGGTTCAAGTAAGCACTCTCCCTCCTGGAAAAACACAGAAGGGCAGCTGTCTCCCTCTTCGCAGTCTCATGACCTCCCAAATATGCCTACATTCTTCTCTACCAACATTCCTAGGTCCAAGCCCTTAGCTGTGTATCATGCATGCGAAAGACTCCAATCATGTTGATTAGTTGTTCACATGTATCTCTTTGAGAAACTGTATAGACAGGACACACAGCAGGCCTTCACTTGCTCTTGCCATACTTCACGTCAACATTTTAAAATATTACTCAAACTCAGTGTTTAGGGAAAATTTAAAACTCTGTTTTCTACCAGCAGTCCTTCCTAGCCTCTTATAAATTATTGGTGAAAAGCTGGACCAATCCCTCCAGTTCTATATATTTTTCAAGAGAAGCATTTAACAGGTATTTAATCCTCAAAAAAATGATGAGGATCATTACTGGTTTAACAGGATGCCTTCTGGGGCCTAATTTATTAATTTAACCACTATTTGTTGAGTGCAAAAAAATATGCCTGACACTGAACTAGGATTATAATGATAAACAAAACACTAACCTGTTTTTTAGTTTCATAGTTTACAGTGAACAAGGAAGGTAGATTGAGCAGGCAGTTATAATACAACATGTTAAGTTTTAAAATAGATGTCAAGACAGGTGTTCCCATTTTGCCAATGAGTCTGGAAGGAATATTTGGGGAAGGCTTTTCCGAGAAGTCTTCCTTGAATTTTCTAATTGGAAATTTGAATAACGAGCAAAACCTAGCCCAGTAAGGACAAGAGGGATTTGGGATGGAAAGGAAGGTTGCCCACTGACCGGGGAGAAGCCGCAAATGCTACTGCACTTAAGGGGGAGGGTGTGGATGAGTATGTGAAGAACATGATTGAGTTTGGGAACTACAGGGTGCGGGCATATGGAAGAAGAGTAGAGGAAGCCGGAGAACTCTGTGGGATTGCTGCTGTTGTTTAGTCGCTCAGTCCTGTCCAACTCTTGGAGACAGCACGGACTGCAGCATGCCAGGCTCCCTGTCCTTCACTATGTCCCGGAGTTTGCTCAAATTCATGTCCATTGTCAGCAATGCTATCTAACCTTCTCATCCTCTGCCATGTCATTTTCCTTTTGCCTTTGATCTTTCCCAGCATCAGGGTCTTTTTCCAACACTCTGCATCAGGTGGCCAAAGTACGGGAGTTCCAGCATCAGTCTTTCCAATGAATATTCAGGGTTGATTTCCTTTAGGATTGACTGGTTTGATCTCCTTTGCTGTTCAAGGGACTCGCAAGAGTCTTCTCCAGTACCGCAATTCAAAAGTCTCAATTCTTAGATGCTCAGACTTCTTCTCAGTCCAGCTCTCAGATCCATAAAAGACTATTGGAAAAGCCATAGCTTTGACTATGCAAATCTTTATTGGCAAAGCAATGTCTCTGCTTTTTAATACACAGTCTAGGTTTGTCACGGAGAAGGCGATGGCACCCCACTCCAGTACTCTTGCCTGGAAAATCCCATGGATGGAGGAGCCTGGTAGGCTGCAGTCCATGGGGTCACTAGGAGTCGGACCGACTGAGCGACTTCACTTTCACCTTTCACTTTCAGGCATTGGAGAAGGAAATGGCAACCCACTCCAGTGTTCTTGCCTGGCAGATCCCAGGGATGGGGAGCCTGGTGGGCTGCAGTCCACGGGGTCGCACAGAGTCGGACATGACTGAGGCGACTTAGCAGCAGCAGCAGCAGCAGGTTTGTCACAGCTTTCCTTCCACAGGGCAAGCGTCTTTTAATTTCATGGCTGCAATCACTGTCCACAGTGATTTTGGAGCCCAGGAAAATAAGATTTGTCCCTGCTTCCACTATATGGCCACCCCGACATAGAGAAAGTTTGACGCAGTTCCAAGACTTTAACAAGCAGGGACCCACTGGGGTGTTTTAAAGCAGAAACTTGATGTTATTTGATTTGCATTTTAGAAAAAAACCCTCAGGTTCTCTGAAAACCAGAGGTGAACATCCAGTTCTGAAAGGAGGATGAAAGAACCATGGAAGACTTGCAGGAGGTACCTTCTGGGTCCTCCTTCGAGTCTCGGTTTTTCTGAGAGCTCTTTGGTTTCCATCCTCTGGGTGACTTTTGGCCAGCCTCTCCTGAGTGACCAAGTCCACCCACAAACCCAGCTGCACTGCCCTGGCTTTCTCCAGCCTGGAAGAGACATTGTCTGCAGCCAACAATTTATCTCTGTACCGTCCTCCAGTGAGAAGTCAGAAAGCTGTAAATCACTGGTCACACCCCAGGAGGGAAGGTTGGGACCACATTATTTCATGACCAGGAGGAACATGAACTTTTCCCCTGGGGAAGGGCACAAGCATCCCGCTGGGACCCAAAGGGATGCCATGGACCAAGGCAGGTGGACACCTGTCTGGGTTGAGTGACTGATCCACACAGGGCTCCTGTGGCTGAAAAGCAAATGGACTGGATATTAGCTGGCTCTGATCCAAGAGCTCCCAAACTGTGTCCTGTCTGAAGGAGGCCACCTTCCCCCAGGGTGTAGCAATTTCCAATTACTCCATCAGGAAGAAGGAATAGGGGAAATTCCACAACAGGACAGCCAGGCCCCTCTGGGAGGCTTGTTCTGAAGGTTCCTCACCTCTGAGCTCCTTACATGCTGCCCACCCACAGGCTTCTTTATGAAGTTCAGCCAACAGAGCCCCCAGCCCCCAGGGGGAAATGGCCTAATTAAAATCACACTTCTTGCCGCCAAATTGGAAATGCTAGTCTCCGCTCCAAGAATGTCTTGGAAAAGGATCTGGAGTTGAGTGAGTCTTTCCCAGAAGGGATTTTTCCTATTAAAAAAAATGTCAAATACCACAGATAGTGGAGGCGAGGGGCGGGTGTCTCAGTTTTAAATTTTCTGCTGGTCCAAGGCTCCCCTTTCTTTCCCTCTGTGCCCTGGTTTCTTGTTATGTATTATGGAACTTCCACCTCCTCTCTGCCCACGAATCTTGTAAGACTCATAAGAGGAAAAATTCCTCAAGCCCCACAGTTTGTGCAATGCAGTGATAGAAGGTAAGAACACTGGGAACAGCAGGATTTGTGTTTGGTTTCTGACTTTTACGGTTTAATAACTGGACAGGGCATTTTATTGTTTGAAACCATGGTTCTCTTATGTATTTAATAGGGATAAAAAGCATCTCAGGGAGACAATAAGAGCTTGACATATTCTGAGTTCTAGAAAAACTAAGATGGCTCTCCTTATTATAATTACCAGATTCCTTTGCACTGCAGGAGTGTGATCAGTAAAGAGTTATTGGAGTAAGGCATGAAGGAATTACAAATTGAATGCCTGCCCAGTAGCCATTAGACCTTAGAAAAGTAATTTGCCCTCATGAATCTCAATATTGTATTCTATAAAAGAAGAATTTGGAATGGGCCAATCTCTATGATCCTTCCTCGGTCTAGTGTCTCAGAATTCTAGACCTAAAAAATTGATTTCATTGTTCACTTATCCATTCATTCAACAAATATTTCAAATAAAATTCAGTCTTTATTCAGCCCTTGCTGTCTGCCCTGAACAGCATGTGCGCATGTAGCTCATGGACGCAACGACCTCATGTAGTCTTCATATACGCTTGGTTGCTCATCACGTCTGATTCTCTGTGGCCCCATGCCCTGTAGCCCACCAGGCTTCTCTGTGCATGGGATTTTCCCAGCAAGAACACTGGAGTGGGTTGCCATTTCCTACTCCAGGGGATCTTCTGATGCAGGGATCCAACCCATGTCCTTATGTCTCCTGCATTGGCAGGTGGGTGCCTTACCACTAGCCGCCACCTGGGAAGCCCATGGCCCTCATAACAATATAATTTATAATCCTCAAATATTTTTCTTCTGTTTTGAAGTTTGCTGAGAGTCTGAGTCTCTCCTATTTAATCGATCTTCTTTGGCATAGAGATGCTAATTTTAAATAAACTTTTTACCTTCATAATGGAGGAGAAAAGAAAAGCTAACATTTATGAAGTGTTTGCTATGTGCCAGACCCTGAAATCAATTCTTTGCTTACTGTATCAGACTCTTCTGCACCACCTTGGGCTTTCTTAGTGTTGCCTTCTCCTGCCTCTAAACTGCGGGTATCATCTCAGTTTTTATATCTCCTTTTCAAAGGGCAGTTCAGAAGCTTGCCTCTGTGGCCAACTACCTCTGCTCAAGTCTGGGTGGATCCTACCTCTTGGATCTAGCCAGCAGCTTCCCCAGGAAGGTCAGCCTCCCACCCCTTGTTTGCCTCTGCAAAGCAAGGCTGATCAACTAGATGTACTCAGACACTCAGTCATGTCTGACTCTTTGTGACTCCATGGACTGTAGCCCACCGGGCTTCTCTGTCTATGAGATTTTCCCAGCAAGAATACTGCAGTGGCTTGCCATTTCATACTCCAGGGGATATTCCTGACCCAGGGATTGACCCCACATCTCTTACGTCTCCCGTATTAGCAGGCAGGTTCTTTACCACTAGCGCCACCGGGGAAGAACAGCTAGCTACATGTCCTGAATTTCAAGTTTCCTTTGCTACTTCCGGACTTGGATGAAATTCACAGCGCAGGGTGGGAGATCAGATTTTATGAGCAGTTGTCAAAAGAGCCAGATGCAGTAGTGCAGAAACACTGGGTATTAACTGTGAGAGACAACGTGCCAAAGGGGAGGGTAAAGCCCGTCTTCTTCCTCCAGGGAAAGGATTCTCTCTACTAACTGCCTAGGGATGGCCCCTGTGACAAAGTGGACCCACCTCTTATAATACAGTCGTGTCTCTTCAGGATGTATCATGAAACAGCAGACAGCATGGTAGTGTATCACCTTGCATTTATGTCCATCCCACCATGCCTCAGTTTACTTTTCTCACATCCTCCCTACCCTGGGACATTATCTGCTGAAATTAAGCATTTGCACTTAGTCCTTGCATCAAGCTCTGTTTTCTGGAGAACCTGGGCTAAGACCATACAATAGCGTATTTACTTCTCACAGCAACTGTATGGCATAGGATATGTTTTTATTCCCAGTTTATAGAGAAGTACCTAAAGATGTAAAACGAATTGGCCAATATCACAAAGCAAAAAAGAAAAAAACACATTAACACTTAAACAAAAGACCGTCTTACTTCCAATACAACAGTCTTAACCAATATCCCATATCTATTACAAAAATCATTTGTAATGAGACATGTAATCAGTAAATATCTACTGAATATCTTCTATGAGCCAGGCACTCTATCAGGCAGTAGAAAATTAATGGTAAATAAAACACACACAATCCTAATTCAAAAGATGCTCAGTATATTTTGAACACATATATTAGAGTAAGTAACTTTAGTTACTATGATAAATACTAACCTCAGTAGATTAATACAATAAACCATTTTTACTCACATCACAGTGTAATGAGAATATTCCCAGTCATCAACTTTACAACAATAATAATAGAATTAAGAATAAGTTCAGTGTGATATGAAATCATATAGAAAGGAGCTCAACTATGAGAGGAACAGAGAAAAATACTTGATGCTTAAACAGATATTCTGGGAAGCAATAATCGGTCATGCCAAAGGGCTGAATAAATTCTTTAAAAGGGTTTTTAAATTCTTTTTCTTAAAATTGATAATTTCTATAAAGAGCAGTTTTAGGTTTACATAAAACTTGAACAGAAAGTACAGAACACTTCCACATACCTCCTCTCCTTCTCCACCCCCGACTCCTGCCTTTCCCCTGTTATCAACGTCGTGAATTCCTGTGGTATGTTTGTTGCTGTGGGTACACCAATATTTGTAAATTATTGTTAATTAAGGCCCCTAGTTTACATTAGGGTTCACTATGTGTGTTAAAATGTTCTGTTCTAACAACCCCATGACAGGTAACAGCCTGTCAAGCAGAATTATGATGTAGTTTACTTGAGTCTCTTCTAGCTTTTCCTGCTTCAGTCTATGCCTTCTGCATCAGCAGACTCACTCTTCCACTGCTCTCATTATGAATTTTTTGCTCTTCAGAATCCATTCATGGCTGCCCTTTGTTCTGAAGACCAATCTCAAATCCTTATCTGCCTAGATTTGAAGGTCTGCCTACTTCCCCATGTTCATCTCCTATAGTTTTCCTATTTTTTTGTTTCCCTATTTTTAATGTGCTACTCTAGCAAAACTTCACCATTTGCCAGTCATGAGCACAGTTTACGTGAAACTACTTTTTTCTCCCTACTGTACTTAAACGATTCCCTCTATTTGGAATACCCACTGACATATGCTTATAGCTGGCCTCCCCTTTGGAGCCAGCTCCAAAGTCAGTTCTTAGATTTCCAGCTGATGATCTCTCTTTCCTCTGGGTTCTTCTGTACTTAAACTCCCTGCTTCTTAGGAAACACTGAGTACATCATGCCTGGTATTTTATTAAGCCCTCTTCATTCATTACCTTCCCTGAGGTGAAATCCACATTTACACATCCTTGTTGCCTCCATAATACTAAGCACAGGACTGCTCACTTGTCACAGGTCCACAGATATGCTTAAGTGCCATCTTGTCATCAGGACTTTACGTGTCCTTCCTTCCCCTTTTATTAAATCCTAAGGCATAATTCCTACCCCGATTGTACTAGGATGCAAGTCCTGGTAACCAGCTGTATTACTAGCAGAATGGATGGATGCTTACTCACTGTAGAATGAAGGCATGGGTTCCTCTGTCTGAATTCACAACATCCTATGATTCTAACTTGTCCCTCTCTGGATTTCAACCCCAATGTAACTGTCGCTGTCTATGACCACACAGCTCCTTTCTATCCCTCAGCAGTTATGAGTCACAAACAGATCATTGTACTCACAGCTAGACAACTTCCCTTGGCCAAGGGTAAGTTACCCTACTCAGACACCCTAGGAGGTAGTCCTTATCTTCAACCCCTTTGGATCCCTGTGGACACAAGAATTAACTGATACGCGATCATAAGGCTGGATCCCCTGCCCCCAGATGGGACAACTCTGGCACCAATGATGCTTCCGAGTTGCCCATTAGACAAGGCTGACGTTTTGCCTAGCTTCTTCCTTTATTCTATTATCAGAGGTCCTGTCGCCTTTTCTACGAGGAGATCATCTACTATTGAGGAATTTCAGAAAACAAGAGAAATTGCTGAGAGAATGCACATATATTTACACACAGAGACACCATTTCGGTGTACTCAAACATGAACAAAAATGTCTACAACTCAATCTCTGTGTGATATCAACCTGTCAGCCCAGCAATAGCCTCCCATTGATGTACACTTTTGGCTCTTGGCATCTCCAAAGAACGAAAGTAATCTTTGACTTGTGCCAGCCATAATTTCTCATTCCTCTTAAAATCAAAAATTTGGTCTTTGTCCACTCATTTGCAACCCAAGGCCATAACACTATGCATTTTGCATTTTTCCAAGATTTACTTCTTTGTATTACAGCTTTCATATTTCTTTCCTTTATATTTCTTTCTCCCCCTGAGATCACAGCTGAATCTCTACTGGCTCTCAGGGACCATGGAGCAATAATTCGAAGTGGCTTGGTAGAGAGTTCCATGGCAGAGGGCCAGTCCTCCCTTCCAACAACTCAACCCTAAGAGAATGGAGAAGAAAAATAGAGCACCCTGGAGGAAAGGATCCTTGAAAAGTCCCTTCTCACTTAGTGAGAATGAAAAAGTTCTATTCATGACTTTTACCACCAGGTTTAGGCCTCTGCTGAAAAACAACAAGGAATTTGGAATATCTGTTTAAAATGAGTGTAAATATTTACCCACATATGCTGAAATATTCTAGTGACATTTAGTCTGATGCGCACTGCCAGGAGAGAAGCAAGTTTCTGAGCCAAACACAGGAATACTTTTTTTTTTAATCTTCCCTGGGAGTAGAGCAAACATTTGCAATGATATAAAATGTATTAAATTCACTGACCCTGGAATTCATAACTGGTTATGCATCAACTATTATCATCTTGTTCAGAACCCCAGTGTTTGCAAACTTCATATTCTTGGCTCTTCTCATTAATCTTCAATAGCAGGAACAGGGTTATCCATATTATTATCATTATTATAATTAAACAAGCAGCAATGCATGCACATATTTGTCTTAATGTTATAATAATCTCATTATGATTATTAAATATATACCTTGTTTTACAGAGTGCTTAATAGTTGGCAAAGAATTTTTGTACATCTGATCTAGGATATGGGAGGCACATCAAATGTTTATTAATCACTCCCACTTACTTTATGCCAGAATCTTTGCTAAGCACCGTAGGTATGTGTTCTCATTTAATAGGAGGCTGGATGAACTAAGTTGGTATTATTTTTCACTTCTACAGGTGAAAAATCTGAGGCTCAGCGTGGACAAATTATTAGAAAAGACATTTGATTAAAAGTTGTGCATTAAATATCCATTATGTATCAGATGTTGCATTAGATGCTGGGAAAACACACACACACACACAATCTCCCCATGCCAGGGAATTTACACAGACTAGTGAGAGGGTTGAATGGCATCATCGACTCAGTGGACATGAGCTTGAGCAAACTCTGGGAGATAGTGAAGGACAGGGAAGGCTGGCGTGCTGCAGTCCGTAGGGTTGCAAAGAGGTGGACACGACTGAGTGACTGAACAACAACAAACAAGAAAAGTGAGAGAGGAAGGCACATAAATAATTAGAAAATACCACAGCTGCTACCAGTAGCTTAAGTACAACAATGGGAACACAGAGAATAAAACTAATACAAGATAAAGAAAAATGACAGAGATTGAGATCCATATTAAGACTTAGCAGGAGTGTGTGTGGGAGAGGCTGGAGACAGAGGCCGTGCTTATGGAGAGCATCTCAGGGGGCATGTGCTCATATTCTGCATAAAATAGTGGGTGCACAACACCCATCAGGGCCTGGAGATGCTTGCTCTGGTTGTAACTGAGGGTACATGCAGGGAAGAATGCTGGGAGATGCTCAGATTCTGGTACCACAAGGAGCTTTGAATGCTGTGCTATGGGGGCTGGGATCATACACCAGCAAATGGCAGAGCAGGGCCCCAAACCCTTAGGTCTACTTAGTATAGACCTCTCTTTCACCTCTGTAATACTTCCCTTCTCTGTGTGTGCATGCGTGTATGTGTGTGTGCTTAGGAGTCCACAAGTTCTCGTGTGCTCAGGAGTCCACATGCCCATTTTTATTTCACTTTTTGAAGTTATTATTTTTCACATACAAAAATCTGTACGTAATTGATGTATACAACTTGCCAAGCTTGGAGCTAAGTACACGCCCATGAAACCACTACAACCATCTAAGCCATAAATCTATATCGCCTTCAAAAGTTTCCTCCTCACTTCTTATTTATTTATAATTATTATTAGTTTATGATAAGAACATCTAATATGAGATCATATTTTGCATTTTTAGGGGTGTTGGGAGAACTGGTGAAGATTGGTTATTCAGCCAACAGCAGTACAGATCACAAAAGTATTTTTCTTTTTTAAATTAATTTTTATGGGAGTATATTTGATTGTCATATAGCTGATTCACTTTGCTGCATAGTATGTGTGTGTGTATATATATATATATATATATATCTTTTTCCCGCTCTTTTGTTTTTCCTTCTCACTTAGGCTTCGAACATTTTCAGTGACCGGAATCAATCTGAGAAAAGTCATGCACAGACAGAAGACTTTTTCAAGATTTCAAAGACGAGAAAAGGAAGTTTGTAAGTGAATAAAAACATTTTTAAGTTCCTCGGAGCTGCTAAAGTGTTTAGACGTTGTGTGTTCTTTGTAAATTGCTAATGTTCCCTGTGGATATATTTACCAGGATGTTTTTATTTATTTGTGTTTTTTAAGCTGGTGCTGCTTTGGAACATTCCATGAGGTCCGCTGTCCAAGCTGACTGATCCCCAGGACTGGGTTGGGGAGATCCGAAAGAAGAGGCTCATGTCCTTTCCCTGTGTCTAACATCTTCCCCCTGTTTACTCATTTGGCCAATTTCCATTCATTCCATAGGCTGTTTGACCTACAGCCTAGGCCAGACCTTTAGGTATGTACTTTTTTAGGACTCTGTACTTCTCTGTCATGTAATGTATTACAATTAAAATGTAAACAACCATTTATGTAAGTGTTTGCATTGTGTTCCAGTCCTTTTTCTCCACCCTTCCTTGTAATACGTGGGTAAAGGGAAAGTGTAGTTCACTGCTGGCACTCAATAGTCATTCAACAAATACGAGATGAAAGAATTAATGAAACTCAGACTAAAATCAGGACAGATCATCAAGGTAGCCAATAGTCATTCAATAGTCATTCAACACTCAGTAGTCATTCAACAAATATGAGTTGAAAGAATTAATGAAAATCAGACTAAAATCAGGACAGATCATCAAGGTAGCCAATCTGGTGTTTAAATAAGTCATTAGTATCCAAAGGATCCCACTAGTATTTACAAACAAGGAAATTAACCTTGTGATATTAAGAATGATGGCTTCAGTTAACATTTATTGATTAGGTACTTTGTACCAGGCTCTGCACTAAGAATTTGATGTGTACTTTCTCATTCAATCCTCACAGCAACTGCATGACTTACTAATGGTGGCTGAGACAGAGATTTGTACTCTTCTTTCATAATGTAATGGGCTTCCCTGATCACTCAGAAGGTAAAGAATCTGCCTGCAATGAGGGAGACCTGGGTTCGACTCCTGGGTCAGGAAGATACCCTGGAGAAGGGAATGGCTATCTACTCCAGTATTCTTGTCTGGAGAATTCCATGGACAGATGAGGCTGGCAGACTACAGTCCATGGGGTTGCAAAGAGTCGGACACAACTGAATAGCTAACACACACACTTTGGGATTCTCCGGTGGCTCAGAGAGGAAAGACTTTGCCTGCAATACAGGAAACCTGGGGTCGATCCCTGGGTTGGGAAGGTCCCCTACAGAAGGGAATGGCAACCCACTCCAGTATTCTTGCCTGGAAATCCCATGGACAGTGGAGCCAGGTGGGCTAAAGTCCATGGAGTGACAAAGAGTGGGACATGACTGAGTGACTTTCACTTTCATAATGTAAAGTTGACGATGGGAAGTAGCTGCCTGCCAGGGACTTTATTTAAGCCACCCTTGCATCTGCGTGGGTCTGAGTGAGTAGTTCTGGTCAATGAAGCATGAGCAGAAGAGATGTGTCACTTCTGCTTTGAGGCTCTTGAGCATCTGGCATTCTGTCTCCATGGGATCCCTTCTTTTTCTGCAGTGACTTTGGTAACAATGTGTTAAAGATGGGAACCACAAAGTGGAAGGAGACTGGATTCCTGAAAATCTGGATGGATAAAAATCTTCCAAATCTGGCTAATTCTTATTGGATTTAGATGAAATAATCTTTCACTTTAATAAGGATGAACTGGAATTTCAAGGTTTATCTATTAGAACATTTAGCATCACTGATTCTAACTAATCATCGACTTTCCCAATAACTCAGTTGGTAAAGAATCTGCCTGCAATGCAGGAGACCCCGGTTCGATTCCTGGGTGGGGAAGATCTGCTGGAGAAGGGATAGGCCACCCACTCCAGTATACTTGGACTTCCTTTGTGGCTCAGCTGGTAAAGAATCTGCCTGCAATGTGGGAGGCCTGAGTTCATTCCCTGGGTTGGGAAGATCCCCTGGAGAAGGGAAAGGCTACCCACTTTCCCTTCTCCCTACTATTCTGGCCTGGAGAATTCCATGGACTGTAGTCCACGGGGTCTCAAAGTGTCAGACACGACTGAGCAACTTTCACTTTCACTTTCATTCTAACTAATCATTGACTTTTCCAGTGGCTCAGCAGGTAAAGAATCTGCCTGCAATGCAAGAGATACAGGAGCCTTGGGTTCAATCCCTGGATCAGGAAGATCCCCTGCAGAAGGAAATAGCAGCCCACTCCTATATTCTTTCCCAGAGAATTCCATGGAGAGAGGAGCCTGGCAGTCTACAGTCCAATGGAGTAGCAAAAAAAGTCAGACATGCCTGAGCGACAGAGCGCACATTCTGATTAATAAGGTGCAGTTAGGATGACAACTACGTAGAGGAGGAAAGTGATGCTTAGGTAGGTTAAGCAACCTCCTCCAAGTTACAGATATGATAAGTGGATAAATATTTATGGAGTGAGGACTCCATAGTTTCTCTAGGGTGGGGGCATTTATGTAACTATCTGTTTAGAAAGGGGTAACTTAGGAAACTGAGGCTTGCATAACACATTATACATGATAGAGAATACTGGGGAATTATGGGGGTATGACTAAGGAAGGTCATGAGAGGCTTTAACAGTTCTACCTCAAGCCAGCTATGGGTATGATTATTGATCTCACATGTTAGTATTCATAAGTTCCAAATGCATCACAAAAATATCTCTAATACAGTAATTATGAGAGGCAGATGGTTTGTGCCCATTTTACAGATAACAGGTGAGAGGTTGAGAGAGGCTAAGTGACTTGTCTGCGCCTCTGTAGCTAAAAGGCAGTGGGGCTGAGAGGTTCTCTCAGGAACTTGTCAAAAACACTAGTCTTTAGGCTCAAATTCAGAGATTCTGATTTAATATGGTTAAAATCACAGCTAGGAATCCAGATTTTTACCAGCTTTCCGGCTTAATGTGCTACAGATAGACTTCCATTTTAGACCTTACTGGCTCTCTGGCAGGGCCTCCAGTCTGGCCTCTAGTGAGGCTCAGCTTTTTAAACCCTTTATTGCTGTTCCCAGCACTGAGGGAGAAAATGACACTTCTCCTTCTGGAAGGGGGCGGAGGCCTGGAGCTTCCAGTTTTGAGCATTCTGCTCTTGGCTTCTGTTCTCTGTGTCGATTAGGCCTTTCAAACCAATTACCATTATATATTGCTGAGATTTATAGCTCTCGGTATTTGAGGTTACAGGACTTCCGTTCTCAGGAAGAAGCTCCATGCCATCACTTCTAATCAGCTCAGCACAATGACTGACTTCCCCTCTGTAAGAGGGCACACTGTTCCATTAGAGTATTAATAGCCAGGCAGAGCAGCCTCAATTTCAGTGCTTGGGGAAACATAAAAATTGGCTTTGGGGGGATCCAAAGTTTTAAAGAATTGTCCTCCTTATTAAAATCAACTCAATGATTCAACAGAAATGACTAAGAAAAAAACCTAAAAAACCTGACTTCCCTTAGGTAGAGTGTCCTACATAGAAAGTTATACTCTTTCCACAGGGTAGGCAAGGTGTTCTTCCCTGGGCTCATGGCAAGAGGATGGTTGCTGTCAAGTTTAAGGCACAAACAGTAAACAGCAAAATTTCTGAAATATCAATTTATTTAATACCTACTAAATACTGAATGAATGAATGAATGAACAAGCAGATGAGTATAAGGCAGATGGGTATTCATGTTCCAAAGTTGTTACTTAATTCATCTGTTCATCCAATCACTCACTATTTACTAAAACAATAACCCAGTGTTATTTGTCAGTCATATTAAGATCATGAGAAATTCAAACACAAAGCTAAATATTTTATCCACAGAGAATTTACAGTCCTCTCAAGAAAGGCACGGAGAAGGCAATGGTACCCCACTCCAGTACTCTTGCCTGGAAAATCCCATGGATGGAGGAGCCTGGTAGGCTGCAGTCCATGGGGTCGCTAAGAGTCGGATATGACTGAGCGACTTCGCTTTCACTTTTCACTTTCATGCATTGGAGAAGGAAATGGCAACCCACTCCAGTGTTCTTGCCTGGAGAATCCCAGGGACGGGGGAGCCTGGTGGGCTGCCATCTATGGGGTCACACAGAGTCGGGCACGACTGAAGTGACTTAGCAGCAGCAGCAGCAAGAAAGGCATGTAGGGGAATCTCCTGGGGGTCTAGTTCGGAGGCCTGGGCTTGATCCCTGCTTGGGGAACTCACACATGCTGCAGTGAAGAGTCTGCATGCCACAACTCAAGATTCTGCACGCGACAACATAAAAGGTCCCCTGTGCCAGAACTAAGACCCATCATGGCCAGATACACAATTTTTTTTTTTTTTTAAAGGAAAGGCATGTGATGCTTCCCCTATAAGGCTAAGCGCTTCTGAAGACCTTTAACCACGTGCCCCAGCCTACATTTTCAGCCTCACTTCTCAGTCCTCCTGTCACAGAGAGTCTATGCATCCCTGTTCTTCCTTCATCTTCACATTAAAAGATCCATCCTCTTTCACTCACATCTGTGTGTTCAAACCCCATGTTTTCTTTCAGGGTTGCTGAAAAACTCCCTCTCCTGCAGGCTGTTCCAATTCCCTCCTTAGGTAAAATAATCCCCTCGTTTGAAGGGCCGAAAGAGTTTTCAACATAAACATGTGTTATTACTCTTAGCCCTGTCTCACTGGCAGTTTTGTTCATTGTCTTCTTATCTTATGAACGTTGAGCTTCTGAAACTGAAAAAACAAGAAAGTCTCAATAATAACGCTTTATAATCCTTATAAAGCTCCAATACTTTGGCCACCTGATGCAAAGAACTAAATCATTGGAAAAGTCCCTGATGCTGGGAAAGATTGAAGGCAGGAGGAGAAGGGGATGACAGAGGATGAGATGGTTGGATGCCATCACCAGCTCGATGGACATGAGTTTGAGCAAGCTCCAGGAGTTGGTGATGGACAAGGAAGCCTCGTGTTTTGCAGTCCTCCAAAACTTTGTGTTTTGGGGTCACAAACAGCTGGACTCAACTGAGTGATTGAATTGAACTGAATGCCTTGTCAGTACTGAGAGCTCATAAATGTTCGTGAATTGAATGGAGGCATCCTCCAGTAGGGTGGGATTATCCCTGAGGTCCTCCTGTCAAATTTCTATCCTAAGTAAGTCTGTTGGCAGTAGCCATACTAATAATAATATGTATTGATGTTAACAACTTCTCAATCACTTACTCTCGCTAGGTCCTGGTCTAATTATTTTGTGTGTTTTATTTCACATAGCCTTAATGCTTCCTTGCTGAGATAGGTATGGCCACTTTTATTTTAGACAGTATCTGATGCTTGACACACGGTTGACCTGAGTCTAGGTGTGTATGTTCAGGACTGGGTTCTTCACCGTTAGGAGATTAGCTCCCAGACCCTCAAACCCCAAACCTTTGGCTGGATTTAAGAACCACCTAGAAAGGCATTATCTCTTATGAGAAACAATTCCTGAGGTCATCCTGGTTCTGGAAGAGCAGATGAGGAAGAGGAAACTTCTTTTTCATTCCCTGCTGGAGAAATATACACTGTACTCTGCCATGGGGAAAACCTATACAATTGTAAATTAAAGGTATACATATACCATTAATACATACATACACACACACACACACACACACACACACATATATATATATATTTCTTGATATGGACAAATACCACCTATGAATGGAAAACTGTTCTGGGATCCATACTTCCAAAAAGAATATACTACTTTCCTAGGAAGGGAATCATCCTTTAGCCCCACTGTGATGTAACATGAGTGACTGAGTAACATGAGTTTGAGCAAGCTCTGGAGTCGGTGATGGACTGGGAAGTCTGGCGTGCTGCAGTTCATGGGGTCGCAAAGAAGTGGACATGACTGAGATACTGAACTGAACTGATCCACAATTCTTTCCTCACGCTAATAGGCAAACAGCTGGTCTGGCCAAGATATGAAATTTTATGTTAGGCTTCTATACCTGGAGAAGTATACATACTCTGGGTCAGTGAACTTAAACCGCCTACTTCAGCAATCCTGTTTATGTATATGCTTCTTTGTCTCTATTCTTTAGAATCTTCAGAGTGGAAAAACAATTATGCTAAATCTGGCTGCCAATATGGCAAAGCTTGTCAGAAAACAGTATCAGTCTCTTCTGCCATTTCCCCCTGTACTCTCTTCCCTTCCACAATAATTTTTGGCTTCTTCAAGGGTTGTCTTCAGTTCAGTTGCTCAGTCATGTCTAACTCTTTGCAACCCCATGGGCTGCAGCATGCCAGACTTCCCTGTCCATCACCAATTCCCAGAGCTTGCTCAAATTCACATCAAGTTGGTGACTCCATCCAACCATATCATCCTCTGTCATCCTCTTCTCCTCCTGCCGTCAATCCTTCCCAGCATCAGGGTCTTTCCAATGAGTCAGTTCTTTGCATCAGGTAGCCAAAATATTGGAGCTTTAGCTTCAGCATCAGTCCTTCCAATGAATATTCAGGAATGATTTTCTTTAGGATTGACTGGTTTGATCTTATATGTCTATTAATCAGCATTGGCTACCTACCTTGAACCTCTAGTATCCACCATAAAGAAACGTGACAAACCACTGCCTCTAGCCTCTGCACTGTGGAGTGTGCACAAAGTTGTCTACACTGGCATCTTCTTTGGCACATGGCTCCACTTAGTTATCTGGTATACCGCGTTCTCAATCCTATGTGGTAAGTGGCAGCACCCTCCTGCAAAGGGAGTGGATTATTTCTTCCCTTGCTTGAGGAAGTCCCACAGCAGGGATGCTTAGTTTCCATTCTGCCCAACTTTTGCTCCCAGAGTCCTCTTGTTATTCCAGCCTCTACCTTTTATGGTGCATTCTTTCTCAGCAAACTCACTGCCCAACTGGATTATATAATCCAGTTTTTGGGTCTCTCCTCTGCTCATCCTTCCTCACACAGTATTATCAGATATGTCTGTATCCACTTTTCCTAAGTAGTTTCCTCCTTTTCCAATTTATTAGATTATACATATAGGGACTTGAGACAAGCAGTGAAATTTGGCATCCTAGAGCAGACCCAAGGTGAGTCATCAGCACCCTTACTGTATTTATTTATTTTTCTTACTGTATTTAAAAGTAGTATACTCTCATAATTAACATTTCAACTGATGCTCACAGAAGCGTTAAACAAAGTATGACATTATGCTCATTTTAAAGATTAATAAAATCTGGCCAGTAAACAGTACTTGAGTGGTTATGTTATGCTAATGTCAATACTAGGGATTAAGGGAAGAGATAGGAGTATGCCACAGATGCCCCTTAGGGATGAAAGGTTGAAGAGTGCATATTGACACCACTTCCTTTTCCCCTCCCACTTCTTCCTCCCTATCCAGCTTCCTTCCTTCCTTCCTATTTTTCTCTTTTCCCTCTTCTCCTCTTCTCTTTCTCTCTCCATCCTTCTTTCCCGCCCTCCCTTCCTTCCTTTTATTTTTTCCTCCCTCTTGCTTCTTTCACTCTTTCATTTTTTTCTTTCCAACAGGAATTTTTGGAATACTTACCAAAAGTTAGGCTTATGCTAGATATTAAGGAAACTTAAGGGAAACTAAAATTTACTATATCTTAAGACCATACATAACTAGGCATTTTTATATTGCTCTAACTTTTAAACATTGAAGTATAGTTAATTTATTACACTATTGTATTATTTTCAGCTGTAGAACAAAGTGATTCTGTTTTATATATATATACATATATATACACACATAAATTTTTTCAAGTTGTTTTCAATTATAGGTTATTACAAGACATTGCATGTGCTCTAATTTTTAGCCTTCAAAGAAACTTAGTGAGTAGATGTCATCACCATGTTTTGCATGGCAGATGACTTGCTCAAGGTCATACACTTGAAGGGGTGGAATCCGGACTTTAATCCAAATCTGGCTTTAAAACTCAGATTCTCTAACCCCACATTAGCAGACCAAACATAAAATCATAGTCTCATGCAGCAGAAATAATGAGGCAATTGAACCGAGTGCAAAGTTCTGTAGGAGAAACTGCTATTTTGGGACAAGGAGTCTGGAGATCAGAAAACATTTACAGAGGAGGAACTCAGACCCAGAGAAGACAATTTTCCTAAGGACGTGCAACATGTGTCTGTGTGTATAAGGGAGAAAGACAGAGACATACAGAAACAGACAGATACAGGGACAGCAGACAGCTGGATAGTGTTAGTGTTCAGATCTTCTAAAGTCAAGTCCAACCTGTCTGGCGCATCCCTGGGCTGCTCACTCCTGGCTGTTTGAATTTTGTGTTCTAAACTTTTAGGATAGGCTTCTATTCAGGTCCAGTGACACAAGGCTTCCCTCCTTAGAAAACACAATGGATCCTAGAAGTTGGAGTCGAAATCCCAGCTATTCAGTATCTGTGCTTTTTGTATTAGATGTTTATTTCTGTCCACACATGTTTGGGGAGATGTGTGTTTCCCCAGAAACCTAAAATATGCTATGAATTAGTGGGAGAAAGCTCAAAGCCACTTGGTCTAGAGTCTGCTAAGGAAAAAACAGGGAGTGAGAGACTGAATGGGGAGCTGTCTGTCCGTCTATGGCTCTGACATACTAAGGAGGGTTTGTTTGGGTGGGATCAGCTGGAAGCACTAGAAAATGGAGGAGACAGTGCTGTTTCTGAACCACCCCTCCTCAACACATCTGTCCAACACTGCTCACATCTACTCCAGCCTTTTCCCACATGCTGCAAGCATGTCTCATTCTTCCCTGCACTAAGGCGGGTTCTTCTAAAGTCCTCCTTTATGTAATATAGAACCTGGCAGGCTCAAGGAAAAAATCAGCTACCCACATCCCCACAGATGAACAAAAATCTGGATCTTGTTTACTCTCTTTGCAGACAAGGCTGGGCTTTTCCTTCTAACTTGAGAACATCAATGAGGAAAAAAGTTCTCCCAGTGGAGTGGCTAGTGTTGAGATGCCGTGACAAGCCCACATGGAGGTCTAGGAACCCCATCTGAGAATTTTTTTTTTTTTTAAATAGGAAGAAACCTTATTTCACTAATAGTTCTGTTTTAGCTTCGAATTAAAAAAATAATAAAACAAACCCAGGGATAAATTGATGGACAGAGCTTCTTCTCTATCAGACTAGAAGATAGCAGGTCTGAAGTCATCCTAGCATGATAAAAAGTTATGAAAGAGAAGCCAAGAAATCTAGGCTTGGCACCTGGATGACACCTGCCTAGTCACCACTACTTTCTGACACCAGAGTGTGATTACATTAGATCAGACTGTCAATGGTGTATGTGTGACGTGTGCTGCTACCAGCATCTTCCATGCTCCGGCAGACATGACCAATCCATGCGACCTTCTCTCACGATATGTAAGAATTTAGCATCAGAAGCTTCACTCATTCCTCAACACATTCCACTAGAGAGCAGCTGTCTACTCTGCCTATTTATTATTCATCTCCAGAATAGAGCATCTATATCCTTCTCAGACATTTAAAAAAACTATGTGTGTGTGTGTGTGTGTGTGTGTGTGTGTGTTTATTTCCAGTCATTGTTTCTCTTCATTCTACTTAATTTTTTTCTTACACATTTTGGAAGGCAAGTCCCAGCCCGACTCAACAAGTGAAACCTACTTCATCTGTGACTTTTCCAGCCATGTATGCATTTATCCACAATAAACTTTCAGCAACTGTAGAGAATTTGGAATTAGCATAGATAAGAAACCAAATGTTTGGATACTGAGCTGAAGGACATTTGAAGTGTTGCGTGCGATTCATCTGAATTCAAACACTCAGTTGGCAACCTCACAACAGATTCTATAGACACTCTTTCTGTGGTATTTCAGAGCTAGTCCTATGCAAGAGCAAGAAGCCTACTCTAAACATGATGCAGACCTCTTCAGCCTCATTGATCATCACAAAATTTGCCACTCCTATGGATCAAGATTCAAGAGGTGGAAGATCAAAGTATGCTTTTCTTAAACAAGCTTCCCTTTCACACACTCAGATGGGATAAGATAGACTGCAGTGACCTGAAGATGGAGAGGACCCGGTGGACAGACAAAGCAGGAGTCCCAGGGTGGACTGAGAGTCAGAGAACGCTAATCTTTGTCCCTATTCTACTTCTGTCTTCATCTGAGATTTTGAGCCTCTCTCTTCTCTTCTTCAGATGTACTGCCCGAGTTCACGCTGAGAACCCAATCCAGCTCCTCTGCTCTCTGAATCTGTGTCTTGGCTTCTGAAGAATGAATGGATGATTGTGAGGTTCCTACAGATACTTCTGCTTATGGTTTATACATCATCAATTGTTTAAATTTTGAGGAGGGGGAGGAATGCTTCAAGTATTACCCTTGTTTTTCCCTCTAATATTCTAAGAAATTAACTCTTCATTCTATGTTTAATGACTCTCAGTTATATAAACAGGAACTTTTTGAATTTCAGAAATTTTACTCTGGTGCTTTTGTTAATAAATTTACTGTGAGGTCAGCCTCCTTTGGTTTTTTTTTTTTTTTTTCCAAGTCACTCTTTTCCACTAAAGTTTCACCCACCTAGAGAATCCTCTTTGTAGACTTCATGTGTGTAAATCCTCTGCATCATTTAAACTCCAGCATTTTATTTCCTCTATGAAGTCATCCAAGATCAAGTTCTTCTCATCTGTTATAAATGTGATCATGGGCAATCTTGTTATTCCCCATTTCATCATCCATCATGCATTTATTCTTCATTTTCCAATAGGGTTTTGGGAGAAACAAACATAACTGAAAAAGACTCTTGAATCTCAAGGACTGCAGTAAGTATGCATATGTGTGTGTGTGTGTGTGTGTGTGTGTGTGTGTGTGTGTAATATTTATAACCATACTTAGATAGCATGATTTTGGTTTTCAAGTTTAGATGACTAAGAATAGAGGAAATTAAAGGTATACATCTAATAACCAACAGAACCAACCTTGAAACTCAGTACCATATGACTTTAAAATGCATGCATCTTTTACTACCATACAGCTCTCTTTGCCATAAATTCTTCTAGTAGGTGGTAAAAGTCGCATTTTAAAAAGCTGGACAAGAGGCAGAGGGGGTAGTAATGAAAATAAAAAATAAAAGTATATTCTAAAAAATCTTGGTTAAGTCGCAGCAGTTGAGTGTCACAATGAGCACTGAGTTTCCTGGAAGCCTAAGCAAAGAAAGAAATAGGATGAGTATCAATCTCTTGGCATCTAACAGAAGAAAACATAGATACATATGGTGGCCTGGATTCTACTTCTGAGATGAGCTTGTCACCAAAGACACTGAGCAATACATTGGAAGATGTTCTCAGTAGCACTTTGATCAAGAGTCCAAAAGATGTTCTGCAAACATCTGTTTTTTTATAATAGCAACAGCATGTATGAATGCTGGCAGAATCGTGCTAAATCATAATTCCAAATGGCAATTCTTTAAGGGGTCCAAAGAATACAGTCCAGGGATCTGTCTTAACATAGGAGTGAAATGTGGAACATCTAAAGGTTTGAATAGTTAGCATGCTTTTAGTCCAACATTTCCTTGAGATGGTGAAAATGTTGTTTTGTTTTTCTATGAAAAAAGAAATACATGATAATTTTTCTTAATTTGTAGCAAGACAAAAGCTATTGTTTTTAGTTTTATAATTATGTGTTTGTTTCACAAAATCTGGCCATAAGATGCAATGAACTATATTTGTAAACAGCCAGGAAGTCACGCTGCTGCTAAGTTGCTTCAGTTGTGTCCAATTCTGTGTGACCCTATGGCCAGCAGCCCACCAGGCTCCTCTGTCCATGGGATTCTCTAGGCAAGAATACTGGAATGGGTTGCCATTTCCTTCTCCAAGGTAGTCATAGGAGAAATAATTTAGTGCAGAAATTCATGGCCTTGGGATTCTTTGCAGGTAGAGAGTGGTCAAGAAAGCCTTCTCTGTGAAGGTGACATCTGATAGGAAAACTGATGAGTAACTAAGAGAAAAAAGAGCAGTAGTCTTGGGGTGCAAAGATAGTTTTGAAGAGGAAGCAATTAGCTCTCTGAGATTAGGTCACAGTAGAGGTGACATTTGAAATAAATATTGAAGAGTGAGTTTTCCCAGTAGGCAAGGGGAAGGGCCTTCTGAAAAGAGCAAACTGCATACACAAAGGTTTGGAAGCACCAAAATGTGAAATAGCAAATACATATTAGGGTCATTTTAAGTTGCTTCTTGGGTCAGAGCCTGCCCGTGTAGGAAAGTGGCCAAAAAGTCAGGCTAGAGGTCAACACAGAGTCAAATGGTGAAAGACCTCATATGAGATGTCAAGGAGTCTGACTTTGTTCTGAGCAGGCTGAGATTTGTTTGTGAGTGACATATCTGAGCCTGACTGTGGGGAGGAGCTGGCAGGAGGGAGAGGCTGGAATGGAGCAAATAGTGAAGCTGCTGCTGTGGTAATACAGGCAAGAGATGCTGAAACTGGAACTGAAGACTTGGAGTGAGATAGAGAGAGGAACAGGTGGAACTAAGAGGGACTTAAGCAGGATCAATTGAATTTAGCCGCTTGTTGGCTGGGAGAGGGGTTTCAGAGAGGGAGAACTCCAAGATGATTCTGCACATTGTAAGAACCATGGGAGGAAGAGACACACCCAAAACAATCTGCACAGGGCCCGACTCCTGAGAGGACTCTGACAACCCCTTGTCCACGAATAAACATCTCTGGCTTGGGTGACGGGGAAAACAGCAATGTTGCAGCAAGGATTCAACTAATGATGTAGAATTGAGGATGGAGGAGCCTGGTGGGCTGCAGTCCATGGGGTCGCTAAGAGTTGGACACTTACTGACCAACTTCACTTTCACGCAAATCCAGTGTTCTTGCCTGGAGAATCCCAGGGACAGGGGAGCCTGGTGGGCTGCCATCTATGGGGTCGCACAGAGTCGGAGATGACTGAAGCAACTTAGCAGCAGCAGCAGCTTATTTACAGAAGAGCTCTCTTGGTCTAGGACATATTTATCTAATTATTATAATAATGGAACATTTACTGAGCTCTTGTAATGTGGTCATCAACACTTAGTTAAGCATTATATATATAATGGCATCGCAATTAATGGTCATGATGCCTTTATGAAGAATAAACACTTACTGCAAAAAAGTCATTTTAGGGATGAAAGAAATTCAGACTCTAAAAGCTTAAGAAAATCATTCGAGGTCACAATACTAGTGCATGGTAGAGACAGGATTTGGACCCAGGTCAGTGGAATTCAAAGTCTGCACTCTTGCTAAGTCACTTCAGTCGTGTCCGACTCTGTGCGACCCCATAGACGGCAGCCCACCAGGCTCCCCCGTCCCTGGGATTCTCTAGGCAAGAACACTGGAGTGGGTTGCCATTTCCTTCTCCAATGTGTGAAAGTGAAAAGTGAAAGGGAAGTCACTCAGTCGTGTCCAACTCTTAGTGACCCCATGGACTGCAGCCTACCAGGCTTCTCCATCCGTGGGATTTTCCAGGCAAGAGTACTGGAGTGGGGTGCCATTGCCTTCTCCACTGCACTCTTTTTTTTTAATTTATTTAGTTTTTTAATTTTATTTTATTTTTAAACTTTACAATATTGTATTAGTTTTGCCAAATATCGAAATGAATCCGCCACAGGTATACCTGTGTTCCCCATCCTGAACCCTCCTCCCTCCTCCCTCCCCATACCCTCCCTCTGGGTCATCCCAGTGCACCAGCTCCAAGCATCCAGTATCATGCATCGAACCTGGACTGGTGACTCATTTCATACATGATATTATACATGTTTCAATGCCATTCTCCCAAATCTCCCCACCCTCTCCCTCTCCCACAGAGTCCATAAGACTGATCTATACATGAGTGTCTCTTTTGCTGTCTCGTACACAGGGTTATTGTTACCATCTTTCTAAATTCCACATGTATGCGTTAGTATACTGTATTGGTGTTTTTCTTTCTGGCTTACTTCACTCTGTATAATAGGTTCCAGTTTCATCTATCTCATTAGAACTGATTCAAATGTATTCTTTTTAATGGCTGAGTAATACTCCATTGTGTATATGTACCACAGCTTTCTTATCTGTTCATCTGCTGATGGACATCTAGGTTGCTTCCATGTCCTGGCTATTATAAACAGTGCTGTGATGAACATTGGGGTACATGTGTCTCTTTCCCTTCTGGTTTCCTCAGTGTGTATGCCCAGCAGCAGGATTGCTGGATCATAAGGCAGTTCTATTTCCAGTTTTTTAAGGAATCTCCACACTGTTCTCCATAGTGGCTGTACTAGTTTGCATTCCCACCAACAGTGTAAAAGGGTTCCCTTTTCTCCACACCCTCTCCGGCATTTATTGCTTGTAGACTTTTGGATCACAGCCATCTGACTGGCATGAAATGGTACCTCACAGTGGTTTTGATTTGCATTTCTCTGATAATGAGTGATGTTGAGCATCTTTTCATGTGTTTGTTAGCCATCTGTATGTCTTCTTTGGAGAAATGTCTATTTAGTTCTTTGGCCCATTTTTTGATTGGGTCATTTATTTTTCTGGAGTTGAGCTGTAGGAGTTGCTTGTATATTTTTGAGATTAGTTTTTGTCAGTTGCTTCATTTGCTATTATTTTCTCCCATTCTGAAGGCTGCCTTTTCACCTTGCTAATGGTTTCCTTTGTTGTGCAGAAGCTTTTAAGTTTAATTAGGTCCCATTTGTTTATTTTTGCTTTTATTTCCAATATTCTGGGAGGTGGGTCATAGAGGATCCTGCTGTGATGTATGTTGGAGAGTGTTTTGCCTATGTTCTCCTCTAGGAGTTTTATAGTTTCTGGTCTTACGTTGAGATCTTTAATCCATTTTGAGTTTATTTTTGTGTATGGTGGTAGAAAGTGGTCTAGTTTCATTCTTTTACAAGTGGTTGACGAGTTTTCCCAGCACCACTTGTTAAAGAGATTGTCTTTAATCCATTGTATATTCTTGCCTCCTTTGTCAAAGATAAGGTGTCCATATGTGCATGGATTTATCTCTGGGCTTTCTATTTTGTTCCATTGATCTATATTTCTGTCTTTCTGCCAGTACCATACTGTCTTGATAACTGTGGCTTTGTAACAGAGCCTGAAGTCAGGTAGGTTGATTCCTCCAGTTCCATTCTTCTTTCTCAAGATCGCTTTGGCTATTCGAGGTTTTTTGTATTTCCATACCAATTGTGAAATTATTTGTTCTAGCTCTGTGAAGAATACTGTTGGTAGCTTGATAGGGATTGCATGGAATCTATAAATTGCTTTGGGTAGTATACTCATTTTTACTATATTGATTTTTCCAATCCATGAACATCCCACTGCACTCTTAGAGAAAGACAAATATCATGTGATGTCACTCGTATGTAGAATCTAATTTAAAAAATGTTTAAAGATACAAGTGAACTTATTTACAAAACAGAAATAGACTCACAGGTATTGAAAACAGACTTATGGTTATCAAAAGGAAACCATGTGAGAGGGAGTTGGGATAAATTAGGAGCTCGGAGGAACACACACATGCTGCTATATATACGATAGATAACCAACAAGGATCTACTGTATAGCACGGCAAACTCTACTTAATATTCTGTGATAACCTACATGAGAAAATAATCTAAAAAAGAATAAACCTATGTATATGTATAAATGAATCATTTGCTCTACACCTGAGACTGACATATCATTGTAAATGAGCTCTACCCAATCCAGTATTTTTAAAAAGCATCCAAAAAAAGCCTAAACTCTTAATCATGATTCTTGGAGATCGAGAGAGTCAACTTACTCAGTAAGCAAGAGTTTTATAGGGGCTGGAGCTATATAGCACATGTTTTGGTTGAGAAGGCTAGGTAAACTCTGGTGATGTTTTAATATAGCGCTAATGTGTAGGTATACGTAAGCCATTCTGGAGAAAACCCAAAACTACAATTCAATGGGAAGATACCAGTAACTCCTCTATTTCTGTTAAGTGTTCAACCATGAACTGTCTAGCTCTCTGACTTTAGTACTACACAAGGGAAGGTGTTAAAGAAGAAGAAAGAGTGGACAATGGGTTGGATCTCCTTAGTAAGTATCATAATAAAAGAAGTTATTTAATTCTTATTGTAATTTGCTGACAGCCATAGACTTTGCAGCTGCAAATTAGTAAACAAGAGTTTTCTATAGAAAACTGGCAAGTTCACACTCCTTGTCAACGAAGATACAAAGAATGTTGGGGTACATTTTCTCTCATAATTGCCCGTGAGTGCCCAACACCAAGTTTCTGTATCAGTGTTGAAGGAAACAGAGAGGCATGGTCTTAGAAGCCTTAGGAAAATTCTTCCTTTAAATGCCTATGGCATTGACAAGCAAAACAGAGAGATGCATTGACAGAGGAACTTCAAGCATTGAGGACAGATCAGAGGTGACATTATCCAGTGTCAAAGTTTCCCCATGAGTGTCATCCGAGCCTTTTCTTGAGGACTGCAGGGGTGCGCTGCTTCATGACACGTCTCATTATCTGCTGGACAGATCTAGTTCCTGTGGTGCCCAGGGTCTGTTAAACTGCAACTTTAGTTCTTTCCTAAAGGCATATCCTTCCTTCACAAAAATGACTCTTCTCATACTGGAGGACAGTTCTTGTACTTCATGGTGTCCTTTTCCCTCAAGGTTTCATAATGAACAGCTGAAGTCACCAATATTACAAGGATGTAGATTAAAAATAACTTTCATTTATGGAGTGCAGGAGACCCTGTTCCAGATGTGCTCAATAAAATAACTCTGCCTGGTGTTCTATTCAATTCTAATTGCAACTCAGAAAGGGAAGTTATGATTATCTCCATACTATAGGATGAGTACGTTGTGTTTCAACGAGATATTAAGAAATTTTTCTGGTTGTTCAGTGAGTAAATGATGGTACTAGAATTTGAATTCAGATAGGTCTGATTCTGTTCATACTGCTCATGGGGTTTTCAAGGCAAGAATACTGAAGTGGTCTGCCATTCCCTTCTCCAGTGGACCACATTCTGTCAGATCTCTCCACCATGACCCGCCCATCTTAGATTGCCCCACGGGAATGGCTTAGTTTCATTGAGTTAGACAAGGCTGTGGTCCTAGTGTGATTAGATTGACTAGTTTTTATGAACAGTATGAAAAGGCAAAATGATAGGATACTGAAAGAGAAACTCCCCAGGTCAGTAGGGGCCCAATATGCTACTGGAGATCAGTGGAGAAATAACTCCAGAAAAAATGAAGGGATGGAGCCAAAGCAAAAACAATACCCAGCTGTGGATGTGACTGGTGATAGAAGCAAGGTCTGATGCTGTAAAGAGCAATATTGCATAGGAACCTGGAATGTCAGGTCCATGAATCAAGGCAAATTGGAAGTGGTCAAACAAGAGATGGCAAGAGTGAATATCGACGTTCTAGGAATCAGCGAACTGAAATGGACTGGAATGGGTGAATTTAACTCAGATGACCATTATATCTACTACTGAGGGCAGGAATCCCTCAGAAGAAATGGAGTAGCCATCATGGTCAACAAAAGAGTCAGAAATGCAGTACTTAGATGCAATCTCAAAAACGACAGAATGATCTCTGTTGGTTTCCAAGGCAAACAATTCAATATCACAGTAATCCAAGTCTATGCCCCAATCAGTAATGCTGAAGAAGCTGAAGTTGAATGGTTCTATGAAGACCTACAAGGCCTTTTAGAACTAACACCCAAAAAGATGTCCTTTTCATTATAGGGGACTGGAATGCAAAAGTAGGAAGTCAAGAAACACCTGGAGTAACAGGCAAATTTGGCCTTGGAATACAGAGTGAAGCAGGGCAAAGACTAATAGAGTTTTGCCAAGAAAATGCACTGTTCATAACAAACACCCTCTTCCAACAACACAAGAGAAGACTCTATACATGGACATCACCAGATGGTCAACACCGAAATCAGATTGATTATATTCTTTGCGGTCAAAGATGGAGAAGCTCTATACAGGGAGCAAAAACAAGACCAGGGGCTGACTGTGGCTCAGATCATGAACTCCTTATTGTCAAATTCAGACTTAAATTGAAGAAAGTAGGGAAAACCACTAGACCATTCAGGTATGACCTAAATCAAATCCCTTATGATTATACAGTGGAAGTGAGAAATAGATTTAAGGGCCTAGATCTGATAGATAGAGTGCCTGATAAACTATGGAATGAGGTTCGTGACATTGTACAGGAGATAGGGATCAAGACCACCCCCTTGGAAAAGAAATGCAAAAAGCAAAATGGCTGTCTGGGAAGGCCTTACAAATAGCTGTGAAAAGAAGAGAAGTCAAAAGCAAAGGAGAAGAGGAAAGATATAAACATCTGAATGCAGAGTTCCAAAGAATAGCAAGAAGAGATAAGAAAGTCTTCCTCAGCGACCAATGCAAAGAAATAGAGGAAAACAACAGAATGGGAAAGACTAGAGATCTCTTCAAGAAAATTAGAGATGCCAAGGGAACATTTCATGCAAAGATGGGCTCGATAAAGGACAGAAATTGTATGGACCTAATAGAAGCAGAAGATATTAAGAAGAGGTGGCAAGACTACACAGAAGAACTGTACAAAAAAGATCTTCACAACCAAGATTATCATGATGGTGTGATCACTCACCTAGAGCCAGACATCCTGGAATGTGAAGTCAAGTGGGCCTTAGAAAGCATCACGACGAACATAGCTAGTGGAGGTGATGGAATTCCAGTTGGGCTATTTCAAATCCTGAAAGACGATGCTGTGAAAGTGTTGCCCTCAATACGCCAGCAAATCTGGAAAACTCAGCAGTGGCCACAGGACTGGAAAAGGTCAGTTTTCATTCCAATTCCAAAGAAAGGCAATGCCAAAGAATGCTCAAACTACCACACAATTGCACTCATCTCACATGCTAGTAAAGTAATACTCAAAATTCTCCAAGCCAGGCTTCAGCAATATGTGAACCATGAACTTCCTGATGTTCAAACTGGTTTTAGAAAAGGCAGAGGAACCAGAGATCAAATTGCCAACATCCGCTGGATCATCGAAAAAGCAAGAGAGTTCCAGAAAAACATCTGTTTCTGCTTTATTGACTATGCCAAAGCCTTTGACTGCGTGGATCACAATAAACTGTGGAAAATTCTTCAAGAGATGGGAATACCAGACCACCTGACCTGCCTTTTGAGAAATCTGTATGCAGGCCAGGAAGCAACAATTAGAACTGGACATGGAACAATAGACTGGTTCCAAATAGGAAAAGGAGTACGTCAAGGCTGTATATCGTCACCCTGCTTATTTAACTTATATGCAGAGTACATCATGAGAAACGCTGGGCTGGAAGAAGCACAAGCTGGAATCAAGATTGCCAGGAGAAATAGCAATAACCTCAGATATGCAGATGACACCACCCTTATGGCAGAAAGTGAAGAGGAACTAAAAAGCCTCTTGATGAAGGTGAAAGTGGAGAGTGAAAAAGTTGGCTTAAAGCTCAACATTCAGAAAACGAAGATCATGGCATCCGGTCCCATCACTTCACGGGAAATAGATGGGGAAACAGTGGAAACAGTGTCAGACTTTATTTTTGGGGGCTTCAAAATCACTGCAGATGGTGACTGCAGCCATGAAAATAAAAGAGGCTTACTCCTTGGAAGGAAAGTTATGATCAACCTAGATAGCATATTCAAAAGCAGAGACATTCCTTTGCCAACAAAGGTCCGTCTAGTCAAGGCTATGGTTTTTCCTGTGGTCATGTATGGATGTGAGAGTTGGACTGTGAAGAAAGCTGAATGCTGAAGAATTGATGCTTTTGAACTGTGGTATTGGAGAAGACTCTTGAGAGTCCCTTGGGGTGCAATGATATCCAACCAGTCCATTCTGAAGGAGATCAGCCCTGGGATTTCTTTGGAAGGAATGATGCTAAAGCTGAAACTCCAGTACTTTGGCCACCTCATGTGAAGAGTTGACTCATTGGAAAAGACTCTGATGCTGGGAGGGATTGGGGGCAGGAGGAGAAGGGGACAACAGAGGATGAGATGGCTGGATGGCATCACTGACTCCATGGACGTGAGTCTCAGTGAACTCCAGGAGTTGGTGATGGATAGGGAGGCCTGGCGTGCTGCGATTCATGGGGTTGCAAAGAGTCAGACATTGCTGAGCGACTGAACTGAACTGAGGTCTGATTCTAGAGAGCAAGAGTTTTCTTATATAACAGACTCTCTTAAGCTTTACCCACTTCGACCCTTTTCACTTTTCATTTGCCCCCTTTATGCACAAATACTTTACAAGCATAAAGAAGGAAGTTTAATTATGGGGGAAAATCTGCTTATTCTTCAGAGAGTTTTATATTACACTTATTTTGAGTCATTTTCTAGGGAAAGTTATAGTGAGATGTAATATCTGACATACTTCTTTCGTAACCAATAACACTTTTAAGAACATTATTTCATGGAGATGTTAAGAAAATAAATATGAAAGTAATCTGGGTACATCAAGCTAAAACTATCCCCTTTAATTTTCAGCTAGTGAGAGCAGAGGTAAGATATACTGTTTTTTTGAAGGCCATTCTGGCAACAGGCATCCAAAGCTTTAACTTGCTGCATACACTTGAATAGAAGAATACATTCATTCTTTCATCTATACAGTCAATTCATGTTTATTATTGAACATCTAGGAAGGCAGGTATTTCTAGTTTTTTGGAGCACGGTGATGAAGGATTTATGAAACTAAAAATTCTAGTGTAGGATGATAGGAAAGTACATTTATACTATGATAAGAGGACTTATGCTGTGGTGAAAATAAAGCAGGGCGTTGACAGGGTGAGTCTGGAAGTGCGGGAGGAAAGAGAGTGATGGGTGGTAAACTATTTTGGAGTGAATTAATGGAGAGGCTCCTAGAAAGATCTGGATGAAGAGTTTCTGAAAGAGAAAAGAGTCTTGAGGCAGGAATGTTGCATTCAGGGAATGGTGGGAGGGCCAGTTAAGCTGGAGAGGACTGTGTCTGTGGGGACAGGGTAGCAAGGAGCAGCTGGAGACACAGGTAGGACCCTGTAGAAACAGGTAAGACAGAGACCTTGAGAACTTTGAAGCTTTGAAAGCCATGATAGGGACTTGATCCCAAGTGCTCTAGGTGTAGGAGATTAACATGATCTGCCTTTACATTTATAAGATGTCTTATTCTGTGGGGGAAAATCTAAATTGCTCAAAGTAGAAACTGGGAAACCAAGTATCAAACTATAGCAGTAAAGAGGAAAAAAGAGACTAGGGTGATGGACAAGAAGGGATGTTCTGGGGAGACGGACTAGGGAGAGACAGATGAGGGTGCTGGATTGTGGGGGGCATGGACTCGGGGAAGATGGACAAGGATGATGGATTAGGGGGCAGGGGGACTGGGGGGATGAATTAGGGGGAGATCCTCTGGAATGATGGACTAAGGAGGAGATAGACCAGGTTGATGGAACGGAGGGGAATAAAATTGAGGGGGATGGACTAGGGGAGATGTTCTAGGGTAATGGACCAAGGAGGGACAGACTAGGGTGATGGATCTGGGGGAAGGTCAGCTAGAGCGATGCACTAGGGGGAGCTGTTCTAGGGAGATGGACCAGGGGCAGACAGACTAGGCTGGTGGATTAGGGGCAGGTGAACCACAGTGGTTCACTAAGGGGTCTGTTCTAGGGTCATGGATTAGGGGAAAGGGGACAAGCTGTACGGGGGCATGGAGTGAAATAGTAGAGGTGGAATTGATGAACAGTTCTGGGATTTGGGATACATTTGATGTCAAAGCTGGCATAACTTGCCAGATGACCTACCGCAGAGGTCTGTGGCACTAATTTCACTTCTGGAAATTTATTCTAAGGTAATAATCAGGGATCTCCACAAAGATACCATTATAAGAGCGTTCATGATTGGCAATGGCAAAATGTTAGAAATAACTTGTACGTCTCAAACTTCTGACCTAGTTAAAAAAAAATTATGGGAAGTCCTGGAATGATACAAATCAATAATTAGCAGATATCTTGTCTTGGATAGTGGGACTTTTCAGTCATTATTTTTCTTTCATGTTTGTTTGTATTTTTAAATGTTTAAAATGAGACTGCTTTATTTTGTACAACAACAACCAAAAAAAACCCCTCAAAGTTATGTTTCAAAAGTAAACTTGTCCTTATTTGACTGCATTTCCACACAGCAGGGTCCAATGATTTGCCATCTAAAATGTATCCCAAGAACTCAGTTCAGTTGGACATCCTCTGAGGATTTCACAAATACTCATGATAGATTTACTATGTAGCAATATGAGCCCAAGCTGAGACTGACACTGGGATTCATACATGTCTGGAGAGCTGGCTGGGTGCATGTTTATTTATATGTGTAGTTTGCACTCGTTAGAGGGGGTGGAATGGGGAAGGCTGCAGGGAAAGAGGAATGGTGAGAACAACTCGGTGCCTATGATGTGTCTGGCATGGTCCAGGGACTAAAATTGAAGGAGCTATTTATTCAAGGATTTTGGGAGGCACAAAAGTACAAAGAGGGCATCCGCAGTGCCCAGGAGATGAAACATGGCACAGAATGGGTGCAAATATGCTCTTCATCACTCTGGGGGAGATCATAGTTAAATCTGGGCATTTTAAAGATGCCTGAAAATGCAGAGCATCTGGACGTTCCAGCCCCAGGACCACGCTCGTACAACAGAACACTTGGAAGTGCTGAGTCCCTTTCCAAGTGGACTTATCAATTTCCAACATAAAAGAGGGGGTGCTGGGAAATTACAGGAAGGCATGGTGACACTTTACTGACAAAGGTCTGTCTAGTCAAAGCTAGTAGTCATGTATAGATGTGAGAGTTGGGCCAAAAGAATGCTGAATGCCAAAGAATTGATGCTTTTGAACTGTGGTGTTGGAGAAGTCTCTTGAGAGTCTCTTGGACTGCAAGGAGATCCAAGCAGTGCATCCTAAAGGAAATCAGTCCTGAATATTCACTGGAAGGACTGATGCTGAAGCTGAAGCGCCAATACTTTGGCCACTTGAGGCAAAGAGCCAGCTCATTGGAAAAGACCCTGATGCTGGGAAAGATGGAAGGCAGAAGGAAAAGGGGATGACAGAGGATGAGATATTTGGATGGCATCTCTGACTCGATGGACATGAATTTCAGCAAGCTCTGGGAGTTGGTGATTGACAGGGAAGCCTGGTGTGCTGCAGCCCATAGGGTCGCAAAGAATCTGACATGACTGAGTGACTGAACTGAATGGAGGGATTAATGTGACCCTGTTTATTTACAAAGGATAGTGTAATGTGGGGAGAACTGAGGTCACCATAGAGTACAGTCTCAGCCCCCAAATGCTGGAGATGGAGAGGGCACTGGAGGTTTTGCAATATCTTCATCTCACTCCACAACCACCCAGAGAGACATTTGCACTCCCTGAATACCCCTGATGGGACCCACTGACTCTTTTCAGTGGTGATATTGTTTTGTTTCTGTGTAGTTGCTCAGTCATGTCCGACTCTTCACAACCCCATGGACTGTAGCCCACCAGGCTCCTCTGCCCATGGGATTTCCTGGGCAAGAATTCTGGAGTGGGTTGCCATTTCTTTCTCCAGGGGATCTTCCTGACCCAGGAATTGAACCCTCATCTCCCACTTGGCAGGTGGATTCTTTACCACTGAGCCACCAGGGAAGCCCACTTTTCTGGTGTATCAAGATAAATTTCTCTCTCTTCTCTCCTAGTCATGTTGTTTGGAAATATGGACAGGGCTATCATGGCTGAGAAGGTGAGTGTTAGTGGGAGCCAAAATCTAAGTGGGTTTCCCTGGTGGCTCAGTGGGAAAGAATCCGTCTGCAATGTGGGAGACCCGGCTTTGATCGCCAGGTTAGGAAGATCCCCTGGAGAAGGGAAGGGCAACCCACTCCAGTATTCTTGCCAGGAGAATTCATGGACTCTATAGTCCATGGGGTAGTAAAGAGTTGGACATGACTGAGCAACTTTAATACACACACAAAATCCAGTCTGCACTCTGCTCTCCAAGTTGTGTGTCTGGGATTGGTGAAATGAGGTAGGTTTTTAACTTGCTGAAAGAAAGCACACATAAATTCAAAAAATTAATTTGCCCTAAAGAATGCTTTATTCTTTCTTTTAAAAATTATTACTCAAAGCAATCATGCGTGCTAAAGGCAGTGCCAATCAAGGGCCAGGTTCAACGACAGCCCTCAGCTTTGTCTTTAGCACTTCTAGAATGTTGCCTAACAATTTCAGCCCTGACAGTTCTTGAAGCAGTCTCGGTGCTGCCACATGGCCATCTTTTAATTCCATAGAATCTATCCTTGTGGCAAGTCCTTCCAGCTCTAAGTATTTGACATTATCATTCAACTCCTCTACACATTCTAAGATATGTTAACAATTGCCCAACACAATTCTTATCCCTATTCAAAAAAGCCTTCTTTTGTCCCTCCAATAGTGCATGGCCCAGGGTGTACCCAGTATGTATTTACAGCCTCATTTCTCTCCAGAAATCCCAAATCCTTATTCTACATCTCTTTGGCAGATATTCACACTCAAAGACATACATGACTGCTTACACCTTTTGCTTGCTTCTCCATCTATGGCTGGTCTCCAATTATTTCTTGAGCTTTTGTTTTTTCTTCCTTCAACTTGATGATAAACTCCTTGATGGTGATTCTGGGTACACAGAAGTCATGCAATAACTGTATGCTGATTGATTTAATTCCTCTGTTCCTCTGTGCCCACGGTCCACTCTCTGCTTCTCCCTCTCCTGGTCACCTGGTTAAATCGGCTTTTGATAAATACTTACTGAATGAAATAATGAACCAGCACTAACTAAATATAAGGTGTTATTGTAATAATTGGCTGGGTCAGACAGATACTTGGATTCCATGCGGAATGCTGTGGCAGCACTGGAATGCCACTGGATATATGGAGGTCTGGCAGAGAGCAAACTGTGGTTGGATTTGGGCACAAGAGGGTGAGGGTGGGAGTGGGAAAAACTGAGCAGGAGTCATTATGTCTGGGATGAAGTGGAAGGTCTGAGCAGGGAAGAAAGCAGCCCCAGAGCAGACTGGCCCTTAGTGTTACAAATGCAGGTGTGCAAATCAACGAGAGCTGTCACAACAACAACAGCAATGCAATCATATTGTGAAAAGGAAACTATCCCACGGTTTGATGTTAGTTTAATGATTTTCTCAGGTTCCCGAATAGCCATCCCAGATATGGAACCTAAAACACATTTTGGAAAAGAAAAGTCATAAAGCGTATTAAGTTTTGAATAATGCTATGCATACTGGAGAAGTTGAGTAAGGTTGCGGTGATGACTACAAATCGTTTGAAAATGTATCAGGAGCCAGATGGACTGACAGAGGGGGAGGTCTACAGACGGCTAGATACGTACGTGATAAGGCAAGTATAGTAAAACGCTTGTTGCAGAATCTAGATGGTAGCTCTGTGTGTATATGTTGACTGTAAACTATTTCAGTGTTTCTATGTGTAAACATGTTGGTGAAAATACACTGTAGAGCAATTGTCTCAGTTTCTTTGAGAAGAAGCATGTTGGATCCTGCAATGACAGAAGCAAAATGTAGTTCACTAGGTAGACTTTTCCAGAGTGGTAATAATAAATCTCCAAATTTATAAAGGTTTTAGAGTCTACCTAATACAAAATATGATGACTGAAAGAAAAGACTGTGGAGCCAGACCGGCTGCTTTCTGATTGCTAGCTGTGGACAAGCCATTTAAATCCTGTGTCCCTTGGTCCTTCCATTTGTAAAAGCTGTATAATAAGTCTTCCCAGAGATACTGTAATGTTCAAATAAAGCAGTGAATTAAAATTGCTTAGGAAGGAAACTAATAAGCTCTGTATTAACACTAGTTATAATAATAATGTTGTTGTTGTTGTTATTACATTGTTCCATTGGCTTTCTGAATAGTAATAATCAATTTGCTTTACAGCAGAGGAAACTGAGGTTTACAGAGAGGTCTTTCGTCTAAGACCATGGAGATTAGTCAGAGGTGATACTGGCATGAAACTCAAGTCTTCTTTTTCTCTTTTGAAATATGTTTCCCCTTGTTTCCCAACTGTCATTCAGATTTTCAGTCATCTCTAAGGTGGAAGAAGAAAGCTTTGGGCCCAGCAGAGTGCTTGGTACATGGTAGGTACTTAAAAAAGCAAGTGAATGATAAACGCATTAATAGCACTCGCTGTGTCTGCTCCCCGGTAAAGCGCTACACATTATCTCAAAGCATCATCATAAAAGCTCTGAGTTTAGCTTCACTGCCTTTACTTTCCAGATGAGAGAAGAGAATTTAGGAAGCGTATCTTGCCCAAGATCCCACAACTAGCACGTCTGAGCCACAGATCCATCTGGTTCCAAAGCCCCATGCCTTTTAAACAACACTGCAACACTTTCTTGAATGAAGGGAAGGCTGCTTCAAAGCTGCGCCGAATGGTAGAAATTAAGAGACATGAGCCATTCTACCCTGAATCCACAGAGCTCCCCCTGGGTCCTTCTCATCATAGATGCATTGTATTACTAGCAAATGTGAATGTTTTGATGAATTAGGCAAACACTCCAAGTGCCTGTACATTGCAACATCTTCCCTTCAAAGGCCAGGGAATGTAGACTGTACGTTCTTTGCCCAGCTTGTCTGAATGCGTCAACGCTGTCTGGGAGGCACAGAGGTGGACGCTTTCCTAGCAGGGCTGAGGCCCCCTCCTGCATATCCAGCTCCTGTATTTGTAACATTGCCATGTGCTGTACCACTGGGCCAAGGAATGAAGGGGCCCAGGGTCCCAGACACCTCTGGTTATGCAAGCCAAGAAAAATTTGCAAATCGCATGAGAAAAGGAGGCAGTCCCCAAACATCTTTATTTGTTCATTTCTGTGCCCTGACACTTTGATTGCAGTCTTGCACTTAGAAATTTCAAGATAAGTATCAGCAGCTGGACACTGGGTAAATCAGAGACACAGACTCTGTGTAAATATTGGAGTTTCGAAAGCACAACATGATGTCCAATGGCTTGGAGCACCGAACCCAGTGGGAAGGGAGGGGGAGTGATGCTCTGGCTTTGGCAAAGTCAACCTTCTGAGAAACTTGTGGACATGTCTGTACATGCCTGAACTTGCCTGACAAAGCCAAGCAGAGATTTCAGAGTCTGCCAGATCCAGATACGAGTGGCCTGTTTGCTCGGAACCAAAAAGGAACAGTCAGAGGAAATGAAGGATTAGGATGAAGAAACAAAAGATTAGAGGGCTGAAATCTGTTAACAGAACAGAGGGTGCAGGCTGGGTAGTCATGTTAATGCTAGTAAGCTGAACAGCCATCTATTGAGTGGCTACCATTGACAAGATCCAGGGCTGGACTTTTCACATCCATTCACACAATTAGCTCTACCAATCATTTGGAATTTGGACTGAATTGCCCCCATTTTATATATATTAAAAAAAAAAATAAAGAAGAAGAAGAAACTGAGATTAAGTGGTTGGAGAACTGTATCAAGGTCAGAAATCAGCAAGTAAAAGGAAAAGAAGGTTACAGCCCATGCTGGTCAGACCCAGACTCACCGTGTGTTACATCTTGAGATGCCCCCATGACCGCTTCACATGGATTTAAACAAAGAAGGAACCCAGGATCTAAACTCCCCCAGAGGTAGAATAAAGAATAACCATTCTACTTGATTCTAAAATTTTCAAAGCGGTTATATAATCTATTAGATGCAGAAGAGATCAAAGTACCCAAAAGGGTTTTGCCTCAAGGACAATATATTTCATATACTAGATATACATTTTAGCTAGTAAATATTCATATTTTCCCCCTCTCCTGAGATAAGCAATGAGAAGGGGAATTCTATTTGAGAGGAGAGAAGAAAAAAAGAGAAACAGAGAGAAACTGTCTCTTCAGGGGTTGAAATAATGGGTGGTACTAATCTCTCAGCATTCTATAAGCAGAGATTAAAGAGTTTTGCTGGTAAAATCTGTCAGGAAGATGGACCGGAAAAGCATGGCCAACACTGGGTATCAGAGCAATCTGATCAGCTGAGTAAGAGGGTAGATACATTGATGAGTGAAGTTCGAAGAACAAGTAAAGCTAGGTGACATGCTGTAGCTACAATGAGAAGCTTAGCACATTATTTAAGATACTCTGATTGCAAGTAACAGAATTCAACTCAAGGTAGCATAAGAAAAAAAAAAAAAAAGTGAGAATTAGTGAAAACACACAGGATTTCTCTTGCAATAGCCTGTGTAAAATACAATGGGAGAAAAATGTAAGCTGCCTGGGAGAATAGGGAGAAATTATACTAGAGAGGATGACAGAATTCCAAATCCTGAAGTTCTCTGTAGACCCCAGGAAGGCACTCGGATTCAATTCTAAAGGCAACAAGGAGCCAGAAAGGAGGTAACATGACCAAGAAGCATGTAAATGGGATGGCCAGATAAAAAGGTCATTTGATTTGCTGGAGGGGTTAAATAAAGGAACGTGTCAAGGGTGACTGTTGGTTTTCTTGGCTGTGTCTGTAGTCGTAACAGAGATGAGGTGGGAGAAAATGGTTAACGATATATTTAGTTGGGATAGATTGGGTTTGAGATGTCTATAGGCCTTCCAAAACATATTGATAGAAAGCTAGAGGCATGGGGGTGCTATAATACTCAGTACAAGTATTGGAGTTGGGGTTAAGAATGTGAAGCTGCCAGCATGGTGATGCTAGTGAAACCATAGCAATGGCTCAGGACATCTGAGGAAGTGATGGAAGATGTGAGAGCAGGAAGGAGAATCCAATACAGAACTCTAAAAAAGAAACAAATAGTAATGGGTCAGGTATATTAAGAAGAATGCCTTCAAAGTTCCTTAGAGAAGCCAGAGAGATACGAGGAAATTATAAAAAGGAGTACTTCCAGAATGGCAAGGCAGAGACCTCTGAAAATCCACTCCTACATCCAAGCAAGGAGAACGCTGAAACAATTGTCAAAACCAACCTTTGCAGAATGCTAGATATTAACCAAAAGCTTGCAATAATCTGAAGAGTTTTTGTTGAAGGAAAGCAGCTGAACCTCAGTAACAATAGTAAGCAGCTTTGTGGCATTTTAACGTGCCATATAGCTATCTTTTTCCTTCCCAAACCATAGCCATGAAAACCAACAGACTCATAATCAAGGTGGCTGTGAAATGCACAATCTAGAAAAGTCAGAGTTTAGGAATCTCCCAAAAGCCCCATTCTCAGAGAATTAATACTATTTGATTTGTTTGGAAGCTCCCTGGAATACCCATTCACAGGGCTTGTCTTTATGTGACCTGACCTAAAGACAGCCGACTCATTGGAAAAGACCCTGATGCTGGGAAAGGCTGAAAGCAAAAAGGAGAAGAGGGTGGCAGAGGATGAGCAACTCAATGGACATGAATCTGAGCAAACTCTGGGGGACAGTGAAGGAGAGGGAAGCCTGGGGTGCTGCAGTCCACGGGGTCACAAGAGACATGACTTAGTGACTGAACAACAAAAGGCTCCAGAAATATAGGTTGTTTTAATTTCTAAAAAACCAATCAAGATAACATACCATACTAATAAAGGACAAAAACCATGTTATCATTTCAGTACAAACTTTAAAATGACTGGACAAAATTCGATACTCTTTCATCATAAAACAACTCAAAAACTATAGATAGAAAGAAACTTTTCAACATTAAAATGCATTTCAGAAAAATCCATGGCTAATACCATGCTTAATAGTGAAATACTGAAATCTTAGGATCAGAAACAAGGACGCTCCTTCTCACTATTTCTATCTGTTGCTCTAGGTCCTAATTAGGTCAGTTGGTCAAAAAAGGAAAAAAAAGTCATCCAAACTAGAAAGAATAAAATGAAACTATCTCTATTTGTGGATGACATGATTATTTATATAGAAAATTCTAAGGAATCCTGGAGAAGGAAATGGCGACCCACGCCAGTGTTCTTGCCTGGAGAATCACGTGGACAGAGGAGCCTGGTGGGCTACAGTCCATGGGGTTGCAAAGAGTCAGACCCGACTGAGTGACTAACACACACACACACAAGGAATCCACAAACAAGTATTAAAACTAATAAGTAAGTTCAGCAAAGCTACAGGATACAGGATCAATATGCAAAAAAATCAATTGTATTCTATACACTAACAATCAACATTTCAAAAAGAAAATTAAGAAAATAATTTCATTTATTATAGTAATTGAATGCCTAGAAATAAATCCTTATATTTGCAGTTAATTAATTGTTGATAAGATTGCTCAGACAAACCACAAGAAAAGAATAGTCTTTTCAACAAATAGTGCTGTGACAACTATTTGTTGTCACAAGGAGAAGAAAGAAGTTGGACCCCTCACAATATGAAAAAATTAACTCAACTGGATCATAGACTTGAATATCAGAAAGTAAACTAGAGAATTCTTAAAAGTAAACATAGTATTAAATATTTATACCTTAGAATTAAACAAACCTTTCTTAGATATGACACCAAAAGTATAAATGAAAAGAGAATAAGTAGATAAACTGGACTTTATCTAGTTTAAAACCTTTTTGCTTCAAGGGCATCATCAAGAAAGTGAAAAGACAATCCACATAATAGGAGAAAATATTTTAAAATTATTTTTATGATAAAGGACTTACATCCAAAATAAATAAAAATTTATTACAACTCAATAGTAAAAAGACAGATAACATAACTTACAGGCAAAATATCTGAATGCACATTTATCTCTTAGGAATATACCCAAGAAAAATGAAAATATATTCCCACATAAAAACTTGTACACAAATATTCACAGCATAATTATACATAGCAGCCAAAAAAGTAGCCAAAACAAATATCCATCAACAGATAAATGAATAAGCAAAATGTGGTATATCCATATAACAGAACATTATTTAGCCACAAAAGAATGATATACTGAAATGCTACAGCATGAATTAGCCTTGAAAGTATTATTTTATGTAGAAGGAGCCAGTAACCAAATATCACATTGAATAGTTACACTTACTTAAAATATCCAGAATAGACCAAAAAAAAAAGTAAAATAAAGTAGCTTAGTGGTTGACTGGGACTGGGTAGGGGAAGGGAATTAGAAATGACTGCTACAGGATATGAAATTTCTTTGAAGTGATGTAAATGTTCAGTAATTAGATAGTGGCTGCTGCTGCTGCTGCTGCTAAGTCGCTTCAGTCGTGTCCGACTCTGTGTGACCCCATAAACGTCAGCCCACCAGGCTCCTCCATCCCTGGGATTCTCCAGGCAAGAACACTGGAGTGGGTTGCCATTTCCTTCTCCAATGCATGAAAGTGAAAAGTGAAAGAGAAGTCGCTCAGTTGTGTTTGACTCTTTGCGACCCCATGGACTGCAGCCTACCAGGCTCCTCGTCTATGGGATTTTCCAGGCAAGAGTATTGGAGTGGGGTGCCATTGCCTTCTCCGAGATAGTGGCTACTGTTACATAACTCTGCAAATATATTTAAAAAACACTGAATTGTACTTTTAAAAGGTAAATTTTATGATGCAGGAATTGTATCAGAATAGAGCTATTACAGAAAGAGAAGAGGATGTCAGGAGACACGGTGACAGCAATATCATAAGCTGTGAATGACCATATGAGGAATGAGAAACGTTTACGGGATTCATCAGCAGTGAAGTTGTTGATGAACTGGATAATTAGATAGTGGAGAGGTGGGGCAAAGCAAGTTTGATTCATCAGCCAGTATTCATGAATTGCAAATTACACATTGGCATGTCATTCAGATGAGAAATGAATGACGGGAAGGAAGGTAGATGGTATAATGTGTAGAACTGAAAATGGAGGAAGAGAAAGGGAGAGATTAGAAGTATAGACAACTTTTATAGAAGTTTGGTTGCAAAGAAAAGAAAAAAATATGTTAGTATTTGAAAAGAGACCTAGATTTAGTCTTCTTTGTAACTTGTTAATCTGAGAGAAATTTAAATATCTTAACATGAGTGAACTGAACTCTACTGCTGATGGGAGCAGTTCATGGGAGCAAGAGGGCTGAGGTTGCTGACACATAATAGGGAGGTGATTGCTCAAAGTTCTGGAGTTCACCAGAACTCTGATGAAGGAATTATCTTTAGATAGTAAGGGAGAGACATAAATGAATGTTTTGTGTGATAGGAGGAACAGAGGATGAATAGGCAGCTTATCTTGAAGACTTGTGTGAGAATGTTGAAGGAATTCCCCAGTGCTGGCTCCTATTATAAAGGGGGGTTTATCTGTGGAGAGCAAAGAAAGAATTGATGGAACTCCCAGACCCAAAAGGAGGTGGTGAGACAGTTGCAAAGGAGAGAGCCTGAGAGGAGCAGTGCGAATTGGAAACATGAAAGAATGCTTTCAGTGTCGAGGGCTCAAGGGGAGTTTGGGACTATAAATTTATTGTAGGTTCAACCCTCAGCACTGGGCAATCATTCCTTCTTCCGGGGTTTAGCAGTCGTATTCAGAGGCAACGCTAATAAGGAAGATCTTTGGATGTGTGCAGGAGAGTTTTTCCAGAGAGGCCAGTGAATGTTCCACGGTGAAGGAAATGAAAATAGTTTATGGACAAAGGAATCCTTTAAAGTAGGCATCAAGAATCAAAGCTATGGGGAGGAAGTAAAGCCTAGGCATGACTGATAGGGAGAAAGGAGAGGGGTCAAAGAACTGGAGGGGTTTCCTCTCCCTTTCCTGGTCTGTTTTTATCTCCCCTTACCCCTCTTCCCACCAGCCTTCTCCTTCTACATCTCCTTCTTAAAGAGATGCTTGTTTAAAATTGCTTTTCAGCTCAGTTGGTTATGCTCTTGATGGATGAGTTCATCAGTTCTTGGAGAACTCAATGTACTGGCAATTGGATGAGACGTAGGTCAATTTAGGATACTACATGGTCAGCTCAATGGCTAAGCGTGAACAGAGGAGTTCTTATTAGATTTTCACAACAACTCTGTCCTATAAGTGAGGCAAAGAGAAGAGTCTACTCTGGTGTCCCAGGAGAAATGTGAGGGAAGTTCCAAGTACAGGGTTGGAATCCAAGCCTGTCTTGTCTGGCTCTTCTCCATTCTATGTTGACAGATAATTTAATTTGTAAATGAGAATACATACATTCAATGCAGTAAAGAGCATCCTACTTATTTGGAAGAGTGACATTTAATCTTAGAAAATCCTTAAAATCATAATCCATCACACACTTTAAATATAATTATTACTTTATTCATGTAGTTCTTCCTTGGCTTTCTAAGTTATCTTTTCAATATGTTCAGCCATTGCCCACCCCTCTCCCTGCAAGCATTTTCTTTAAATTATAGCCCAAACATAAGTTAGGCAACATATGATATGAGAAGGGTCACTACTTTCATGGGCCTTGAAATCCAACTGAGAATACAAAATATGTCTGTATATATGCATATTTCAGTGTATAACATATGCTATGTTGGAAAGAGTTAATTATTTATGTTAACTTTTAATTATTTTTCATGTGATGACACAGTTTTCCAGGCAAACTCATTTGAACATCTGTTCCTTCTAGTAAGTTAGAAATCAACACAGTTTCATTTAACATTATCATATCCAGACAACATTTAAATAAAATTTTTTACTCGTCTCTGAAAATTTGATGGCAGGAATTGTGTCATCTGGGTCTCTCCAAACTTAGTGTTGGTACTTAACAAACATTTGCTGGTTTTAACTGAAATGCTGAGCCAAAACAAATAATCAGTCTTAGCACAAATGCATATCTATATTGGCTTCATATAAATACCTGCAAATTTTCTAGTGTTGAGACACAGAAATCTTCACCAACTAATAACTTTGTGATTCTAAGAAAGTCATGGAATCCCTGGATACCAGTTTGTTTACTCGTTAAATGGGGATACTATTTTATTATCATCTAATATCAGGTCTCCCACATGTAGGCAGACGCTTTACCATCTGAGCCACTGGGGAAGTCAAGGATAAGTTAAAATTATCAAAGATAAGTGAAAATTCTATGAGTTCTGAAAAATGTGCAAGAGATGTAAGAGGTTATGGACAGTGTCATTTCCCCAGCATAAAGCATTATTCTATAGCCGTAGGCCTGTTATGATGTTTTACAAGTTGTTATTTTATAGTGAAACCCAGAAAATACTCAAAGAGAATGAACACACACGCATAGGCATATACACATATTGCTGTTGTTTAGTCACGAAGTCGTGTCCGACTCTGTCGTGACCTTGTGGACTGCAGCCCACCAGGCTTCTCTGTCCACGGGATTTCCCAGGCAAGTGGGGGCTTTCCTGTGGCTCAGACGGTAAAGGATCTGCTTGCAATGAGGAAGACCTGGGATCGATCCCTGAGTCAAGAAGATTCCCTGGAGAAGGAAATGACAACTCCTTCTGGCATTCTTACTGGAAAATCCCGTGGACAGGGGAGCCTGGTGAGCCACAGTCCATGGGGTTGCAAAGAGTTGGACATGACTAAGCAATCAACTGGAGAAGGCAATGGCAACCCACTCCAGTACTCTTGCCTGGAAAATCCCATGGATGGAGGAGCCCGGTAGGCTGCGTTCTATGGGGTCGCTAAGAGTTGGACAGGATTGAGACTTCACTTTCACTTTTCACTTTCATGAACTGGAGAAGGAAATGGCAACCCACTCCAGTGTTCTTGCCTAGAGAATCCCAGGGACGGCGGAGCCTGGTGGGCTGCGGTCTATGGGGTCACACAGAGTCGGACACGACTGAAGCGACTTAGCAGCAGCAGCAGCAAGCAACCAACGCTAGCACCAGCAGGCTCCTCTGTCCATGATTTTCCAGGCAAGAATACTGGAGTTGGTGTCATTTCCTTCTCCAGGGGATCTTCCTGACCCAAAGATCAAACCCAAGTGTCCTACCCTAGCAGGTGGATCCTTTACCACTGAGTCACCAAGGAAGCTCACATACATATGCACATGAACAAATGTTTTCTTTTGAAAAGCCATTAGATCAAAGAATCAAATATATTCACCCCGATATGGATGACATTAAAGAGAATAAGAGATGGATCTAATTGCTGATGGCTGTTACTGGGTGGTCATGTAGGAAGAAAAATATCCTTAAATGTTTTTATTTGATACCACCTTTAAACTTTGGGCCTTAGAGCTCAGTAGCTCAGACGGTCAAGTGTCTGCCTACAATGCGCGAGACCCAGGTTTGATCCCTGGGTCGGGAAGATCCCCTGGAGAAGGAATGGCAACCCACTGCAGTATTCCTGCCTGGAAAGTCCCATGGACGGAGGAGCCTGGTAGGCTACAGTCCATGGGGTCGCAAAGAGTCGGACACGACTGAGTGACTTCACTTTCACTTTAAACTTTGAAGCAGAAGATAATTGGTACAGATTGACATTTAAATGAGGGCATCTCCACTCTGCAACTTGAGTCTGGACAGTTATCTGGGAGGTGAGAAAAGGCGGCCTTGTGTATTGCAGGAAGCTGAGTAGCATCCCTACCCTCTGGCTCCTGGATGCCAACAGCGCACTGACATGCCTTCCTGCAGGCGTGACAACCCAAAATGCCTCCAGATGTTGCTGAAAGTCCAGTGGGAAGAAAGTGAAATTACCCCCAGGTGAGAACTACTGCTTTAAATAGTATGAACCAACATGTTTATGCAGTACTTTGCAAACCTCCTTTAAATAGATTATATATTAAATTCCTTACAACATCTAAGACTTTGAAAAAGTAAATGACTTGTCCAAAATCACACAGCTGGGGATCATGGGAAGCCAGAATTCAAGCTCAGTCTCCTAATGTCTCCAATTCATGCTTACACCACAACTCATCTTATGCAGGAACTTGGAAGAATCATAAATGACCTAACCAAGAATTCTACTTTCTAGCTCCTTACAGATGGGTGAAGGGATATCTCAAAAAGAGAATAATGCCAGGCCCTCTTTCATTCTTTAACTCGTTTTCCCCTTTAACTTTAACTCATTTTCCCCGTTTTCTTTAACTTTTAATCCCTTTTCCCCTGATTAAAAAGACCATGAGAGTCTGGCTTTGGTGAGCCCTGTTATTCTATTGGACAACTAGAGTTCAACATTAGCAACTAAATGTTGCTGTTTCCATCTTGTCTGGAAGTTCCCTTTCTTTTGGATTCACTTAATCTTAGGATATGCTTGCTTTTCTCAGCTCTTGCTGCCATGTGATGAGCTCTAAAGTGAGTTTTGTTCCTATGGGACCCTTGAATCTATTTTTCAGTTGAGCCAAAGCTAAGAAGTAGCATGACCAACTTATCCTGGTTTATCTGGGACTTTCCTGATTTTATCACTAAAAGTCCCAAATCTCAGGAATCCTGCAGTCCAGAGGTAGAATGATATCCCTCATGTAACTGACTGATGATCTCAGAAACCTGGAGAATTTAGAAGGTAAAAACAGTCTTTGAATTGGTATAGAACCACTGGTTCCCTGACGTTAGTCCAGAAAGAGAATCTTAGAACAGTCACTGACTTTGAATAAGGTACTTAAATGCAGAAAGAGAGAGAGATGAGGATGTCTGAATATGTTGATGTGTTGACACGGCAGTATGTTGACATGACTCGCACGGATAGATGAACGATTTCTTTAATATAGATTCTAACTTAGAGCTTAACATATTCATTTGTTTTATTCTCAGAATACATCATAATATCTAAAAATAAGTATCAATATCTCCAGTTTATAGACAAGCAAGTCAAGACTCATTTGAATAAGTCCTTTGAGGACACGTAGACATTTCAAGGCACAACTGGGATTTGAACCCAAGTCTAATCAATTCTAATCTCTCATCTCAAGTCTTTCCCTCCTTCTCTATATCTGACATCTAGAAATTTTCATTATCAAAAGGCAATAGGCAACTATTACTGCTCACCAAATTCCTCTGACGGAAAAAAGGACAAGAGTCATAAATAGGATTTCTACTTAATTCAATTCATATTCAATTAATATTTAGTGAGGGTCTTTAGAGGACTGGAAACTGCACAGTATTTTTAATGAAATGAAGTCTGAAAATTCTAATCTTTCCTGGTATAAGAAACTTTGAAGTTTTTTTTTTTTTTTTTTTCCCCTCACTTGCTTTTGAGAGACTCTCCTTCTCTCAGTACACATCAAAGTGCATTCAAGGGTAAAAGGGCTTATTTTCTGTTATCTAAAATACTTATGGTATTTTAAAGTGGATTATTAATGAATTATTAATTAACGCATTAATAATCCACCTAGCCTTGTGACATGCTCAGGGCACACCTGCTGAGCCAATTGCATCCAGGCATATGACTTCGGTTTTCAGGAGGTGAGAGTCCAATGAGTGGGGCGGGAGGAATGGTGACTTTAATATGAGCTGCAATTCCCTCTTTGTTAGCCATTTTTGTATTTCAAATTTTCAAGAACCTTTGGAGCACAAGGGTAACCACGGGACTTGATTCTGATTTCTACGATAACCCTGAATCTCTCTAGTCTGTTTCTTTCTTTATTACTTCATTCACTCAACAAATATAATGGAAGTAGGAACAGAGGATATTATGGGAAGCACAGTACTCGCTGTAATGGAATTAGCAGAATTATTGGAATTATCAAGGTGGACTGCGTCAGGGATGGAGCACGATCAGAATGAAGGATCAGCACATGCTTAGTTACAAGGTCCAGGGGAAATTTTGCCATTTAATAGAAGCAGAAGAAACTTATTCTGAGAAGTAAATAAAGTATATTTAAAAAGTGGCAAGGGGGTGAGGCTGGAGGGGAAAACAGGACTGAAATGTAAAACATTTGTTTTACATTTCAAGGGGCTACGCCACTGAGGAGTTCAAGTACGGGTTAGATGAGTACCGTTTTCGCTTTTAAGAAATATCCCACATGCTTCATTGTGGAAGATGAACTTCAGATGAGAGAGGAAAGTGCCTTGGACACGGGCACTGTTGTCAAGATAGAGAGAAGAAAGCAGATGTTTATAACATTTCTACTGAGGGAAAGAGCATTGTTTTGATAAGGAAAACTGAGGCCAGTGGAGGAAAGTTGTCTTGTCACACATAGACCTCATAAGAAGGATGTCATGTGAAACCTCAGAACAGAGCAGAGGGTTTGGAGACAGATAAGAATTCAATCTCAGCTCAGCCATTTGCTAGATGTGTGACCTCGAATGAGTTACTGCAACTCTGTGTGCCCCCAGTTCCCTCAGGTGTAAAATTAAGATAATAATGTAGCAATTGATGTTTCATAGTGCTTCAAGAATTCAAAAGAACAAAGCATTTAAACCAGTAACTGGTGCATAGTGGGCACTCAGTAAATCATCACTATGATCATCACCCTATCTCTTCCTTCTCTCAACCTACCTTGGCCTCAGAAGCAAGGGAGTCCATTGCTGACCTAAGTGGATGGGCTATTTTGAATACACTGTGTGATCCTCCTAGCCCACTGCTCCTGCCTCTTCCAGTGAGAAGCCTGGAGGTGCCAAGTTCTGCACACAGGTAGGGCTCTCCTTGGGGTTTCCGGTGACTCTTTGCTTGCGTACAGATGGGGACAAAATCTGGTGTTGCCTCCTTATGGTTTGCCTGGGCAAGATGACAGACACATCAGTTTCTCTTCGAAGCTGGTTTTAGCTTTGCCTTTAGACAGAGTGAAGACAGTACCCAGGATGGGGGTGGTGTCACCATCACCAAGGTGAAACATGTATCACTCTTCTAGGGAGTGACCTTGGATGAAATGGAACCGTGCTGAGGCAAGGCAGGTGCATGGAAGCGGGGCTCTTCCGCCCCGTGCCAGGGAATGACCTTGGATGAAATGGAACCGTGCTGAGGCAAGGCGGGCACATGGAAGCGGGGCTCTTCCGCCCCGTGCCTTGTAGCCTAGCCCCCATGGCACCGTGAGGCTTATTTAAGGATCATCCCTGACTTTCTGCCCTTGCAGTGCCTTGTGATAGAGGAAAAGAATGGACTGGAGCATTTTAAGCCTGAGAAGACTCTAAGGCAGGGGTCCCCAACCTCAGGAATCTAATGCCTGATGATCTGAGGTGGAGCTGATGTAATAATAATAGAAATAAAGTGCACATTAAATGTAATGCGTTTGAATCATCCTGAAATCATCCCCTACCACCTAGGGCCATGGAAAAACTTTTCTTCTGTGAAAATGGTCCCTGGTGCCAAAGAGGTGGGGAACTGCTGCTCTAAGGGACATGTCATTCAATGAGCCTCTTCTATTTTTAGAGGTGGGACCCAGCGCCAACAAAAGGAGCTCACTCAAACCCTTACATCAATTTCATGATAATAAAAAGGAAATGAAGTGCCTTCTTGTTGAATAAATACAGTTAACAGTACCTGCTATACAGCAGCTTCTCAGAGCAATTCACCTGAACTTTCCACCGTAGTGTGTTTCTTTCCTGCCTGGGTGTATATATATGCACACATTTTTCACACCAGTAGCCTGGTGAGAAGGGCACAGCAACCCACTCCAGTATTCCTGCCTGGAGAATCCCATGGACAGAGGAGCCTGGCCAGCTACGGTCCACAGGGTCACAGAGCCGCACACAACTGAAGCAACTTAGCACACACACAGCCTGATGACTCTGCGGGAGGTGAGATTCACCCTTGCTCACAACTGGACTATACACAGTGCTAAACACAATTTGGCAAATTCTCAATAATCAGTTATGGATTGTTAATAACAGAAAATAGTTGCATCAATTAGAATGCTAGCTCTTGGATCACACAAAGTACACCTTAGATGAACGTGTCCTTGAGACTACACCTCTCAAACAGAACCAAGAGCGTCATATTCATCACTTGATCCACATTATTTTGTTTAAACTCCTTTGGGAGTTTAGAGCGTCTCCCAAGTTCTTAAGTTGTGTAACCAAGTTACACAAAGGATTAGGCAGATAGAGAGGAAAATGTAGCCTTTATTACTGAAAGAGCTGTTTAAGAAGGGGCAGTGGCATTCTTTCAGAATTAGACAGAGGTGTCTACCTGGTCAGAGAGGCCCTGGACATCCCCAGGCCTCTTGGGCATGAGCAGGGCCATAATAGCCTGGTTTATTGCATGACAGAAGGCAAATCAGATCATTGGTTCTCAGAAGACAGGAAGATTCCAAAGAGGAAAAGGACATTGCTGAGCTATGACTTCCTAGTTCTTCATCCCAGTTAGACAAGTGAGCGGTGGTGAGAACCCACAAGTGTTTGCTTGTGGACCTTCTTCCATATGGAAACACACACCCTTCCTCCTAACAACATTCCCATCTATCAGAGGTAATTGCTACTGTTGTTTTGGTCACTAAGTTGCATCTGACTCTTTGTGACCCTTTGGACTGTAACCTGTCAGGTTCCTCTGTCCACAGGATTCTCCAGACAAGAATACTAGAGTGGATTTCCATGACCTCCTCCAGGGATCTTCTCAACCCAGGGATTGAACCCATATCTTCTGCATTGACAGGCAGATTCTTTACCATCTGAGCCACCAGGGAAGCCTGAGGAAATAGGTGTGATTAATTTTCCCTTTTTACAAATGAGAAATCTGAGAGTCAGGGAGTAAGAGACTTACTCTGGGTCACACAGCAAGTAAACAAGCGGGCCAGGTTTGAAAACAGGACTGTCAGCATGTCCCAAAGGTGTAGACGATACGCTATATTACATCACTGCCTATTTCTCAAAGGCAGTCATTTCAATTCCCTGTGTCAATTAAAAGAAGAAGCATCCTAAAGGATGCTGACTTATTAACTTACTGCCTGGATCCATGAGGCTGTTTGGCTGGCATCTGAATGGAGACTGATGAGGGCAGGGTATTAGCAGGGCTCTGTTGCTTGAGGTACTGAGGGGTTTATCTTTGTAGCTGAGGAGAGGATGTATGCATGTGTGCTAAGTTGCTTCAGTCATGTCTGACTGTGGAGGGCTGTGTGGACTGTAGCCCGCCAGGCTCCTCTGTCCATGGGATTCTCCAGGCAAGAATACTGGAGTCAGTTGCCATGCCCTTCTCCATCGTATCTTCCTGACACAGGGATCAAACCTGCTTCCCGTGTGTCTCCTGCATTGGCAGGTGGGTCCTTTACCACTAGGGTCACCTGAGAAGCCTAGAGAACATAAATTGTGAGAGCAAGGAGCATGGCTGACAACACTCCGCTGGAGAGAGTGTGCCCTTACTGGGCTTTGCTGAACCAGACGGTCCAGGTGAAGACTCCTCCACTCAGCTTCTCCCGCTGGCCACTGACTCATGTGAAGAGTAAGATTCGTGCTTTGTGCAGAAGAAATAAATAGAAAGCAATACCTTTTTTGATTGCTTAAGAGTCAGGAGTTGCAACTAAACCAATCTGCCTGACTTTTTCAATACTTTTCTGAAAATATTCTCTGCCCAGCTGAAGGCAGGAACATAAGAATCTTTGTTCTCAGCTCATGTCGACCAGTGTTATATCTGATAGAGCACGACAGGATAGAGTTTTAGCCAGAAGGGGCACCTTCTGAATGTATGGCACCTCATATCAAGAGACTCGTGGGGCCCTAAGGGACAGCATTTCACTTTTCAGAGCCTCTTTTCCCTCTTGATTCTTACCTTAACCACTCACATCACAAACCATGTTTCCGAAAGAGAAGGTTGAACTCTGGAGCTGAGTAGCACTACAAGCACAAATCTTGGAGGTTAGTAGACTTCCTGGCCATACCATTTATTGCTGGTTTGACCTTGGGTGGCCACCCAGCCTCTTGGAACCTCAGATTCACAATATGGAAAACGTGGGTGATAATACTTGCCTTCTGCCTTCTTCTGGGGATAGATAAAAATAGTAAAAATAAAAACACTTCGCACACTGATTGACACATAAGAAATGCTTGCTCAGTGACGGCTGATTTCATTATTATGGTAACATTAGACACTATTATCACCATCTGATCCCAAGTAAATATGCGTTTATGGAGTAGTGTAAACAGATTTTACAAGGAGGAGGCCCATAAAACTAATTTTTAAAGGTACTTTAGAGATATTGAAGATGACACCTCCCATTATATTATACATGATTTCTTCAGCGACAACCCAGAAAGGAACTGATTTCAGCCTTAAAACCAGCAAATAACTGTTTTCTCTTGAGAAGCGGTATTGAGTCTTATGACAGATTGCACTTCTGTTTTCAGTGGTAGGAAGCTCATATTTAAAGTAGGGCAATAAATTACCATTTATGTAAATATCCTTTCATTCAAGGGCTCATTATACCAAGGAGAACACTGTGGCCCCAAATGATTTATTTTATGTACTTGACACAATTGATCTTTTCCTCAAATGTGGGACTCTTTTGTTTCTTGAAAAACTACTCTTTTGAAAATCTGTTCCCTTTCTTCTCTTCTGGCTTATTGTACTTTGATGCCTCCCATATCCCACATTTTCAATGTGTTTTGTCCGTATCATCATATTTAAATCTCCAAGAAATGTTCTGAAGCATGATTTACTCTTATCTTCACTTTATAGAGAAGGAAACAAGTTTAGAGTGGTTTGCCTTTACCTGATACACTAGTCACCCTCCCATTCCTCCACATATGATGTACTTATATGACCATATTCATGACCTTCTGCAGTCCATGGGGTCCCAAAGAGTTGGACATGAATTAGTGACTGGGCAAAAATAATATACACTTATATGTCAACAATAATTAATATCAACTGTCAACATTAACAAATTTGTTCCTATAGCTCTGAACTCTCTTTTGAAAACCAAAATATTACTTCCAAATGACTGTTCGATAACTCTACAAACCCTCTAAGTTCAATTAGTTGAGATACAAACTTAGTACTCCTCATCGGGAAACCATTCCTTTTCCCAGAGACTCATGTTTGCCTATAAGAATTAAATAAATAAATAAACAAAATAAAAAATTTGAGCATCCACCACATCCCTGGCCCCATGCTGTGTGTTTTATCTTTTTTTGTTTTTTTTAAGGCTTTTTTTGATGAGGACTGTTTTTAAAGTCTTTACAGAACATGTTATAATATTGCTCCTGTTTTATGTTTTGGTTTCTTGGATCCGAGGCATGTGGGATCTTAGTTCCCCAGCCAGGGATCAAACCTGAACCCCCTCCAT